>NC_064629.1:214942362-215246201 GCF_023864275.1 Schistocerca cancellata | reverse complement strand
GTGAGTAAAGCTATCTGCGATACAGACTTTTCTTGTGGATTCTCCCAGTTGACTTTCTGGTCCTTTCCATGATACATTCAGACTGAATTAACAAAAGGTCACCAATCGCGCTGCTTTTCTTCGAACCTTGTAAACCTGTTCCATCACCTGAACTTGGTAAGAGCCCCCTCTGATGAATAATACTCAAGAACTGTTCGAAAAAGGTTTCTGTTAGAGACTGGCGTAGTGAATCAATTGCACCTCCGTATAATGTTTTCGATAAATGTATCCCCACGAATTGATTTGGGTGGTTTCTCCAGCTTATATAATTCTGGACAGATACTTTTAAATAATGAGTGATTGTGACTGTGTCCAGTAGTTGATCAACCGTGTTGTCAATCGATGTCGTGCCTTTTTGTCTTCCCAAGCGCATTACATCAGCTTATTTATGTTTTGCTACAGGCACAAGGCTTCCTGTATTTCATAACCATTTCTAACACGGTGTGCCGCCTGTGTACAACTGCGTCTTTGAGACAGCTGCTGGCGTTGTTTCTATAGCAACATACTAAGTATGTATCACGAACAGTAACGGCATTATCACGCTTCCTTCGCGTATGTCAGACACTACTTTGTTTTTTGACGGCTTACAGTTGAGAATGACATACTGAATTCAATTTGTCCAAGCGTATACCTGATTCTACGGACTGTAAATACATATTCTCTGTACTAAGCGATATCATGAAACCGTATCAAAGACTATAAGTCAATAAACACAGTATTAACATAAGCTATGCTATCTACAGCTAGATCTCGTCCGCGAAGAGAACAAATTGAGTTTCATGTGGTCAGTACATATGCCCATGCTGATTACTACAGATGAATTTTTCAATCTCCAAACGAGTCAGGCAGTAGTAGCCGACCGAGACAGACACAGCAACAGGGAAGTAACCTCTTTTGTGACATTTAAGAGTTCCTAACCAGAAGCGAAAATTATTATATCATCTGTGTGCTTTAATAGTTTAGTTTCTTCAGTTTCAGCGTGTAAATTTAATATCTAGTAGCCACTGTTCTCACGTTTTCGTTGGCGTTGGAAAGTAAACCGATTTTGTGACGTATTACAAGTTCCAAAACAGGGGCGAATTATTTAGTTTCACCTGCGTGCTTCGGTAGTTAGGTTTTTGAATATCTGCGTAATACTAGACACAGTTCATGCATACTAGACACAGTTCATGCGTTGTCGTCAGGGTCTACAGTAGAGTTGCGCAGCACGTGCCAGTAGTCCGTTTATCTGCATAGTTTAGTTTTCCACGGTATTTAGTATGGACAGGGACTGCGATTATTGTGTGCGGATGCGAGGCGAGTTGGTGACACTTCCCTCTCAGCTTCAGGCTGTGATGGCTTCGGTTACACAGCTTGAGGCTGCAGCGGATGGGCACCACTGTTATGGGCCAGCTGTGGGGATCCAACGGACGTCCAGCACGTCCGAGTCCTCCGATCGGTCCTCACCGGTGGCCAACCCAGTTACTGCTCGCACTGAGACTGATACCTCACCTGTGGTCGAGTGGTACGTCGCCCAGGGCGAAGCAGGCGGCGAAAGACTTCCCAGGAGACCGCACGTAAGTCCCAGTTTGTCTGACAAACAGGTTCCAAGTGCTGTCTGTGGCTAACACTGTCGCTGAGCCAGATGCTGTCGCCTGTCGTGTTTCAGAGGAAACCAGTCAGCCTGCAAGATCCGGGCAATTGCAGAGGGTGGGATTATTGGTAGTTGGGAGCTCCAACGTTGGGCGCGTTATGGGGCCCCTTACGGACTTGGCTGACCAGAAGGGTAAGAAAACCAATGTGCACTCCGTGTGCATACTGGGTGGAGTCATTCCAGATGTGGAAAGGATCCTCCTGGATGGCATGAAGAGCACACAGTGCAGCCAACTGCAGGTGGTTGCTCACGTCGGTACCAATTATGTGTGTCACTTTGGATCAGAAGAGATTCTCTCTGGTTTCGAGCGGCTAACAGAAGTGGCAAAGGCTGCCAGTCTTGCTTGCAAGATGAAACCAGAGCTGACCATTTGCAGCATAGTCGACAGGACCGGTTGGGGCCTCTGGTACAGAGCCGAGTGGAGGTACTGAATCAGAGGATCAGACGGTTCTGCGCCCATGTAGGCTGCAGATTCTTCGACTTGCGCCAAAGGTTGGTTGGGTTTCGGGTTCTGCTGAACAGGTCAGGTGTCCACTACACGCAGGAGGCGGCTACACGGGTAACAAGGGCTGTGTGGCGTGGACTGGGCGGTTTTTTAGGTTACAGGGTCTCGCGAAAACACAAGAAAGGCTTCTGTCACAAAGGGTGCAGGCCGAACACAGGAAGAACGTAGACACAGGAACCATTGGTATAACAGTTGTAAATTGTCGTAGCTGTGTTGGGAAAGTAAAAGAGCTCCAAGAGCTAATGGAAAGCACTGATGCTCAAATCGTTATAGGCACTGAAAGCTGGCGAAGGCCGGTTATAAGCTCAGTCGAAATTTTGCGAAGAACCTAACGGTGTTCCGAAAGGACTGACTACACGCGGTTGGCGGTGGCGTGTTTGTTGCTGCCAGAAGTAGTTTAACTCTTCGCGAAATTGAAATAGATACTTCCTGTGAGTTAGTATGGGCAGAGGTCATTGTTAGCAACGGAAATAAAATAATAATTGGATCCTTTTACAGACCTCCCAATTGAGATGATACAGTTGCTGAAAGTTTCAAAGAAAACTTGAGTTTGATTTCAAATATGTACCCGACTCATACGATAATGGTTCAATTTACCCTCGATATGTTGGCGAAAATATATTTTCAATTCCGGAGGTATGCATAAAATATCATCCGAAATTGAGCTAAACGCATTCTCTGAATATTATTTCGAGCACTTAGTTCATGAGCCCACGCGAATAGTAAACGGCTATGAAAACACACTTGACCTATTAGCAACAAATAATCCTGAGTTAATACCGAGCATCAAAACCGATTCAGGGATTAGCAAACACAACGCTGACGTAACGAGACTGAATATTGTAACCTTCAAATCCTCCGAAAATAAATTAAAAATATACCTATTCAAAAAAGCAGATAAAAATTCACTTGACGCCTTCCTGAGACACAATCTCCGTTCCTACCAAATTAATAATATAAGTGTATACCAGATGTGGCTTGAATTCAAAGAAATAGTATCGGCACCAATTGAGAGATTTATACCAAATAAATTAACAACGACAGAGCTGATCCTCCTTGGCATACAAACGGGTCAGAACACTGTTGCAGAAACAACGAAGCAATCATGCAAAATTTAAACAGACGCAAAATCCCCAAGATTGGCGATCTTTTACAGAAGCTCGAAATTTAGCGCGGACTTCAATGCGAGATGCTTATAACAGTTTCCACAACGAAAATTTGTCTCGAAACCTGGCGGAAAATTCAAAAAGATTCTGGTAGTATGTGAAGTATTTTAGCGGCAAGAAACAATCAATGGCTTCTCTGCACGATAGCAATGGAGATACTATCGAAGTCAGTGGCGCCAGAGCATAATTACTAAACACAGCCTTCCGAAATACCTTCACAAAAGAAGACGAAGTAAATACTGCAGAATTCGAATCAAGAACAGCTGCCAATATGAGTAACACAGAAGTAAATGTCCTCGAAGTAGTGAAACAACTTAAATCACTTAATAAAAGCTAGTCTTCTGGTCCAGACTGTATACCAATTAGGTTCCTTTCAGAGTATGCTGATGCATTAGCTCCATACTTAACAATCATATACAACCGTTCGCTCGACGAAAGATACGTACCCAAAGACTGGAATGTTGCACAGGTCACACCAATATTCAAGAAAGTTAGTAGGAGTAATCCACTAAATTACAGGCTCATATCATTAACGTCGATATGCAAGAGGATTTTGGAACATATATTGTGTTCGAACATGAAACACAACTACCTCTTTATTCACACGAAGTGTTGATTGCTATTGACAAGGGATTTCAAATTGATTCCGTATTTCTGGATTTTCAAAAGGCTTTTGACACTGTATCACACAAGCGGCTTGTAGTTAAATTGTGTGGTTATGGAATATCGTCTCAGTTATACGATTGAATTTGTGATTTCCTGTCAGAGAGGCCACAGTTCGTAGTAATTGATGGAAAGTCATCAAGTAAAACAGACGTGATTTCTGACGTTCCCCAAGGTAGTGTTATAGGCCCTTTGCTGTTCCTTATCTATATAAACGATTTGGGACACCATCTGAGCAGCCGTCTTCGGTTGTTTGCAGATGGTTGGGTTGGGTTGTTTACGGAAGGAGACCAGACAGCGAGGTCATCGGTCTCATCGGATTAGGGAAGGACGGGGAAGGAAGTCGGCCGTGCCCTTTGAAAGGAACCATCCCGGCATTTGCCTGGAGTGATTTAGGGAAATCACGGAAAACCTAAATCAGGATGGCCGGACGCGGGATTGAACCGTCGTCCTTCCGAATGCGAGTCCAGTGTCTAAGCACTGCGCCACCTCGCTCGGTGTTTGCAGATGACCCTGTCGTTTATCGACTAATAAAGTCATCAGAAGATCAAAGCAAACTGCAAAACGATTTAGAAAAGATATCTGATTGGTGCGAAAAGTGGCAGTTGACCCTAAATAATGAAAAGTGTGAGGTCATCCAAATGAGTGTTAAAAGGAACTCATTGAACTTCGGTTACGCGATTAATCAGTCTCATCTAAAAGCCAGTAATTCAACTAAATACCTAAGTATTACAATTACGAACAACTTAAATTGGAAGCAACACACAAAAATGTTGTGGGGAAGGCTAACCAAAGACTGCGTTTTACTGGTAGGACACTTAGAAAACGTAACAGACCTACTAAGGAGACTGCCTACATGTGTGGGATCCTTACCAGATAGGACTGACAGAGAACATCGAAAAAGTTCAAAGAAAGGCAGTACGTTTTGTATTATATTGAAATAAGGGAGAGAGTGTTACAGAAATGATACAGGATTTGGGCTGGAAATCGTTAAAAGAAAGGCTTTTTTCATTGCGACCGTATCTTCTCATGAAATTCCAATCACCAGCTTTCTCCTCCGAATGCAAAAATATTTGGTCGACACCGACCTACATAGGGAGGAACGATCACCAGGATAAACTAAGGGAAATCAGAGCTGGTAAGGAAAGATGTAGGTGCTCGTTCTTTCCGCGCGCTATACGAGATTGGAATAAAAGAGAATTGTGAAGGTGGTTCCATGAACCCTCTGCCAGGCAATTAAATGGGATTTGCAGAGTATCCATGTAGATGTAGATGTAGAAGTCACCATATGTGAACAAAAAATATGTTTCATTATTCTGCAACAAATCAGACCTCATTTGCAACCATCGAGAACGCCTAAAATCGCCCGAATAAATACTGAGAACCATTTTCTTCTGAGGCTTCTCCAATTATATTCCTTATGTAGACAGCATAAAATGTGAACAGCCTGCATTGCCGTTGTTCATTTATTAAAATCGATAAGAAAATTGTATCAAATCTGTTATCATTTCTTTCAGTTAACACTCCAGTCCCATTAGCCCATTAATATTACACACAAGAGTAAGTCAAAAAGCACCTGCACATTACTTTTCTAATTACAGCAGTACAAAATTTACAGTGAGCTTTTTCAATATAGAACCTTGTTTTTCAGCGCATTTTGTTCATTGTTGCACAAATTTTCCAATATTCTCAGAAGAAAGGTGTTGAGGGTGAGCAGCACGTAGCACCACTTCCTTCTCTTCTTCATTGGAGATAAATCGATGGCCTCTTAAACCATTTCTAAATCGACCAAATGAACGGAAATCCGACGGGACGAGACCACAGCTGTATGCAGGGAGCTACATCTGCTCATGAAGAATTTGGCGGTGTGGGTTGCGATGTGAAACGCGCATTGTCATGTAAAAATAAAAGGTCACCATTTGATAATAGACCTCGGCGTGTGCTTCGAACTGATGGTTTCTAGCCGGCCGCAGTGGCCAAGCGGTTCTAGGCGCTTCAGTCTGGAACCGCGCGACCGCTACGGTCGCAGGTTCGAATCCTGCCTCGGGCATGGATGTGTGTGATGTCCTTAGGTTAGTTAGGTTTAATTAGTTCTAAGTTCTATGGGACTGATGACCTCAGATGTTAAGTCCCATAGTGCTCAGAGCCATTTGAACAATTTTTTTGATGGCTTCTGTTCGTAGCAAATCATATCACTGTAACGTTTGTTGTTTGCTGTTGACCCCTTTTCCATATAACGTTCAAGAACTGGCCCCTGTGCGTCCCGAAAATCAGTTAGCATCTCTTTTTCTGCGGAAGGTTCACTCTTGAATTTATTTATGGCTGGAGATCCTGGGTGATTCCCTCCGAACTCTGGTTCTTGCTCTTTGCTACAAAGTGATGAAACCATGTTTCATCTACAATGACGATTGTTTAAGAAACGTTTCACCTCAGGTGGCATTATGGTCCAGCAGCGACTGACAGATTCTCTCATGATCGAGCTTGTGTTATTCATTGAGTCCCTTTGGGACTCATCCTGTGCAGACTTAACCAAAGTCGAGCCTGTTACGGATGATGTAATATGCGGAACTACAACTAATGTGCGTTTCGTTTGTTGTTTCTTCAACAGTTACTTCTCGGTTATTGAAAATCATGTGACGCACTTGTTCAGTGTTAGGATCAGTTGTGGATGTGACTGAATATCCTACTCTTTCCTCGTCATTCAAGCTTGTTTGGCCGCTTTTTAATTGTTCAATCCACTCGTAATCACTTCACTGTGGTAAAACATTATCCTCATATTGTGCTAAAAGTCTACTATAGATTTCAGTGCTTGGTAGGCTCAGACCACAAAGGCGGATTACAGAACGCTGTTCAACATTGGTGCAAACGAACGGTGGCGCAGCCGTGTTTGCTTCACAAGAGCGATCTGACGTGACTACCCTAAACCTGCCACAAGCGAACAGAATGGTGCCATCTGGTGCAAACGAACGGTGGCGCAGCAGTGTTTGCTTCACAAGAGCGATCTGACGTGACTACGCTGAAACCTGCCACAAGCGAAGAGAGTGGTGCCATCTAGCAGCCGGGAAGGGTACTGAGCCATACTGCCAACTTAACGGACGACGAAGACGAAAGTGCAGGTACTTAGTGACTTACAGAGGATGCAGAAAAACCCTGTGACGAAATGTGTTGGGCAGAAAGACAGCATCAAACGAAGGGTTTTGTCGCAGTCGCATATTTACGGAGTTACATGCAGCAACATGAACTCCGGCTGTGTGACAGTCTTGAAGTCTGAAACATCTTTGTTTATCAGATTTAAATAAAACGCACACTACTCGTTATAGTTAGGTCATCAGAGGGTTGGAGCCCCCTCATTCGAAGGCGTCCGATTCCACGGCCTGGGCTACTCCCTGGTTGGAATCTCCGTTTTCGAAGTTTGTGTTCGTTTGTCTGTCTGTCTGTCTGCCCGTCCGTCGCTTCCTGCTATCGCTGTTCGTCCGTCTGTCCGCCTGCCTGCTCGCTGTCCACCGCCGCCGCCGCCGCCGCTGCTGCCTGCTGTCCGTCCGTCCGTCCGTCTGCCTGTTCGCCGCCATCTGCTGTTCGTCCGTCCGTCTGTTCGTCGCCGCCGCCGCCGCCGCCGTCGCCGTCGCCGCCGCCGCCGCCGCCGTCGCCGCCGTCCTGACCTTGGTCTACGGCCGTCTCCATCCGTCTTCGTCTTTGTCTGTCCCCAGTTTCTGTCCTCTCCTCTTCGTTCCGTTAGTTACTGTTTCTGTCTACCGTCATGTCCGCCCCCACCACCGCTGCCACCGCTACCACCACCGCCATAGTTTATACTTCCCCTTCCGCCGCCTCCACCACTATAACTTGGTGTGCCCAGTCCCACCCCCCTCCTTCCATCCCACCTCTCCTCACTCTCCCTTCACCCTCTATCTTTGTCGCCCCCTCTCCCGCTTCTTCCTCTCGTTCTGATCCTTTCCCCCCACTCCCCCAGCCTGTCACTGCAGCTCCGGCTCGGGTGGTGGCCCGTCGGGCCACTGTCCACGCCCAGCTCTCCCCGTCACCTTCGCCATCACCGCCGCCACTGCCACCGTCATCGTCATCGTCATCGTCGCTGTCGCCTTCACCTTCACCTTCACCGTCACCATCTCTGGCGCCGCCTCCGGCCCCGGGACCTGCCCCTCCCCGCCACATTCCCGTTGTTCCCGTCCCCCACACCTCCTCCACCGCCGTCAAGCGCCCCAGTGGCACCCCTGCTTCCTCTGCTTCCAAAAAGGCTCCGCCTCGTCCTCCTTCCCCCACCCATGATGCCATGGATGTCTCCCCGCCTGTCCCTGCCCCCTCCTCCTCCTCTACCCCCTCCTCCTACCGCTACCTCCTCTCCCGTCCTGATCCCTCTCTCCTTGAAGCCCGGAACCTCACCCTCTTCCTTCGCCAGCATTGTCCTGGTGCCCCCATCTCCCTCCTCACTCCTCGCCGTGATTCGGTCCTCATCTCCTCCCCCAGCCCAACCCTCCACACATACCTCCTTTCCCGCATCCCTGTCACCCGCTTTGGCCCTCATGCCTCTTTCACCCCTGCTCCTTCACTACCTCCCTCCCGCCAACCCCAACCTCCGCGTCGCCCGCCAACTCTCACCGCCGTGATCACTCGGCTTAGTCCAGTGATCACGGAGGAGGAGGTGTTGGCGGAGCTCCAGGCGCATCCCCATTTGGAGGTGCGTGCGGTTCGCCGCATACATAACGCTACCGGCCCCACCCGCCTTATGCGGGTTTTTTCTGAGCATGCCCCCTCCATTGACCGTCTCCTGAAGGAGGGTGCCCTCCTTTTTAACCAGCGGTACAAGGTCGACCCCTCCCGTTCCCCTCCTCAATCCCTGCGCTGCCAGAGGTGTCTGCGCTATAACGCGCACCCCACAGCTGAGTGCCGCGAGGCCCCCACCTGCCCGCATTGTCGGCAAGCGCACTTCCTCAGGCAGTGCCCTAATCTCCAATCCCCTCCTTCCTGCAATACCTGCAATCTCCCCCATCCCACCTACTCCCAAAAGTGTAAAGCCCGACCCCCTCCAGCCACTCCTGAACTCACCGTCCCTGTCCGTCCCCTGGACGCCCCCACCCCTCCTGGCAATTCCCTTCGTCCCCCCCCCACCGCTGAGGACATCATCAGGTTCCTTACCATCGTCCTCCAGAATGTTCATCCCTTTCAGCGCCCCCACACCCTCCAGCAGATCTCCCTTGCCGCCCGTTCCATCTTCCAACTCAAGATGTACGCCACCTACTCCAACAACCAGGCCCATTTCACCTTCTCCCGTCTTGACACCCTCGTTTAAATCCCTGTCATGGCGCGACAGCAACGTATCCTTTTTAACAACATACGCTCCTTTCCCGCCAACAAAAACCTCTTCCTGCACACCCTTGCCACCCACCGCGTGGATGCCTTCCTCCTCAATGAAACCTTCCTGCAACCCCACCACACAGTCCACACTTCGCCCTACCTCCTCCACCGCTCCGATAATCCCCTCCCGATTGCGCGTGGCGGAGTTGCCATTGGACACCACCGCCAGATCCCCGTTCGGCTCCAACCTCTCCTTCCCGACCCCACCGAACACCTGATCCTTAGTCTCTTCTTCCCTGGCCTTACCGTTACCTGCGCCACCATCTATGTCCGCCCTAACGCCCCTCTTCCCTTCGACTTCCTCTCCCACAATGACCATACCTTCTCCTCCTACGTGATCGCCGCCGACCTCTACATCCATAGTCGTTCCGCTGCCCAGTTACGGCGGTGGCATCGGTTCCTCTCCTCCCTTCAAGGCGACCTCATTCCCATCCCCCAGCACACCCGTCCTGAATCCAACTCCACTCCTGATGTTATCCTCTCCTCCCCCAACCTCCTTGGCCGCATAACGGTGGATGTCCTGGAACCTATTGGTAGCGACCATCTCCCTGTCCTCCTCACCGTTTCAGACGGTCGTCGCCCTCGCCCCGACCCTCGTACTGATCCTCCCCCTAAGTATGTCCACGACTATTCCCGAGCCGACTGGAATGCCTACCGGGATACCCTTTCCACCCAGGTCGATAGCCACCCTCTCACCTACCACCACCCTGACGATGTCACCCATGCCGCCTCCTTTCTCCAGCAGACCTTGTCTGAGGCCGTGGAGGCCCACGTTCCTACTGTCGCCATCCACCCCCACCGTCCTACCTTACCCCCACAGGCCGTTCTCCTCCTCCGTGAATCCCGTCGTCTCTACCGTGCCTTCCTCCGCACGCGTGACCCGGACACACTACGACGCCACCGGCAACTCCAGCGACACGTTCGTAATTTGCTCGCGGCTAAGAAACGCCGGGACTGGCGACAGACATGCACCCGTTTAAATGAAACCCTACCAATCAACTCGTCCAAGTTCTGGTCGGCCTTCCGTCGCCTTACCGGAACTAAACCCTCCCCCTACTATCCTCTTCTCCACGATGATCACCCCTTCCCTGACGCCCTTAGTAAGGCCAATCACTTTGCCTCCTACCTCTCTGATGTTTTCTCCATCCCCGATGATCCCCAGTTCGATTACTCCCTCTTCCCGGATATCCGCGATCGAACTGACACCTCTGTCCCTCCCCTCGCTCCTGATTTCCAGTACTTGGACAACATTACACACACGGAACTCAATGCCCCTATCACTACACAGGATCTCATTGATACACTCCGCACAAAACGCAACACCGCTCCTGGTCACGATCGTGCCACCTACCGTCACCTTCGTGAAGCTCCTGTCTCTTTCCTCTCCACCCTGGCCAGGCTCTACAATGTAGTCCTGTCCACCGGTTACTACCCCGACCTGTGGAAAACCTCCCGTATCCTCATGTTCCTTAAACCTGGCAAACCGCCGTCCGCCGTCTCCTCTTACCGTCCTATCAGCCTTACCTCGGTATTCAGCAAGGTCCTGGAATCTATCCTCACCCGCCGCATCCACCAGCATCTCCGCCAGCACCACCTCCTTCCCGTCACCCAGTGTGGCTTTCGGCCGTCCTTCTCTTCTGACGATCTTCTCCTTCACCTCACTCATCTCCTTTCCGAACAGCTTAATTCCCGTCGCTCCGCAATCTTCCTCTCCCTTGACCTCGAACGCGCTTATGACCGCGTCTGGCATTCCGGTCTCCTCTTCAAGCTCCAAACCTTTGCCCTTCCCATTAACTACGTCCGTCTGATCGGCTCCTTTCTCTCCCGCCGTCCTTCCTATGTCACCATCCATAACACAGATGCCTACACCTTTTTCCCCTCCGCCGGTGTGCCCCAAGGCTCCGTCCTCTCCCCCCTTCTGTACCTCTTGTACACGACGGACATGCCGCCGCCGTCACCCCCCGACAACCTTCTCCAGTTTGCCGATGACACTGCCTTCCTTGCCCTTGCCCCCACCCTGCAACGCTCCCAACGCCTTCTCCAATCCCATCTTGACCGCTTCACTGCTTGGTGCAACCAGTGGTTGCTTAAGGTCAATCCCTCCAAAACCCAGGCGATCATTGTAGGCAAAACCACCCCTTCCTTCCGCCTCCTTGATTTCTATCTCACCGTCTATGGCCGTCCTATCGCCCTCACTCCCACCCTTCAGTACCTTGGCGTCACCCTCGACCGTCGCCTCTCCTGGACTCCCCATCTCCGGACAATCCAAGCCAAGGCACGTTCCCGCCTCCGTCTCCTCAAGCTCCTTTCTGGCCGTACGTGGGGTTTGGACGCCTCCACAATCCTCCACACCTATAAATCCCTCATCCGCCCTATACTTTGTTACGCCCATCCCGCCTGGATCTCCGCGCCCCCTACCTTTTATCAATCCCTCCAAATCCTTGAACGTCATGCTCTCCGCCTTGCCTATCGCATCAGTCTCCCCTCCCCCACGCGGATCCTGTATGATCTCATCCCCTTCCCCCACCTCCTCCTTTTCCTTGAAAGGATACGGATCCTGTACACCTCCCGTAAACTTGATCCTCCTCACCCGCTTGTGTCCCCGATCCTCTCCCACCCCCGCCCGCTGCCGCGCCTGTATTCCCACATCCCACCTGGTCTCCATCTCTCCACCCTCCTTACCCTCTCCCAAGGTGGCTTCCGCCAGCTCCCCCTCCCTGATGCTGTCCTCCTCCCCTGCATATACCCCTCCTATCAACTTTGATCCTCCCCCCCGCCTCCTGTGTCCTTTCCTTTAGGCACCCTCCCTCCCCCCCATTCCCTTCCCTTCTCTTTCCTTTCCCCCATTCCTCCTACCCTCTCCTCCGGGCTTCCCCTCCCCCTTCCTCCCTCCCCTTCTCTCCTTTGCCCATGGCATCTCTGCTCTCCCCTCTCCCATCTTCCCTTCCTCCTCCTTCACCTCCACTCTTGGCAGGTCCCCGGACTCGTACACGCTGAGTGAACATTCGCGCGCCGGAGGTCGTCGCCATCAGTGTCTCGTGTGTGCCGTCGTGTTTAATGTTCAGTGTTGCCGTCGTACTCCATCGTTCACCTGTGCCATCGCCATCTTCAGTGTTCGTGCGTCGTGACAACAGTTTGTAGTGAATTATCGTCGAGTGTGAACGGCTCCGTGTTTGTCTTTATGTGTCACCTTTTTATTAACCACCGTTATGTCGCATTTGTGTATTCTTTCTGTTTTTTCTTATCTCCTCTACGGCTGAAGAGCGGCGTACCATGCTGCTGACAGCCTGCCTGTTTTTGTACAGGTTTTAAAATAACAATAAAGGAAAAAAAAATTATAGTTAGGTGACACTCATATGCAGTGCAGAACGTTTAAGTGCCCTTTCAACTTATTCGTACATTAGAGCCGGTCAGTACGTGCACCAAACTCCCTCGTTACTCGTGAGCATGGCAGCTGCTCGGGAGTGTGCAGCGACCAACTACAGGCGCTCAGGAGCGAGACGACTCGGTCTTACTTGTAGCGGAATGGGAATCGGTGAAGTGTGGTAAACAAAGGCCTGCGATGAAAACTGCACCTACGATGTGTACACGTTTGATGACTTCATTATTTCATAGTATTTTGATCTTAGTATTTTCGTGCTATCTTCCGTACAGACATCGTAGATTTCTCACCTGTTCTCCTACAGGTGGGCTGATAGCCCTGCATAGAACGATCACAGAAGGAAATGGTCCCTCGATATGTTGTGTGTGTGTGAAATCTTATGGGACTTAACTGCTAAGGTCATCAGTCCCTAAGCTTACACACTACTTAACCTAAATTATCCTAAGGACAAACACACACACCCATGCCCGAGGGAGGACTCGAACATCTATTTGTTCTTTGAGCATGTGCCAAGAAGTAAAACGTTTTTCTGCTATAATAAGACTCAATTGACGAAGTCATTTCAAGATTGTTTAGTGGAAAAAATAACGTTCTATATACTTAAATGAAAAATGAGACTATTAGAGTAATTAATAGTCAAATGGGATCAATTAATGAAGTAGAGATTGAAGAAAACGTAACAGAGTACCTGACATTTATGTGTCCAGAATGCAAAGCTCTATTGGTAACAGAAACTTCTGAACGCAAAGATGAATATTACATTCATAATATACAAGTGTAGGCTATTTACATAGGTTATTTGTGTTCCATCTCGTATGATGTGATTGTCCACCTAATTGCTATGAATAAACAAAATATCACTTACACGATCTGGATCGGTTCAGCAGCGCTTCTAATACAATTAAGCCAGCTCTGCTAAAATTTCTTTCGCTTGCAGAGCTACTTGTGGGAATGCAGAGGATTGCTTTCAGCACTTTAAACAGTTTGGGGAAGGCACAGGCACTGATTTTCTATCACAACAGAATGTTCTTGACATTAGCACCTGGGGCGTCCCTGTCCAAATATTTATAAAGTTCATCTTTGCATCTAGACGTTGATAAACGTCAGTTTCACAACTTCTTTATGCGAGAGGGAATGGGATCTTCTTTCACTTCTTACACGGCTGCACTGCTTAGCTTCTGACGAACAGTCTGATAAACATTTTCTTTCTTCTCTTCACTCTGTACTAAGAGTTCCTTGAAATATGGGTGAAAAATTGTAGCCATGTAATGAGAATCTCGTAGTTGTTAATGACTTTCTCTTTTACGTAGGTTTCTGCACGTTCTTTCAGCAATGTAACCACTGCATTACCATCTTCACTTTGGCACGTATCAAGTAAACCAAATATCCAAGGCACCGCAAAAGGCAGGGTTGGTTCCGTTTCATCCTCCAGGTTATTTGCTGTATCTTTAAAATGTTCAAAAAATTTAATTATGCCCTCCATTACAAGAGGCTGATAAGAATATATCATCTCCTGCTTGTTTTTTTCTCGATTATTCCTGGTGAGAGGCTACTAGACCCTTCCCCACTAACATATTGCACATTTGCACACACAGGTCCCTGATTAGCTCTTTATCGCTGTTCGAAACTGTTGTAGATGTCGAATGTGCGATACTTTTGCACGTATGTAACTTCATGCTCGTGGTGCTACCCTTATACAGGGTGTTACAAAAAGGTACGGTCAATCTTTCAGGAAACATTCCTCACACACAAAGAAAGAAAATATGTTATGTGGACATGTGTCCGGAAACGCTTACTTTCCATGTTAGAGCTCATTTTATTACTTCTCTTCAAATCACATTAATCATGGAATGGAAACACACAGCAACAGAACGTACCAGCGTGACTTCAAACATTTTGTTACAGGAAATGTTCGAAATGTCCTCCGTTAGCGAGGATACATGCATCCACCCTCCGTCGCATGGAATCCCTGATGCGCTGATGCAGCCCTGGAGAATGGCGTATTGTATCACAGCCGTCCACAATACGAGCAAGAAGAGTATCTACATTTGGTACCGGGGTTGCGTAGACAAGAGCTTTCAGATGCCCCCATAAACGAAAGTCAAGAAGGTTGAGGTCAGGAGAGCGTGGAGGCCATGGAATTGGTCCGCCTCTACCAGTCCATCGGTCACCGAATCTGTTGTTGAGAAGCGTACGAATACTTTGACTGAAATGTGCAGGAGCTCCATCGCGCATGAACCACATGTTGTGTCGTACTTGTAAAGGCACATGTTCTAGCAGCACAGGTAGAGTATCCCGTATGAAATCATGATAACGTGCTCCATTGAGCGTAGGTGGAAGAACATGGGGCCCAATCAAGACATCACCAACAATGCCTGCCCAAACGTTCACAGAAAATCTGTAGAGCAATGAGTCGCATGTCAACACAAGCACCGAAGTCAACATTACCTTCCTTCAATTGGGCCAACTGGCGGTGAATCGAGGAAGTACAGTACATACTGACGAAACTAAAATGAGCTCTAACATGGAAATTAAGCTTTTCCGGACACATGTCCACATAACATCTTTTCTTTATTTGTGTGTGAGGAATGTTTCCTGAAAGTTTGGCCGTACCTTTTTGTAACACCCTGTATACGACTAACGCTTTGCATCCCTCTCTTCGGCACTGAACGTAACTCACAAGATTACAAGTAGGGTTAATTCACCGGGGGCCGAACCGCACAATAACCCTGAAAGAGTGGTTCGGTGTGTGTGTGTGGGGGGGGGGGGCGGGGGCGGAGGGGTGGACTGCAGTAGTCGTCGTGGGGTTGTGGACCACTGCGGCTGCGGTGGGGACGGAGCATCTCCATCGTTTCTACGTCCTCGGTTAACATACAATACAATACATACAAGAGTAAACTTCAGGAAAATCAGAGAACATTATCGTGGGAACCTCGTTCGTCTAACATGAAATGACACAAATTCCTAATCAAATTAAACTGTAACTTGCAAATTACCCGAACAGGAATTACCCCGGCTCGTTCCGGGTCTGTCCAGCAGAACGCACGTCCCCTCTGCTAACATTCTCAAAATGTCTTCTTTCGTCGTCATAACTCTGTAGGAAACGGCACTGGAGTGTCTACGGGTCTCACGAGTGCAGAGGAAACTCGTAGCAGGTGAGCCGTGGTCAGTGGTTGCGAGTACGAGCTCCGAGCGAGGCTGAAGGCTGAGATGACCGGCTCTATGGTACGTTCACTGTTCCAAATAGAGTAGGTACAACTGAGTGAGCGAATGTTGTGAAGCAGCAACACAAAATATGGTTCCACAGGAAGGTCCAACGACAAGTGCCACACGAGCTGCTCATGAACTTGACGTGGACTAGCGTCAAGTCTGGAATGTCGTTAATGAGAATGGTCTACATCCTTTCCAGCGACAAAAGGTACAAGCTGTGGGTCCGGACAACTTTCCTAGGCGTCGGTAATTTGTTAGTTGGTTCCTATAGCGAGGATCACGACATCTGCATTTCCCTGAACATGTGTTGTTAATGGCCAAGGCTTGCTTTAATCGTAAAGGCATTTTCAGTTCACCCAGTACCCATGTTTGGGCACTACAGAATTCTCATGCAACGTGCGTCCATAGTCATCAAGAGCGATTTGGTGCTAACATGTGGGCGAGAATTGTGAATGATTCGCTCATTGGCTCCCACATGTTACCTCAAACGTTGATTGCTCATACGTACCTTTTGTTTTTGCAACAAGTATTGCCTGCACTCCTGGAGGTTGTACCAGTTGGAGTTAGGCACAACCTTCGGTTCCAACACTACGGTGTAACCCCATGTTTTGCACATGCTGTTCGAGATCACCTTGACAGAACGTTTGCTGACGGATGGATCGAACGCGGTGAACTAACATTATTAAACGCCAGACCTGACAGCGCTGGATTTTTTCCTCTGGGATACCATGAAAGACAGTGTGTATGCAACATCATATGAGGATGAATGGGACATGGTGCCTGGCATTGTGGCAGCAGCGGAAGCCATTTAGACTACTACTGGAGAGTTTCAGAGAACGCGCCAATCCCTGCATCGACGCTATGGTCAATGTCACCGTGAAAATGGTTGTCGGTTCGAACATTTTCTACGACATACATTATTAGGTGGCAGCAAAAATGTCTGCAAGAGCATAGTCATTTTTCAGTTACTTTGACGTTGGAACACCTATTTTCAACCTATTTTGTATCGATATTTCTATATCAGTTTGTAATGTTGCTTATGTAGAGTGTTGTATCTATCATGGAAATTCTTTGACTAAGTATACATAATTCAGTGTTGTGAACTTTTTAACGACGTTGTTTAAATTATGCTTGTGGATTTAAATAACTACTGGAATTATTGTTATATAATGTACGACATCTGCATTTCCCTGAACATGTGTTGTTAATGGCCAAGGCTTGCTTTAATCGTAAAGGCATTTTCAGTTCACCCAACACTCATGTTTGGGCACTACAGAATTCTCATGCAACGTGCGTCCATAGTCATCAAGAGCGATTCGATGCTAACATGTGGGCGAGACTTGGTCCGTAGTTATGGAAGGTAGGACTGAATGTAAAAGATGTAGGGAAGCCCCGCAGCTACGGAAGTAACGTAGCGGAGTGGAAAAGGTGTGGTTGGCGCGCAAGTGGCAACTCGTTCTTTGTGACGGCTAAGGAGTCCAGGCTGAGCAGTGCTGTGGGTAACATCTCGCTAGCAGTAGCGGATCATTGTGGCTCATATTCTTCGAGTTGAGGCCAGAAGAGCTCAAGGGCAGTATTTATGGGCCTCAGACGCTTTATTTGGTGATAATATTATCATGAGATGGTTTGTGGCCCTATAAAATACAATTCCGACGCCAAGATCAGTAATAGGGTGAGGCCAACAGTATTATCATGACTGCATTGCCGTCAGGTTAACAACCACTGCAAATTACGCCACCAGTACCATCAGCCTTCCACGAAACTGTTTACATTTGGCACTCTGTAAATGGACCACGTATATGTGAAATTTTGTTGATTTTAATAATAATCGTGGTGTTACTAAAAACTCTATCTTACAGCCGTGATTATCCCAAATCACAAATCTGGAATTCTATCCTAGTGAATTTAATTCCGAGTGTCCTAAATTATTATGGAAAGACTTATTTGGCAGCTGTAAAAATAGTTATGATTGCTTTCTCTGCAATCTTTTGCTTAAATAATTTGATGTAATTGAAAATCTGCCTGACAATAGTAAAGTTGTTATCGTTGTATTTATGCACTTTGGTCAGAATTACGAAGTTTCGTCAGTGTTCACTTCATGAGAAAGTGTTCGAACTTGAATTTAATGTTGCGTTGGCATCTGCACAGCCAATTATATTTTCAGTAGGTTAAAAGACTGCTTATCAAACCACATTTGTTATTTAAATAGTTATAGTTTGTTCTGCTTTACGTAATTAATAATAAAGCAAAGAAAAGGCTCCTTCAGAGCCAGTGTAGTTAGATTTGCACTCTTCTTAATTGCTTCAAAATTCAGTATTGCCACTAGTTTCATATGTGTTGGCGATTGATTCTATTAAACTGCTGCATCATAGATTTCCAGAAGGCTTTCGACACCGTTCCTCACAAGCGTCTTCTAACCAAACTGCGTGCCTATGGAATATCACCTCAGTTGTACGACTGGATTCGAGATTTCCTGTCAGAAAGGTCACAGTTCATAGCAATAGACGGAAAGTCATCGAGTAAAACAGAAATAATATCCGGCGTTCCCGAAGGAAGTGTTATAGGCCCCCTATTGTTCCTGAACTATATTAACGACATAGGAGACAATCTGAGTAGTCGTCTTAGATTGTTTGCAGATGATGCTGTCGTTTACCGTCTTATAAAGTCATCAGATGACCAAAACGAATTGCAAAATGATTTAGATAGGATATCTGTATGGTGCGAAAAGTGGCAATTGACCCTGAGTAAAGAAAAGTGTGAAGTTATTCACATGAGTACTAAAAGAAATCCGCTAAATTTCGATTACACTATAAGTCACACAAATCTGTAAATTCAACTAAATACTTACGAATTACAATTACAAATAACCTAAATTGGAACGTTCACACAGATAATGTTGTGAGTAGAGCAGACCAAAGACTGCGATTCATTGGCAGAACACGTAGAAGGTGCAACAGATCTACTAAAGAGACTGCTTACACTACATTTGTCCGCTTTATCCTGGAGTACTGCTGTGCGGTGTGGGATCCGTATCAGGTGGGACTGACGGATGATATTGAAAAATTTCAAAGAAAGGCGGCTCGTTTTGTATTATCGCGAAGTAGGGGAGATAGTGCCACAGATATGATAAGCGAATTGGAGTGTCAATCATTAAAACAAAGTCGTTTTTCGTTGCGACGGGATCTTCTCATGAAATTTCAATCACCAGTTTTCTCCTCCGATTGCGGAAACATTCTGTTGACACCCACCTACACAGGGAGAAATGATCATGACGATAAAATTAGAGAAATCAGGGCTCGCACAGAAAAATTTAAGTACTCGTTTTTCCCGCGCGCCGTTCGAAAGTGCAACGGTAGAGAGACAGTTTGAAGGTGGTTCATTGAACTCTCTGCCCGGAACTTCACTGTGAATAGCAGAGTTCAAAAATGGTTCATATGGCTCTGAGCCGTATGGGACTTAACATCTGAGGTCATCAGTCCCCTAGAACTTAGAACTACTTAAACCTAACTAACCTGACATCACACACATCCATGCCCGAGACAGGATTCGAACCTGCGAACATAGCGGTCGCGCGGTTCCAGACTGAAGCGCCTAGAACCGCTCGGCCACACCGGCGGGCAATAGCAGAGTAATCACGTAGATGTAGATTTAAGGTACGTGTTGTTGAGAGGCATATGTTACTGTTTACTATCTCATTGGCCATTTGTCTTCCTGACTTACTAGTTAGTAGCACATTTATCTGCAAGGCTGAGTTACTGTGTTGTGGTGTGAACAGATATAAGGAAAGAGTTTAGTGTGTGTGTGTGTGTGTGTGTGTGTCAAGGAAGGTTAGGTTAGTCTTAGCACTGCCTTCTGCTTTATTATATTGCTCGATACAAGAATGCTTAATTACGCTGGCGACCGAATTTAATATGAATTATTACAACTTGCTTTTGTGCTGGGAGAACGTCTGTCCCTGACCCACGTGTTTACTGTTGGTCATACTCTATTCGAGTGTTTCGAAAACGAATCCGAGTTTGATTGTTCTGTTTCCATTATGTTACCTCCGGTCCCATGGTGGGTGTTACCATTACAACCTCCATAGGACATGTCATTATTTCATTTCTAAAGAAATGTTGTGTGGTACTTCAGCTAGGTACGTTACACGTGTGGTGTGGACGAGTCATTCGATTTTTGCCAGCACGGTAGCTCAGCGTGTTCGGTCAGAGGGTTACGTGCTCTCTGTAATAAAAAAAATAAAAAAAACTGAGTTAATCGATCACAAACGAACTTAAAACGGTTGTCTTACGACGTCCGCCCCGAACAGATGCAACGAACAAAAGCGAACAAAACGAGATTTTGCCGGCACGGTAGCTCAGCGTGTTCGGTCAGAGAGCGGCTTCGCCTCTGTAATAAAAAAAAAAAAAAACTGAGTGGAAGGATCAACAAACTAACCTGAACGGATGTCATGTGACGTCCGCAACGACCAAACACAACGATCAACAATAAAGAAAAAAAAATAGCGGTTCTAGGCGCTTGAGTCTGGAACCGCGCGACCGCTACGGTTGCAGGTTCGAATCCTGCCTCGGGCATGGATGTGTGTAATGTCCTTAGGTTAGTTAGGTTTAAGTAGTTCTACGTTCTAGGGGACTGATGACCTCAGATGTTAAGTCCCATAGTGCTCAGAGCCATTTTTGAACGTTACACGTGTATGTGATGGTTTAAGTTTTTCTTGTTTTCGATGTGATGATTAGGTAGTTCAGACATTTCGCTTATTTATACTTTTTCTGTGAATTAATTTTCATTTTGAGCAAAGACGTCCATGTATCAGATTTCATTTACGTTCATGTATCGCCTAAAACATTCAGCTGCGATCCCTTCTGCCCTACGCTTTTGGTCAAATTTTCGCAGCCTATATTTTCACTTGCTTCCAACCTGTAAATATTAAAGCGCGTTTACAAGTCCAACACTTCAAATATTGAAATGATAGACGACTGATGATAAGCTCGTCCTCGCAGATCTTTTGTTACGATAAGAAATTCATGAGCAAGCCGGTTGAGCACAAAGGCGAATCAAACGAAGCAACGTGGCAGAGAGAAGATGGCGCGCGAGCCGTTTTGTGTTGGGTAATGGCGTTAGGCGGCGCTGGGTGTCAGTTGCGGCGGGCAGGGACTGCCCGCGCCTCCGCTTGCATAATGCACACCATTACAAGCCCGGCCCTCGGCTCCGCATCTCCCAATTGCCTTGTTTCTTCGTATTGCGCAGCGCGGGACAGGATTTACTCTGAAAGTGACGACAAATTCGATTGGGGGATAGGCGGCGTAGAATACGGGGCCTAATTGAGGGTGGTAGATACAGACCCCTCCCCCCCGGCCGTAGCTCTTAACTCGTTCCGCAGCCGGTGATTAGATTGCGCGCGAGCGCCATGTAGAAAGAATTTGTCAAATTTGCGCCGCTCTCCGGGGACAAGCCCCGCACCCCAGCGCCGGCAGGAGTCTTCACTGGCTCGAATCGACTGCGAAATTCCATCTACGTCGCTATTATTTATCTGATCTTCCAGTAGGCTCGTTCGAAACACTGAAAAGACAGCCTGCGTTCATCATCGAACTTGCTCCACAACCGAACACGATATCGGTTTGTTTCCTCATAAATTCGACCTGAAATCACACGCCATCGAACGTATTTCAGTCAACTGCACAAAGTTCGAGGCCGAAGCTTTCTCTGTCATCTACAAAGAAACATGAAGTATGCATTACGTACAGAACATCCGTCAGGGGAAGGGGAAGTTACTATTTGGAGCACACGCCAATTGGACCAATGGTGTCTCTGCTCTCATCTAGGAACCAGATATGGACCGCCAGTGCCCAATTATATGCGTGTGATTCTCGAGACAGATTAAGAACTGAAAACGTTGATGAAGAGTTTGCATTGAAGTCAGTAACACAATCATCTGATGGAAGAAGACAGTTGCAGAAATCGCGTTGAATAAAAAAAAAAAAAAAAGGAAAAAAACCACGTTGGCTGTGGACATATCACTTTCGTCTACATAAGATTAGAAGGAATCATTAACATCATCAACGTAATCATTCCACATATAAAAAGAACAGTGGCTCAGGATCTCACATTCGAATGCACGTTAATTCTAGGAATTTAATCACCAAATTTTCTCTTTTTGCAGCTCTGATGATATTTGTCAATGTGGGAACTACCGAATTACACAGAGTTTCGGATTCACATTAAACTGTGGATTACCCTCTGGCTGGTTGAGTAAGTCAAAAGCAGGAAGAGGACAAAGGCACACTATCTTCAATAGAAGTACGCGTAGTAAAGAACTCCGGCGTTCAAACCAAATCCATCTGGATAATGGCAGCTTTAGACTTATTTTTTAAAAGAGTTTATAAAGGAGGTAATAAAGCGATAACGACTCTTGATTTGCCCTTCCACCTTATCTCCCTCCTCCCCTCCCCCCTCCCCCCCCCCCCCCCCTACACACACAGATATCAAGTGTCCCATAAGGTACTGACAGAATCACTCGCCTCACTCTCTTTTATGATAATGTCCTATCTGTGTTTATTGTAGGTAGCACATCTTTTAGCGGAGCGCTGAATCACGAAAATATGTCCCGTGTCCCACTTAAAAACTACTTATTAATGGATGTTGGGTTAGCATTGTACATACGTACAATGAAAACAATATGTCGGCTGGTGGGGTCAACTCGCACTTCGTTAAAAATTAACTTTCAGCTCTTCATCTTATACAGGTCAAGTCGCATATGACGAAGAACGCTTTTATTTTCCAAGAGTTTCAAGATATTAAACGAGATTTTCAGCAAATGGTAGAAAGCCGAGTGGCACGTAATTTTTTTTACAGTTGTAACTACTAACTCTAGTAGCAATCGAAATTCTGAAGCAAGTACAAATTTTAAAAAACGGCGTCTCAAGGCATCAAGTGGAATACAGTAATATGACATTTCTTTTAATGTTGTTGATACTTTTCGCACAAAGGTATCTGAGGAACGAACTAAAACTGATAGGCCATGAGGGCGGTATAATGGCGTAAACAAAGCCAAACGGGGCTTTCATGCCAGCCTGCTGCCTTATGGGTCGCCTATTCTCGTTTTACGCACTAACGATCGCAGCAATGCTTTGCAATTTCTAAATGTATGTGGGGACTGAATATACATCCTAAACTCCTTCCCGCCGCCCACCCTCATCCCCTCTTTGTCTCCTATCTCCTTCTCCTCCAATCCCTCTCCCTGTGCTTCACATCCTTCCTCTCTCTCTGTCCGTCTCGCTCTCCCTCTCTCCTTCTCTCGGTCTCCCTCTCCATTCTTTCTCTCTCTCTCCACCCATTTCCTCCTTCCCCCTCTCTACGTCCAGTTCTTCCCCTCTCCCCTCTCGCTCCATTTCCTATTGTCTCCTCTCTCTGACCTTGAGGCATTTTTAGTATCGTTGCGGCGTAAAACTTGAATGCGAATTGAAGTCGCTGAAAACAAAGAAGTTGGGATCGTTGGTAAATGGGATATGACAGGGACTCCTCAGCTGATGAATCTGTGAGGGTAGTAGCTTCGATGGCAGTACATCACATAATTTTAATCTGCAAAGTGGTAGGATTACAAAGTTTCGGACGATTGAAATTCCATAGGAGTATTATAATCATAAGATGATAAGCGAAAATCTGTTTTCTGTAAAACCGACAGCTAGAAAGTAAGCGAAAAGCACACTGTTATGAATACAAGTTTTGTTTTGCAATAATATAAAATCACGAAGAATTCATATGGGACAAACGATTTCTCTAATGGCTTAAATGCTCTGCAATTTTGCTACTGTACTTAAAACTGACTGTGAGAAAGAAAAAGAAATAGCACACTTCCACCATTCAGCACAGCACAGCATATTCTTTCCCGAAATCGGTTTTAACAGAAGATCTATACACGGTGGTTTACCGAGCGAGGTGCGCAGTGGTTAGCACACTGGACTCGCATTCGGGAGGACGACGGTTCAATCCCGCGTCCGGCCATCCTGATTTAGGTTTTCCGTGATTTCCCTAAATCGCTCCAGACAAATGCCGGGATGGTTCCTTTGAAAGGGCACGGCCGACTTCCTTCCCCGTCCTTCCCTAAACCGATGAGACCGATGACCTCGCAGTTTGGTCTCTTCCCCCAACACAACCGAACCGAACATGGTGGTTTAAAACAATATATAGCGCATGTCCGTCTGCATATTTATTAGTGTCTCCTGTGTATACGCTGAGACGATATGTCACTGGATAGAGATATGCACATATTCAAATGGTTATAGTATCGCGTACACAAGATATAAAAGGAGAATACATTGGCGGAGCTGTCAGGCAATCCATGTGAAAAGGTTTCCGATCTAATTATGGCCGCTCGACGGGAATTAACAGGATTTGAACGCAGGGTGGTAGATGGAGCTAGGCGCATGGGACATTCTATTTCGGAAATTGTTAGAGAATTAAATTTTCCGAGATTCGCAGTGTCAAGAGTGTGCCCAGATTATAAAATTTCAGGCATTAACTGTCGCCACGATCAAAGCAGTGGCCAACGGCCTTCGATTAACGACCAAGAACAGCGGCGTTTGCGTAGAGTTGTCAGTGCTTACAGACAAGCAACGCTGCACGAAATAACCACACAAATCAACGTGGGACGTACGACGAACGTATCGGTAAGGACACTGAGACGAAATGTGGCGTTAATGGGCTATAGCAGCAGAGATCGTTGCGAATGCCTTAGCTAACAGCACGACATCGCCTGCAGCGCCTCTCCTCGTGGGCTCGTGACCATATCGGCTGGACCCTAGATGACGGAAAAGCCACGGCCTGGTAAGGTGAGCCACGGTTTCAGTTGTTAAGAGCTGATGTGGCGCAGATCCCACGGAACCATCGACCCAAGTTGTCAACAAAGCACTGTGCAAGCTGGTGGCGGCTCCATAATGGTGTGCGCTGTTTTTACGATGAATGGACTGGGTCTTCTGGTCCAGCTGTTTCAATCATTGACTGGAAATTATGTTCAGTTACTTGGAGACCATTGGCAGCCATTCCTAAACAACAGTGCGCATGTCATGGGGCACAATTTTTTGCGATTATTTTGAAGAACATTCTGGACAATTCGAGCGAATGGTTTGCTCACCCAGATCACCCGACATGAATCACATCAAACATTTATGATACGTAATCGAGAGATAAGTTTGTGTAAGAATTCTTTCACCGCCAACACTTTTGCAATTACGGAACGCTATACAGGCAGCGTGGCTCAATATTTCTGCACGGGACTTCCGACGATTTGTTGAGTCCCTGCCACGTCGAACTGCTGCACTACGCCGAGCGAAAGGAGGTCCTATACGATGTTAAGAGGTATCCCACGACTTTTGTCACCTCAGCGTATTTGTAGTAAAGCGATCAAGAAATTTTCGAGATTTTCTCTATGTGAACCCCATGTCCGACCGAACGTTTGTTAGAGTATGGCGTTAACATTAGAAGCAATTCGGTCGAGAACTTTTAGAGATTTTTGCTAACAACTTTTCCCCTTTATGTATTATATTTTATACCATATATATTAAAAATATGTAGCCTATGTCCGGCCGAACTTTTGTTAGCGCATCATGTAAAAATCTGAAGTAAATCAGTTAAGTACTTTTCGACATTTTTGGTAACAACGTTAAACAACCTTGCCTTTATATACTGGGGTAGATGCGGACATACACTTATTCGAATCCATTCTGGATAAGCAAAAAGTTAGCATGAAGTTGTGTTTACAAAAATTGTTTCCAATCCTGTCTCTGTATCGTACCTAGACTCTAAATTTTTGCACATTTCTCAGATACTTTCGAGAAAAGTTTCACCGCCAACATTTACAATCGAATTCATCTTTTAAGGGTTTTAGAATGATGTAATGAAGTATTTCGTTGCACTTGAAAAATATGGAATTGTACTCGTAATTTAAAGAGCTTGCTGTCGCCATTAAAAAATACTTTCATTTTAAAAAATGCTTGCATCAACAATATACCAAAATTACGCACCTCTTTGCGTATGGTCATACCTCGGTTCGATATCTTGAACCGTTCAGGAAATTAAAGGAGTGTTACGTCCTACGCCGATTCAGTCTGTGTGTACCACTACCTCATGGCATAAACTAAACAACTAACTACGCAATAAAGCTTGGTGGACCACACGGTACTGGCCACCAACCACCTTATCCACTATCAAACGGCCTTTTCTGGTTTCTGGTATTTGGTGGCGGGGAGAGGGGGGGGGGGGGGAGAGAGAGAGCATGGAATGAGCAGCCTACTGGTCTGCCAGCTGTTGTCAGCTTTTGGGCCTTGCAACCGCTATTTCTCATTCGGGCACCTCCTCAGCTGCCTCACGAGGCTGAAGCTATCCCGTTGCAATTCTTCAACCAAAGGAAAGTCCCTGGCAGTGCCGGGAATTGGACCTGCGTCTTCCGCATATTAATCAGCCTCACTGACCTCTCAGCTACTGAGAGAACACCTCACGGGACCTAAACAAAAATACAAAAATATTAGTTTTCCACCACTCGGTTCATTCATTTGGGACCACAGTACGTCTAGATCTTCCCTATCTTCAATCATTATGGCCATTTATCAAAACGATGTTGGATACGCAACAACAACAATTTCTAGTGTACGTTGCACAGTCTTGTGACGCAAAACATCACACCATACTGCAGTTCATCATCCAAGTTATTCCGATATGTTGAGAAAGCAGCCATTCCCATTTCTTTCGTAATGGGCGTCTGCTATATAGACATCGAAAGCTATTAACTAAGGTGAACAGTTTTAAAGCCAGGTTATCTTCCAGGTTTCTTCGACAAAGCTGCTTGAGCGCTGTAGTGTGCTCCTAGTTTTCCAACATGGACGTGGTGGGAAATAATTTATGTGGTATGGTGGAGCACGTCACAAGGTATGCGGAAGAACGCATTAATTATGGGTTTTTCAAAGCGCTGCTCTTGAACCCCTTGCCTTACATACCTAGCCTAACAGTCATGGTTCGTCGTCACGTCGATGGAAGTTTTAATACGAGTACACGAAGAACCCCCGGGATGGATACGTATGCTTGACGCCAGAGGACAGCACATTTAATAAAAGAAACGAGTCTTTCACTCTGCACAGTAATGTACGCTTCTATGAATCTTCCTGATTGAATAAGTGTGCCGTGTCACGAACTGAATGGAACTCTCGAGAAGGATTCGGGTTTGACTTGGCGTACTGTCCTGGCGCACAGTTCTTGTCTGGTAGCGAGTCTGACATTTCGGGGAAGGTTACTGACTCAAGAGGAACGAGAGTCCCCTGTCTTCAGTTCTACAAAGGCCTCCCAATCAAGACTGAAAATCTCGGTGCCCTGTCCTCATTGCCTATCGCATCACATCCTTACAAAGCACTAACTTGCTATACCCATTCCAATGTAGCACCGGTGGTTTATCTCACCTGGCCTATTTCTACAAGTGCAAGGCAACCCCCCCCCCTTTTGACGAAAATTGAAATGACTCTCTCTAGGCGCACCCTGGGCACACCATTCGGTACTAAAGACTCCTTTTGCCCCACCTCCACCTCAGAAGTTGTAATCCGTTTCGCCGCCATTGTCTTCCAAAAATGCATCCCTTTGGGCGACGCCATTTACACCAACAAATCACATTGGCAGCCTGCTACGTACACTGTCTGATCAAAAGTGTACAGCACCTATTAGTAGATGTTAATGGGGGTTTTAACCACCTGTAGCATTCATGACCGTTTGAGCTCTGTGGGGAACACTTTCAGTTAGGTGTCTGAATGTCTGTTGAGGAATGGCACCCCTTTCTTCCTCAAGAGCCGAAACCAGAGATAGTTGTGATATTTGGACTCAGGAGTTTGGAGCGAAGTCGAAGTTCCAACTCATACCAAAGGAGTTATATTGGGTTCAGGTTTGGATTTTGGGCAAGCCAGTCCATTTCAGGAATATTATTGTTCACTAACCATTGTCCCAAGGATGCGCTTCATGACAGGTTGCACTGTCATGCTGATGAAAACTATCACCATCATTGAACTGTTCCGCTAGTGTATAGAGTACACAATGTTGCAAAATATGTTCATATCCTCCCGCATTTACGTTTTCTTAAGCTCATAAGGGGACCATATCAACGCCACGAAAAGCACCCCCACACAGTAACACCACCTGCTCCTCCATCCTTCACCGTTGGCACTACACGTGACAGCATGTAACGTTTTGCAGGCTTTCGCCAAAACTCAAACCTCTCCATCGGATTGCGACAAGCTCTAGGATGATTCATTACTCAAAATCATTGGTTTCCAGTCATCCACTGTCCAGTGGCGTCGCTCATTGCATCCCCTCAGGCGACGCTTAGCACTGACTGGAGGAATGCGTAGCTTATGAGGAGTTGTTCGACCATTGTACCTCATTCTCTTTAAATCCCTACGAACAGTCACTGTGCTAGCCGAACCGCTGGTAGCACTTTGGGACTCATGGTTGATTTCTTCCGTTAATTTCAACTGATTTTTTACAACCACCCTTCGCAATGCTTGACGGTCCTGTCCGTCAGTACACGAGGCCTGCCTGCACAAAAATATTCTATTTTCTTACATAACTAGTGGGATACTTGGGTACTGGAGTATTGCTAGTTAGTGTATGAAAAACATTAAATGAATGAAACACATTATTTATTGTAAAAATATGATGGAATCACGTGAAACTTTTATTTATAAACTGATACTCAAATTTCTGGGTTCTTTTCGGAATAGGAGGTTACCTCTTATGGATAGGAATCCTGTTATACAAAGTGTGGGAAAGCTCTTTTATCCCTTTTCTTTAAGAATGTTATTTACTCGGCAGAATGGCTGAGAGCTGCATCTACACAACTTGAATAATTATCTGATTGAATTTTTTTATGTACGGTCAAGGCTGTCATGTGAGAAAAGTAATGGAGTGACGTAAATGAAGTATGTTATTTCTAATAGAGGAAAGATGGTGCTCGCCTACTCTGTAGTGCACAATACCTCGAGCTGTGACGACTGTTGCCTGCGTCGTTCGCAACTGAAAAATAATGAAACTATCTCTTTCTATCTGGACTGACCTTCGCCAATCGAACTCTCACTACGCCTTGATGAAGTCAAGGACTCCTATCTGCCCCTAGTCTAACTATTGGCATGGTACACCAGTCAGATAACCAGTTCACCGCAATGCCACTCAATGTTTGCTCGCAGGCACTAACTAATATTCTGTCTGTGTTCACACCGCACAGTAAGTGTTGCAACCAGCACAGTGAACAAACGCTTAATTGTGAGCGACTCAACATAGAGAGTCACTCCGATTCGCTAGTGACAGACGTGCTCTCTCAGTGCAGTACTGAGTAGAGACTTTGTTCCTCGCTCTCTGCATACACGCACGACCGCACTCGCTCCCACTACATGTTCCTGCTTCAAGAGCGTCACCGGAACCACCCCTCTCCACGCAAAAAGCGCTGTCTTTCCCTCACTCCTCCAGCTCATTGCGTCAGAGATAGTTCCCTAATCAGCGTTACTCTTACAAACGGGAGAATGGCGCTCTGTTTAAGCCGACCAATCTGGAAACATATAGCATCTGTGTTAGGCATTTACTGTCCACCTGTGAGAACTATGGAACTGCGCACTAGGTCCGTCAAAAATGCGTATGCTGGGGCTCTCCCAAACAATACAGCGGGTTTTGCTTTTAAGATGACCACGCAGGCCATTATCCCT
This sequence comes from Schistocerca cancellata, assembly GCF_023864275.1. Classification (NCBI taxonomy): domain Eukaryota; kingdom Metazoa; phylum Arthropoda; class Insecta; order Orthoptera; family Acrididae; genus Schistocerca; species Schistocerca cancellata. The sequence goes on along the minus strand of NC_064629.1, from coordinate 215,216,512 downwards.
CTTCTATGGCAAAAACTGTTTTGGTCCCTGGGCGGTTGGCAGGCCGGCACAGCTGCATGCTAACTCACTCTCCTATGGGATTTCCAGTGGGCTGGTTGCCTCTGCCGAACAAAAACTCCTGTGACTGTCGTGTCTTGAATGTTTGTGTACGCCAGCCTCGACTTTTTAATCTCGGTGCACACTTGCGACTTATTTATTAGATTTGCATATCGATTAAATGGAAATATATAAAATTGACTCTACCCTATCGAGTTTGGGCTTGAATGAAACCTCTTGATATTCATAATACGATGGTGAGGTATGAATATGTAAGAAATGAAGGTCAGGAGACCACGTCACCTTACAATGTTCACACGGAGCTGATCACAAAGCCTCGGAACAACGTCTTCCAACCACAATACTGAAGCACCATCATCACCACCCAGGACAACATCAGTGCCTTAGCTATCCCTATGTAAACGATCTTTCCACATGAAGTTCACATGTTCTAATAACATCATCTGTTTTTTTTTTCATTTTTTGGCGTTTATTTATTAAAAAAAATAAACTGTATGGCTAAATGAGCAGTTACATTATGCTGCTGGCCTGCCCCCTTTAGTGGAATGAAATAAGAAACAACGAATAAAAAATAGGATTAAACCTTCTTGGTGTCTATTGCTGAGGTTGGAAACTTAGTGAGCTATTTTGGAGGCATTGTCTTTACAGTATAAATTGTATCTAAGTAAAACACGATTCACGCGTGAAGCGAAGTTGCGTACAAACAATTTGCGAGTCAAACTTGAATAAATGTGAAGAAAAATTGTAATTTGTAGATTTTGTAAACATCGCAGCATGGGAAAAGAAACGTGTAACTGCAATGAGCTGCATGCTGTGAAGGAAGTACACAGGACAATACAAATGAGTAGGATTACAGAACTGTACGTGATCTCTGTTTCGGAATTCAGTGTGACGTGAAGCTCCCACGTGTTGCAATCAGACCCTCTCAAAGTACACTACTGGCCATTAAAATTGCTACACCAAGAAGAAATGCAGATGATAAACGGGTATTCATTGGACAAATATATTATACTAGAACTGACATGTGATTACATTTTCACGCAATTTGGGTGCATAGATCCTGAGAAATCAGTACCTAGAACAACCACCTCTGGCCATTATAACGGGCCTGATACGCCTGTGCATTGAGTCAAACAGAGCTTGGATGGCTTATACAGGTACAGCTACCCATGCAGCTTCAACACGATACCACAGTTCATTGTGACGAGCCAGTTGCTCGGCCACCATTGACCAGACGTTTTCAATTGGTGAGAGATCTGGAGAATGTGCTGGCCAGGGCAGCAGTCGAACATTTTCTGTATCCAGAAAGGCCCGTCCAGGACCTGCAACATGCGGTCGTGCATTATCGTGCTGAAATATAGGGTTTCGCAGGGATCGAATGAAGGGTAGAGCCACGGGTCGTAACACATCTGAAATGTAACGTCCGCTGTTCAAAGTGCCATCAATGCGAACAAGAGGTGATCGAGACGTGTTACCAATGGCACCCCGTACCATCACGCCGGGTGATACGCCAGTATGGCAATGACGAATACACGCTTCCAATGTGCGTTCACCGCGATGCCGCCAAACACGGATGCGCCCATCATGATGCTGTAAAGAGAACCTGGATTCATCCGAAAAAATGACGTTTTGCCGTTCGTGCACCCAGGTTCGTCGGTAAATACACCATCGCAGGCGCTCCTGTCTATGATGCAGCGTCAAGGGTAACAGCAGCCATGGTCTCCGAGCTGATAGTCCATACTGCTGCAAATGTCGGAATGACTCCCTTCCCAACATCTTAAGGAGTTGTTGTGGTCTTCAGTTCTGAGACTGGTTTGATGCAGCTCTCCATGCTACCCTATCCTGGGCAAGCTTCTTCATCTCCCAGTACTTACTGCAACCTACGTCATTCTGAAGCTGCTTAGTGTATTCATCTCTTGGTCTCCCTCTACGATTTTTACCCTCCACGCTGCCCTCCAATGCTAATTTTGTGATCCCTTCGTGCCTCAGAACTTGTCCTACCAACCGGTCCCTTCTTCTAGTCAAGTTGTGCCACAAATTCCCCTTCTCCCCACTTCTATTCAATACCTCCTCATTAGTTATGTGATCTACCCATCTAATCTTCAGCATTCTTCTGTAGCACCACATTTCGAAAGCTTCTACTCTCTTTTTGTCCAAACTATTTATCGTCCATGCTGCACTTCCATACATGGCTAAACTCTATACAAATACTTTCAGAAACGACTTCTTGGCACTTAAATCTATACTCAACATTAACAAATTTCTCTTCTTCAGAAACGCTTTCCTTGCCATTGCCAGTCGACATTTTATATCCTCTCTACTTGGACCATCATCAGTTATTTTGCTCCCCAAATAGCAAAACTCCTTTACTACTTTAAGTGTCTGATTTCCTAATCTAATTCCCTCAGCATCACCCGACTTAATTCGACTACATTTCATTATCCTCGTTTTGCTTTTGTTGATGTTCATCTTACACCCTCCTTTCAAGACACTGTCCATTCCGTTCAACTGCTCTTCCAAGTCCTTTGCTGTCTCTGACAGAATTACAATGTCATCGGCGGACCTCAAAGTTTTTATTTCTTCTCTATGGATTTTAATACCTACTCCGAATTTTTCTTTTTTTTCCCTTCACTATTTGCTGAACATACAGATTTAATAACATCGGGGAGAGGCTACAACCCTGTGTCACTCCCTTCCCAACCACTGCTTCCCTATCATGCCCCTCTACTCCTATAACTGCCATCTGGTTTCTGTACAAATTGTAAATAGCCTTTCCCTGGATATATTCCCGACGGATATCCTTCCATATAATTTGGTCAGTCAAGAACATAGATATTTTTCTTCAAATATCTCGCCAAGTTAGTGCGTAGTGTATGCTGAATTTTTGCCGTGAGAAATTGCGGTACTCTTGAGACAAAATACACTCCTGGAAATGGAAAAAAGAACACATTGACACCGGTGTGTCAGACCCACCATACTTGCTCCGGACACTGCGAGAGGGCTGTACAAGCAATGATCACACGCACGGCACAGCGGACACACCAGGAACCGCGGTGTTGGCCGTCGAATGGCGCTAGCTGCGCAGCATTTGTGCACCGCCGCCGTCAGTGTCAGCCAGTTTGCCGTGGCATACGGAGCTCCATCGCAGTCTTTAACACTGGTAGCATGCCGCGACAGCGTGGACATGAACCGTATGTGCAGTTGACGGACTTTGAGCGAGGGCGTATAGTGAGCATGCGGGAGGCCGGGTGGACGTACCGCCGAATTGCTCAACACGTGGGGCGTGAGGTCTCCACAGTACATCGATGTTGTCGCCAGTGGTCGGCGGAAGGTGCACGTGCCCGTCGACCTGGGACCGGACCGCAGCGACGCACGGATGCACGCCAAGACCGTAGGATCCTACGCAGTGCCGTAGGGACCGCACCGCCACTTCCCAGCAAATTAGGGACACTGTTGCTCCTGGGGTATCGGCGAGAACCATTCGCAACCGTCTCCATGAAGCTGGGCTACGGTCCCGCACACCGTTAGGCCGTCTTCCGCTCACGCCCCAACATCGTGCAGCCCGCCTCCAGTGGTGTCGTCCGCCGCTCGTGGTCTCGCGGTAGCGTTCTCGCTTCCCGAGCACGGGGTCCCGGGTTCGATTCCCGGCGGGGTCAGGGATTTTCACCTGCCTCGAGATGACTGGGTGTTTGTGTTGTCCTCATCATTTCATCATCATCCAGGAAAGTGGCGAAATTGGACTGAGCAAAGATTGGATAATTGTACGGGCGCTGATAACCACGCAGTTGAGCGCCCCACAAACCAAACATCATCATCATCATCATCATCCAGTGGTGTCGCGACAGGCGTGAATGGAGGGACGAATGGAGACGTGTCGTCTTCAGCGATGAGAGTCGCTTCTGCCTTGGTGCCAATGATGGTCGTATGCGTGTTTGGCGCCGTGCAGGTGAGCGCCACAATCAGGACTGCATACGACCGAGGCACACAGGTCCAACACCCGGCATCATGGTGTGGGGAGCGATCTCCTACACTGGCCGTACACCACTGGTGATCGTCGAGGGGACACTGAATAGTGCACGGTACATCCAAACCGTCATCGAACCCATCGTTCTACCATTCCTAGACCGGCAAGGGAACTTGCTGTTCCAACAGGACAATGCACGTCCGCATGTACCCCGTGCCACCCAACGTGCTCTAGAAGGTGTAAGTCAACTACCCTGGCCAGCAAGATCTCCGGATCTGTCCCCCATTGAGCATGTTTGGGACTGGATGAAGCGTCGTCTCACGCGGTCTGCACGTCCAGCACGAACGCTGGTCCAACTGAGGCGCCAGGTGGAAATGGCATGGCAAGCCGTTCCATAGGACTACATCCAGCATCTCTACGATCGTCTCCATGGGAGAATAGCAGCCTGCATTGCTGCGAAAGGTGGATATACACTGTACTAGTGCCGACATTGTGCATGCTCTGTTGCCTGTGTCTATGTGCCTGTGGTTCTGTCAGTGTGATCATGTGATGTATCTGACCCCAGGAATGTGTCAATAAAGTTTCCCCTTCCTGGAACAATGAATTCACGGTGTTCTTATTTCAATTTCCAGGAGTGTAAAAGTAAATGCTTAAAGTAATAACGGTGAACTTTCTGTTGTCCATCGCGACTATTGAGGGAAGTCTATGCTTGTTGCAGTATACTATTCCAGGACAATGAATACGGAATATCATCTGCCTTTCTGTCTTGCTTACCCTCGATCGTAGATGGACGAAGCCCGGCCGCACTCAGCCCACTTGCGTGTTACAGCGCAATAAATTTCTGCACTAACTACTGCGCATTTATTTTATAGCCGCTGTCTCTCAGGAAATTTTCTGAAAATGCTAATACGGAAATTACTTGTCTTCGCTAGTGCGGAAATACCAGCTATTCACGAGTCGGTGCACATGGTAGGTGCGCCTGAGAGCTCTGTAATAGGCATTGGTCGTTCTTGCAGTCGGAAGTCCATCAGATAGCTTCAAACGTAGCACCAATTTATTTAAGTGTAGGCTACAGAACATGCCTCAAAATTTTGTCCGAATACATACTTCCGAAATGGATGAGAACAAGCAACAAGGAATGTGGGCTGTATAAACTGATCTACAGAGCTCGATTCGTCAAATCAAGACAACATTATGTGGGTGACTCTTTTTCCTAAAAAGAGGGTGAAGAGTCTAAAAATAAAATCGTATTGTGTCATGCCGCAATAATTTATGCTAGAACATCTGAGCAGTTAAATGGGAGTGGAAGTTTAAGCCCTTAACTTAAACTGAAAAAAAAACCGAAGGAAGAGCAGGATTTAACATCCCGGCAACAGCGAAGTCATTAGAGACGGACTAAATGTTCGGATAAGACAAGATGGGTGAACGAACCATCGTAGTATTTGCCTTCAGCGATTCAGAACATTCAAAAATGGTTCAAATAGCTCTGAGCACTATGGGACTTAACTCCTGAGCTCATCAGTCTCCTAGAACTTAGAACTACTTAAACCTAACTAACCTAAGAACATCACACACATCCATGCCCGAGGCAGGATTCGAACCTGCGACCGTAGCGGCCGCGCGGTTCCAGACTGCAGCGCCTAGAACCGCTCGGCCAACGCTGTCGGCTCAGAACATTCAACGTAATTCTAATCCGGAAGACCGTACTGGGAACTGATCCTAGTATGTTAATTATTCTCTTAGTCACATTACTTGAGGAATTAAAATCGATCTACAACTATCCAGTGGTGAACTGTTATTAATTTGTATTCGTATACATTAAGTGGAAAAATAGAGTAAGATAAGGTAATATGAACATTCTGGAGCAAACATTTCACGTCAAGGAGCGTTTTTTTCGTGCACGCCTGTAATGCACACACGTAATTTTTTCCATTCCCCTTCCCTTGGCCATATGTAAAGTTAGGATCCAGACACTCATGGATGACACAAGAGCTGAAATCGAGGGTAGCAAAGTAAAAGCAGAAATGCTGAACTACATTTTAAAACTCCTCTCTTCAAAGGAAATTCCAGGAGTACTGTCTCAGTTTAATTCTCGCACAAATACGAAGATGAATAATATCAGTCAGAGGCGTTGAGATAAAAACTGAAATTTCCTAAATTCAACGAAACTCCAGAGCCTATACAGAATTTACGGCTGAGTTAGCCTTCTGTTAACAATAATATACCGTAGGCTACTCGAGTTAATAAAAAAGAAAACAGACCAGTAGTTGGAAGAAAGTAGAGGTTGTATATTAATGACATAGTAGACAATAATAACCTCAGACTTTTCCCAGATGAAACAGTAATGCAGTTAGATCATGATAAGGTTTAAAAGTGGTGCAGAGACTGGCATCTCGCTTTAATTGTTCGTAAATGTGAAATTGTGCACTGCGCGTTAGCAGCAGTTTATCGTAGATTGCTGCAGCAATGAAGGGCACCTAGCGAATGAAAAAAAAAAGCGCAGGTCATCCCCGTTTTCAAAAAGGGCTGCAGGACAGATGCACACAATTATAGGCCTATATCGTTGACGTCAATCAGTTCTATAATTATGGAATATTTTCTATGCTCAAGAATTATGACGTTTTTGGAGAACGAAATCTCCTCTATAAAATCAAAATGGGTTCCGTAAACAGAGATCTTCTGAAGCTCAGCTCCCTCTGTTCTTCCATGAGATCCATAGCACCGTACACAACGGCGCTTATGTTGATGCATCGATTCTAGACTTCAGAAAGTCATTTGACAACGTCCCGCACTGAAGTTTAGCGAAAAACAAATGCGAGCCTATCGGGTGTTGGATTCAAGACTTCCTTGCAGACAACACGTTGCTCCCAGAAGAACGAAATCGGCAGATGTAAAGGTAATTTCCGGAGTACCCTAAGGAAGAGTATAAATGATCTAGCAGAAATCGTCGAATGCTCTTTGACACTGTTCGCAGATAATGTGGTTGTCTACGACAAAGTAGCAACGCTAGAAGACAGTATCGATTTGCAGAACTACATGCAGAGGACTGATGAACGGTTCAGGCTCTGGCAGTTAACTGAATAAATGTAACATATTGCGCATACATAGGAAAAGAAAGACACTACTGCTGTACAACTACGCTATTGACGAGAAACAGCTGGAAACAGTATCTATGTTAAAATACACTCCTGGAAATTGAAATAAGAACACCGTGAATTCATTGTCCCAGGAAGGGGAAACTTTATTGACACATTCCTGGGGTCAGATACATCACATGATCACACTGACAGAACCACAGGCACATAGACACAGGCAACAGAGCATGCACAATGTCGGCACTAGTACAGTGTATATCCACCTTTCGCAGCAATGCAGGCTGCTATTCTCCCATGGAGACGATCGTAGAGATGCTGGATGTAGTCCTGTGGAACGGCTTGCCATGCCATTTCCACCTGGCGCCTCAGTTGGACCAGCGTTCGTGCTGGACGTGCAGACCGCGTGAGACGACGCTTCATCCAGTCCCAAACATGCTCAATGGGGGACAGATCCGGAGATCTTGCTGGCCAGGGTAGTTGACTTACACCTTCTAGAGCACGTTGGGTGGCACGGGATACATGCGGACGTGCATTGTCCTGTTGGAACAGCAAGTTCACTTGCCGGTCTAGGAATGGTAGAACGATGGGTTCGATGACGGTTTGGATGTACCGTGCACTATTCAGTGTCCCCTCGACGATCACCAGTGGTGTACGGCCAGTGTAGGAGATCGCTCCCCACACCATGATGCCGGGTGTTGGCCCTGTGTACCTCGGTCGTATGCAGTCCTGATTGTGGCGCTCACCTGCAAGGCGCCAAACACGCATACGACCATCATTGGCACCAAGGCAGAAGCGACTCTCATCGCTGAAGACGACACGTCTCCATTCGTCCCTCCATTCACGCCTGTCGCGACACCACTGGAGGCGGGCTGCACGATGTTGGGGCGTGAGCGGAAGACGGCCTAACGGTGTGCGGGACCATAGCCCAGCTTCATGAAGACGGTTGCGAATGGTCCTCGCCGATACCCCAGGAGCAACAAAGTCCCTAATTTGCTGGGAAGTGGCGGTGCGGTCCCCTACGGCACTGCGTAGGATCCTACGGTCTTGGCGTGCATCCGTGCGTCGCTGCGGTCCGGTCCCAGGTCGACGGGCACGTGCACCTTCCGCCGACCACTGGCGACAACATCGATGTACTGTGGAGACCTCACGCCCCACGTGTTGAGCAATTCGGCGGTACGTCCACCCGGCCTCCCGCATGGCCACTATACGCCCTCGCTCAAAGTCCGTCAACTGCACATACGGTTCACGTCCACGCTGTCGCGGCATGCTACCAGTGTTAAAGACTGCGATGGAGCTCCGTATGCCACGGCAAACTGGCTGACACTGACGGCGGCGGTGCACAAATGCTGCACAGCTAGCGCCATTCGACGGCCAACACCGCGGTTCCTGGTGTGTCCGCTGTGCCGTGCGTGTGATCATTGCTTGTACAGCCCTCTCGCAGTGTCCGGAGCAAGTATGGTGGATCTGACACACCGGTGTCAATGTGTTCTTTTTCCCATTTCCAGGAGTGTATCTAGGAGCACCTATCCAGAGCGACCTTAATTGGAATGACCGAATAAAACAAATAGTAGGAAAATCAGATGACAGACTAAGCGCTACAGGAAATTTGACTCATCCACGAAAGAAATGGCTCACAAGGCGCTTGCTCGACGGATTCTTGAATACTGTTCATCAATATGGGATCCTTACCAGATAGGACTGATAAGAGAGGCACAGAAGATCCAGTGAAGAGCGGCGCGTTTCGTCACGGGACCGTTTAATCGGTGCCAGAGTGTTACCGAGAGGCTTAACAAACTGCACTGACTGTCATTACAAGAGAGGCGTTGCGCGTCGTGTAAACATTTACTAATGAAATTTCGAGGGAGCACTTTCTGGGAAGAGTCGGAGAAAGTATTACTTCCTCCCACATACATCTCGCGTTATGACCACGACGAGAAAATTCGAGAAATTAGAGGCGAATGGAACAGGTTAGGGGGGAGCAGTTAGTGGTAGCAGAAGTGCCCTCCGCCTTTCGGAGTATGATTTAAATGTAGATGTATAAAACGAAAAACCGTAGTGTCCTTTGATTACAGCAACCCGCCAGGGTAGCCGAGAGCGCTAACGCGCTGCTTCCTGGACTCGGGTTGGCGCGCCGGCCCTGGATCGAATCCTCCCGGCGGATTGATGGCGAGAGCCGGTGTGCCGGACAGCCTGGATGTGGTTTTTAGGCGGTTTTCCACATCCCGCTAGGTGAATACCGCGCTGGTCCCCACGTTCCGCCTCAGTTACACAGCTCGCAGACATCTGCACACTTTCACAGTATTTCATGGATTTCACTAGACACAGACAGTTGGGGTACACTAATTCCGTCCTGGGGGGTTCAGGGTGGCGGCAGGAAGGGCATCCGGCCACCCCTTAAAATTAACATGCCAAGTCCGATTAACCATGGCCGACCCTGCGTAACTGCGGGACAAGGCGCAAGCGATAGATAGATAGATAGATAAATAGATAGATAGAATCTTTCGATTACAGCAGCAATGAGAAATAACTGGAAAGACATCAAATGAATTCGCAATTGCGAATAAAGACTACCATCAGCTGTAGAATGGATGACGACAATGAAAATATGTGCCGGATCGAGACTCGAACCCGGATTTCCCGCTTATCGCGAGCAGTCACTTTACCATTTGTCTATCCATGGATGGCTCAAGGCCAGACCAAAACCTCCATGTGTCATCAACCGTGCGTCTACAAACTGAACTCGTACATGCATGCATGTCCCATGGAAAAAAATGTTCAAATGTGTGTGAAATCTTATGGGACTTAACTGCTAAGGTCATCAGTCCCTAAGCTTACACACTACTTAACCTAAATTATCCTAAGGACAAACACATACACCCATGCCCGAGGGAGGACTCGAACCTCCGCCGGGACCAGCCGCACAGTCCATGACTGCAGCGCCCTAGACCGCTCGGCTAATGTCCCATGGAACTTTGCATTGTAATCAGAATAACACAGGTACTGCAATATCGTATTTATCTGCCGATACCAGGCAAGCGACTTTCATGTACAACGTCTGAGTGTATGGGAATGTACATAATGGATTTACGAGTTTAGGTCGTAGACGCATGGTTGACGACATATGGAGGTTTGGGTCTGGCCGTGAGTCATGCAGGGATAGCCAAATGGTAAGGTGACCGCTAGCGATAAGCGGTAAATCCGGGTCCGAGTTCTCGCCCGGCACAAATTTTCATCGTTGTCATTCCATTCTACAGCTGATGGTAGGCCTTATTCGCAATTGCGAATTCATTTGATGTGTTTCGTAACGGCTGTGGTCGCCGCAGTGCCTGCCCTTTGGACATGCATGCATGACCAAAGGGACTTTGCATCGTAATCAGAATAACGCAGGCACTGCAATATCGTATAACTGGAAACAGTCAACCCATACAAATAACTTGGTATAACAGACTGTAGGGATATAAAATGGAGTGGTCGTACAGGATCAGTCGCAGGTAATGCAGTGGCAGACTTAGATTCATTGGTAGGATACTGGGAAAATATAAATCGATGTATAAACGAGATTGCTTACAAAACACTCGTGCGACCCATCCTAAAACTGCTCAGGTATGTGACACCGACACAATTAGGCCTGTTAGGGGATACTGAATGTATAAAAAGTAAGGCAACGCGTATTGAAACGTTCCTCCTCATCCGTTGCCTCGGAGTGACTACAGTACCTGGTAAAGTCCCCTCGCGCCCACGGCAAAGTCCACGAACTCTTAGCGCCGCGTCCGCGGCTCGTGGTCGTGCGGTAGCGTTCTCGCTTCCCACGCCCGGGTTCCCGGGTTCGATTCCCGGCTGGGTCAGGGATTTTCTCTGCCTCGTGATGACTGGGTGTTGTGTGATGTCATTAGGTTAGTTAGGTTTAAGTAGTTCTAAGTTCTAGGGGACTGATGACCATAGATGTTAAGTCCCTTAGTGCTCAGAGCCGTTTGAACCAATCTTAGCGCCGTGTGGTGCATGAGACTAATCACACGTCGCATTGCTGTGTAGACTTCCTCCGAAACCTTAATTCCTACGCACTGCTCACATATGCTATCAAGGTAAATCAGAGTCGCCTCTCTTTGACGCACGAGACAAGGTAAAATTAGTCACTTCCTCTACACCACTACTTCAAATGGTTCAAATGGCTCTGAGCACTATGGGACTTAACTTCTGAGGTCATCAGTCCCATAGAACTTAGAACTACTTAAACCTAACTAACGTAAGGACATCACACACATCCATGACCGAGGCAGGATTCGAACCTGCGACCGTAGCGGTCGCGCGGTTCCAGACTGTAGCGCCTAGAACCTCTCGGCCACCCCGGCCGGCTACACCACTACTCATTGCCCTGTAGCCACCTGACTACTCCTAAAAGACTCCAAAAGCAGACCACTGGATTGGACGCGCATTCAGCTACTGCACCGTCATCAATCTGTTTCTACCATCTCCTTTGTAAATCACACACAGGAATACAGTCTAAAGGTAAAGAGGATAAGGGCATTCACAAGAACACCACAGTCCAAATTTCGACTGAAGCAAAACGCAGTTTATACTCTTTTAATATCCCTCGCCGAGTGCGCTTCGCTCGTTAGACAACGCCTCCAGCTAGCCAGTTGGTCTACACTATGTTAGAAGGCCTCTTTCTAATCAGTACGTGTATGTTAGCTAAACACTGGCATCCACCTCCAAAACAGGCAATAGACTAAGACGTTTAGCGCACTGAACGCATTTCGAAGTTTCCACACGTGGAGAACAATCTTACTGATCCCTGCCCGCTTCTCGTGGTCGTGCGGTAGCGTTCTCGCTTCCCACGCCCGGGTTCCCGGGTTCGATTCCCGGCGGGGTCAGGAATTTTCTCTGCCTCGTGATCGCTGGGTGTTGTGTGCTGTCCTTAGGTTAGTTAGGTTTACGTAGTTCTAGGTTCTAGGGGACTGATGACCATAGATGTTAAGTCCCATAGTGCTCAGAGCCATTTGAACCATTTTACTGATCCCTGACTACAAATTTCCGAAATACTCTCCAGAGGACTCAAATTCCCCTTCTGCATCCTACCAGGGCCATCAACCGACTCCTGGATTTCGCGAGCTTCCACAGATCTAAGACGTTCTTGTCACATGCAGACGTTTCGATCCATCAGCCTCCAGAGTAGAAAGTAGGCACTGCGATAAGCCAATTCCTACTAACACCCACAGTGCTACTGTAAAGTGCTGGTGCCAGCCAAGCATTTCAGGTGTTGGTTTCCTAAAGGGTACTAGGAAACGTCAGTCATTCGTTCGTTAGCTGCGATTAGGGGAGACTAGCCCTTTACCTTCAGGTTGGAGAATAGCCGCAGTCCAACGGACACTGGTAAGGCGGCGCTGTCATTCACAATAGCGACCAGCACTTGTCGATCATCGCGGCCTATATATGACATGTTGGAGAGCCCCCTATTTTTCGGCGAGAGATAACATAGTTCCAACTAGGATAATGATACTCTTGGAGCTGAAAAATTCATGTAACATAAAGGAATAATGGATAGCTGGATGTCGTTTACAGAGGCCACGTATTCACCTCTCAACTTTTGCTCTAGAACGGGACTTGACACACAGTTCTGTATCACATAAAACAGTGTTCCTGATACCTGATCTTATACAAAAATGAAATAAGGACAAGATATTTAAAAAAGTAACAGTTACAGTATTTCTTGAAGCACAATCATCTATAATACCAGAAAAAGAAATAAACAGAACAGCAAATCAACACTATGGAAGTGACCTCTGCTATCTAATGATTCGAAAATGCGATGATTACTCATAAACGAATGAAAAATAGCAAATAAGAAAAATCTCTCTTCCTAACACCACATGAATACAACGCCCATCTTTCCACAAGAAACACCTTTTCGGAGAAAAATAAACACAAGAATGCTTACAAATCTCTTAAGCCACGAGCAATAAGTGATTTCAATACAAGAATATAAATTCAGAAACAGTAAATCAGGAATCATCAATACAATGTACTTAACCTAAGGAAGCAGCAATCTATACAATAAGAAACAAAATATACTTCACCAAACTAAAGAAGCAATGGAAATTTATACTGAACCTAAAATTTTTAAGTATAAAAGATTACATATACATCACTCTAAAGTAAATCAGCGTCTCAGAAGCACTCTTAAAAAAAAATGGCTCTGAGCACTATGGGACTCAACTGCTGAGGTCATTAGTCCCCTAGAACTTAGAACTAGTTAAACCTAACTAACCTAAGGACATCACAAACATCCATGCCCGAGGTAGGATTCGAACCTGCGACCGTAGCGGTCTTGCGGTTCCAGACTGCAGCGCCTTTAACCGCACGGCCACTTCGGCCGGCGCACTCTTAAAAGAACACCAAATAAACAGAGCATAAAATTTAAAGATTTAACTGTCCACTATGTTATTGAAAACCAAATGCATATGAAATCAGCAAGTAAAAATTCAAATGAAACGTTTTATCTCATTCAAAATAAATTAAAATGAAGACAACATAATCGTTTAAGAATGGACAGAGTTGCTATCGGGCGTTATAGTAAAACCAGAGAATGTCAGTACCATAAGGACAAAAATAAAAACCATTTTATGGAGAATCCCTGACCAAGCAAATTTACAGCACGAACACATAGGCGCCCGTAGACCATATCAACGCCAATGACATTCGTGATTCACATGCATTTTCACAGAACACTTTAAATATTACACTACAGGCAGTTAAAACTGCTACACCAAGAACAAATGCAGATGACAAACGGGTACTCATTGGATAAATATATTATACTGGAACTGACATGTGATCACATTTTCACGCAATTTGGGTGCATAGATCTTGAAAAATCAGTACCCAGAACAACCACCTCTGGTCGTAATAACGGTCTTGATACGCCTGGGCATTGAGTCAAACAGAGCTTGGATGGCGTGTACAGGTACAGCTGCCCATACAGCTTCAACACGATACCACAGTTCATCAAGAGTAGTGACTGGCATATTGTGAGGAGCCAGTTGCTCGGCCACCATTGACCAGACGTTTTCAATTGGTGAGAGATCTGGAGAATGTGCTGGCCAGAGCAGCAGTCGAACATTTTCTGTATTCAGAAAGGCCCGCACAGGACCTGCAACATGCGGTCGTGCATTATCCTGCTGAAATGTAGGGTTTCGCAGGGATGGAATGAAGCGTAGAGCCACGGGTCGTAACACATCTGAAATGTAACGTCCACTGTTCAAAGTGCCGTCAATGCGAACAAGAGGTGACCGAGACGTGTAACCAATGGCACCCCATACCATCACGCCGAGTGCTACGCCAGTATGGCGATGACGAATTCACGCTTGTAATGTGCGTTTACCGCGATGTCGCCAAACACGGATACGACCATCATGATGCTGTAAACAGAACCTGGATTCATCCGAAAAAATGACGTTTTGGTATTCGTGCACCAAGGTTCGTCGTAGAGTACACCATCACAGGCGCTCCTGTCTGTGATGCAGCGTCATGGGTAACCGCTGCCATGGTCGCCGAGCTGATAGTCCATGCTGCTCAAACGTCGCGGAACTGTTCGTGCAGATGGTTGTTGTCTTACAAACGTCCGTATCTGTTGACTCAGGGATCGAGACGTGGCTGCATGATCCGTTACAGCCATGAGAACAAGATGCCTGTCATCTCGACTGCTAGTGATACGAGGCCGTTGGGATCCAGCATGGCGTTCCGTATTACCCTCCTGAACCCACCGATTCCATATTGTGCTAACAGTCATTGGATCTCGACCAACACGAGAAGCAATGTCGCGATACGATAAACCGCAATCGCGATAGGCTACAATCCGACCTTTATCAAAGTCGGAAACGTGATGGGACGCATTTCTCCTCCTTACACGAGGCATCGCAACAACGTTTCACCAGCCAACGCCGGTCAACTGGTGTTTGTGTATGAGAAATCGGTTGGAAACGTTCCTCATGTCAGCACGTTGTAGGTGTCGCCACCGTCGCCAACCTTGTGTGAATGCTCTGAAAAGCTAATTATTTCCATATCACAGCATCTTATTCCTGTCGGTTATATTTCACGTCTGTAGCACGTCATCTTCGTGGTGCAGCAATTTTAGTGGCCAGTAGTGTATGTGTCTCCGTATTTGGATACACGTAACACCAATATAGTCACTATAAACTCGTTGCACATTCACACAGTAGTGTGTGTGTCTCCGTATTTGGATACACGTAACACCAATATAATCACTATAAACTCGTTGCACACTCAAACCACAAGATGGGACCGCTGAGGTGAATCCAGGAGGGTAAAGCGTCTGATGTGGCAGAAGCCGCTAAGGCTGCTGGTGAGGATCTGATTCTTCACCCTGCGATTTCGTTGACTGATGGTGCACCGATTGGTCAGCGCTTCGCTGCCGGAGTCCTCCGCGATCTCCGCTGCTTACGTCGTCCACGTCGAAGACGCGCCAAAACCGGGTGCGTGGCGCCGGTGCCCTTGCTGTCAGCCGCTCTCGGTAGCCTCAGCCCACTGGAATGGTACCAGTTTCTGTGTTCCATTTCGCTTCATTCTGATCCCTACATTGCCGAACAATTCCCATTCCTGTTGCATTCATTTTCTTTGTTTCTCCACCCTGTTAGTTTTTTGCTCCGGAATATTTCCGTAAAGCCCTTCCACACTTGATGACTGGCTAACGGTTTGTTCACCCCAGATCTCTGACTCACCTCCCAATTCCGGCACTTGTAGAGAATGTACTTCTGCGAGCTCATTATTAACATTCTTGAGGGTATTTTTGTTCTGTCGCTGCAACTACAAAAGTGCGTGTCTTTTTTCACCAGACGTGTTACGCTTTATTGAGGTAAAGCGTCGTCACTGGTCTGTAGTTAAGTTATTTGCATTTTAATTTGCTTTAAGATCGAAAAACAGTACGTTAACAATATGTTGGTTAGTCCTTACTGTGATTTTCGCTTGATTTCTCGTTTACGTCGGGAAATGCCGTCTGCTAGCACATAGTTTATGTTTTTCTTGTTTAGACGCTGGTAATTGTGGTCTAATGTTTAGTTGTTCCGCAGCACTATGCATTTCTTATGTTTTTCATACCGCACTTTTTCGCACACCAAAGTTTACTTTTTTTTTTAATACTTCTAAGTATGTGTTGTGGTTTATGTTTTGTGGTGTTGTCAACCTAACTTTTCTACTAGTTTGTCTTTGACCTACAATTTTTTTTTCTCTTTTGGATTATTGTGTGTGTGTAATTCTATTTAATAATGTCGCTGTGTATTAATGGAATGTGTAAGAGTGGGGAAGGAATAGTGATGTAGCATTTTTTTTTTTTTTTTGAGTTGGGGATGGAGAAACCATGATGAGTGGACATAAGTTAACAGTAGTGTGATGGAGTGTGAGTTGGAGGAGAAAATGAGGAAGAAGAAGTGAAATGAAGTTGGGAGGGGGAGGAGGGTTGGGTGGAAGAGTGGGAGGGGGTGAAAGATGGAAATGGCTCTTTCCTTTTCATGTAATTTCATCACTTATTTTATATAGAGTCTGGTTTCCAATATTTATTTGGTCATTGAGCAACTGTTAATGTTTTGTTAATGCTTTGTGTATGTGGAAATTTTCCTGGAAAGGGAAGAAGTATCTGTTTTTACTGATTCTTATGATATTCATATCTTTTTCAATATTGCTTGGTCTATGGCTTTCTTGTTTTAGGTAATCTGCAAATCTTGAATATTTTGTAACGTATTTAAATGCTCTGACATGTTCTTATAAACTGTCACTCTCAATTCAGTAATGCCTGACTGTGCCCCAGCACTTTCAAAATTTGTTCTCCTCTGTTCAGAAGCATCTCCTAGTTCGTGTGAATCTTTCTCTTCCTCGGTTTCTAACTCTTTGCTGTTATAGTCACGGGATACGGCTCCATCCACTACTTGTGTCGGTAACTCATTAACCTCCTCCCGATCATATTGTGGGAGATTAACATTTGAGTCATACTCATGATCATTTTTATCATACACTGATGTTAAATTTCCGTCTTCTAATTCCTCTCCTTCCTCTCCTATATCAGCCTTTAGTTTATTTTTAAAGGCTTCCTGCACTAACCTGAACTGCTTGGATACACGCTCAAGCCACTTGTTTGTTCGTTCCTCCTGTTCCTTCATCCTATGTCCTTCTCGGATCTCTTCTCATCTCTGTCCCTTTCCTTTTCGACCTCCGTCTGTGTTTCTTTTTCTTACTTTTCTGCCTCCCTCTCTTTCTTATCTGCTTCCAAGAGTGTCATCAATTTCGCTTTTAGCAAATCTATTTTCACTAATTTATTTTAGTTACCTTCTTTGCCCCATTCCCTAAAGTCAATTGAAATAGATGACCCTAGCTATACATTCACAAATTTCTCATTTAAATGGTCCACATTCACAACACATTAAAGCAGGCTACCGCTCTAAAGAGCAACTGCCGACACAAGCGCAAAATCGAGCAACCGCGACGAACGATAGATTCAAAAAGGGCCGCGCTGAGCCGTAGGTTCGGTTTTCTCCGTTATGCAGCAAATAGTAGTTGTCTCCAGCTTTTGGAGATGAAATTCTGCACGGTGGTTCCAGTTTTGGCAGGGTTCGACAAGTGAAACATTCCCCCTCGTCCGTTGTCTCGGAGTTTCTGTAGCGTCTGGTGAAGACCTATCGCAGCTGTGGCCAGAGTCCACGAACTCTACCGCCGTGGGGTGCGGGGGACTAATCACGCATCGTATTGCTGTGTAGACTTCATCCGAAACTTGGTGGAGACATAGATAATTCCTATGCATTGCTCCACATTTGCCATGAAATTAAATCAGCGTCGCCGGCCGGTGTGGCCGTGCGGTTCTAGGCGCTTCAGTTTGGAACCGCGTGACCGCTACGGTCGCAGGTTCGAATTCTGCTTCGGGCATGGATGTGTGTAATGTCCTTAGGTTAGTTAGGTTTAAGTAGTTCTAAGTTCTAGGCGACTGATGACCTCAGAAGTTAAGTCGCATAGTGCTCAGAGCCATTTGAGCCATTTTTTTAAATCAGCGTCGCCAACCTCGCTTTGATCCACGAGATGTGATTAAAATGATCACTTTCTTTATACGACTACTCAGTGTTCTGTAACCATTTGACTACTTTCAGAAGCTCCCGAGTCCGACAACTGGAGTGTACAACAAAGACCGCAATGAGTCACTTCTTCGTTACTAATCGGTTTCTACCATGTCCTCTGCAAACAGACACAGTCTAAAGTTGAAGAGGGTAAGGACACACACAAGAACGCCACAGTTGAAATTTAGATTGAAGCAAAACGCAGTTTATTCTTTTTTTTAAATATCTCTCCAGAAGTCCGCTTCGTTCGTTAGACAACGCCTCCAGCTATTCAGTTGATCCACACTGTGTTAGACGGCCTCTTCCTAAACCAAAAAAAAAAAAAAAAGCTCCGTCCGAACAGGCCGCCGTTTCATCCTCAGCCCACAGGCGTCACTGGATGCGGATATGGAGGGGCACGTGGTCAGCAATCAGCATATCGCTCTGCCGGTCGTATGTCAGTTTACGAGACCGGAGCCGCTACTTCTCAATCAAGTAGCTCCTCAGTTTGCCTCGGGCTGAGTGCACCCCGCATGCCAACAGCGCTCGGCAGACCGGATGGTCACCCATCCAAATGCTAGCCCAGCCCGACAGCGCTGGTGATCTGACGGGAAATGGTCTTACCACCGTGGCAAGGCCGTTAGCAAACCATCGATGTACGCTCGCTAAACAGCCAACCCACCTCGACTGCAGGCAACAGACTAAGACGTCTCCCATGCCCGCGCACGGGAACACGCTTCCGACAACTTTCTACACTTTCGACACTGATCCCTGACTACGAAAATTCGAAATACATCTCCACACCACCTCTTCCCGAAAAGTCCCAACTCGATTTCTGCACCATACCAGGGCCACCGACCGAGTCTGCAGCTCCACTACATTCTTTTTTTCAAGTACAGACCTTTCGGCCAATTATCTAGAGACACTGATTATTGGCCATTTCCTGATAACACTCGTAGTACTAATGTAAAGTGCTGCTGTTTGCCAACACTTTCAGTAGTTTGTTCCCAAAGGATACTGGGAAACATCAGCCATTCTGTAGGGAACACTCGCCTTTGAAATCCTCGCTGTCGGGCCAGGTCACACCCATTAGCTGGATTAAGCAAAGACCGCCCACTCGCTCCAGGCGTGAGAACAGTTCCCATGCCCTGAAGACAGGGAAACAGAAGTGGTCGCCACAGTAGCAACCGCCATTCGCTGACGGTCGCGGCCCGGCAACAATCCGTTACAGTGCAGTCAGCAGGTTTTTTTTTACTCACGGGAGAGAGTGGCGGAGAGATTAAAGTGAGCTGGCAGGCGCTCGGATAGACGCCAATTATCTGGCGAAAGCCTACTTAAGGATTTTCAAGAACCAGAATCCAGGAATCAAGGATTATACGAGGCGTATTCGAAAAGTAAGGTCAGGTTAGGTGCGAAATGGAAACCACTGTGAAAATCCATGGAACTTTGCACAGATGTGTTGGGCAATGTCTTTAGTGTGCCTGTTGATTGTTTAACGTCGCTCTTTTCTGTTCAGAGCGCAAAGTGATCACGTAGAAATGCCTAAAACAACAGTGTCTCCCGCCAAGTGTTTGGGTCTGGTGACAGATTTCGCCTGAAGCTATACAGCCCACATTACATAAATGTCATGCGTTTCTTTCTTCAAGACAATTTTCAGCTGCATTCTGCAGAGGCAATGAAGACGCCCCTGCAGCGTTTTGGATGGAATGTGTTTGATCACCTACAATAGAGCCCTCAATTGGCTCCCTCCGTTGTTCATCTCTGCTGACATGAACCGCTGGCTACGAAGACAACATTTCGCTACAAACAACGAAAGGTAGACCAGCACAGAGAACTGGCGCAAAGCACAGGCGGCTGCTTTCTGTGACGAGGGTACTGGAAAGTTTGTACAACACTACAGCAAATGTCTAAATTGAAGCGGCGACTATTTAGAGATGTAGTTGGAAGGTGTGGCTAACTGTTGTGAATAAAAAATTTTTGATTTTCACTGTGGTTTTCATTTCGAGACCGATCGGACCTTACTTTCCGAACAGCCCCCGTACTAGGATTATAGTACAGCCCCCTACGAAACGCTCCTGCAGGGATTGCAAAGACAAGATTAGACTAATTATAGTGATCGTAGAGGCAGTAAGGAATCATTGTTCGTGCGATCCGTAAGGAAGAAGCCGTAATAAGTGATACATTGAGAAGCACCCTCTTCCATGCACTTAGCAGTACTTTGCAGAGTACAGAAGTAAGTGTAAGTGTAAAATCCCAGAAAGTGCTCTGAGTCACCATTATTTCCCAGCAACATAAAAGTAAGTCTTGGTCCAAGTTGGAGCATCAACATGTTGAAACACAAGGGGAGAGATGGAGGCGACAACAGAGTACGTACCGGCATTGTTTGGAATTTTTAATTTTTTATTTTACTTGTGGCCACCGAACACGATCCACTCAGACAGTCTTTGGTACATTGCATGGTACATATTACGTAACATATCCAATCACGCAGACACACACACACACACGAGCCCATGACACGCATAGAATATTTAAATTTCTTGTAAACATAACAATTATATCAAGACGTGATCACCTGCTTAAAAGCTATACATATTTTTAATCAGTGACACATCATTCGCTATGAGTAGCTCTGCATTCTGGTGGTAAGTTGTTTTCTATGATGCACTACAAGAGACTGGTTATCAGGCGATATCGCAGTAGGCAGTCGAAAATGACGTGGTCAACGTCCTCCTTCGCGCTACAGTAACGTAGGGGTGAGTCAGTCAGTTGCAGCCGATAGAGTTGCAGTCGAAGCCGTCCGTGGTTAAGGCGGAGGTGTAACATAGTGACCAGAAACTTTCTGTGGTACGTACTATGGGTACTTTCCGGTATTCCGCCATTGTTACATGCGCTGTCGCGTGTTCAGAGCCTAAAAACAATTTATTATAAATCGTCACTTCTGTGTGATAGTGTCCCTCGCAAATTTTCACTGGTAATTTATGTGAATCCACATCTTGTCGAAGTAAACTATTGACTGTTTGGGTTTCCATTCTTCATTTTTTTTGTACAGTTCTACTATTTAAGGATGCAAGATGACTTAGATAAAATTCCTAGTTGGTATGGTGAATGGCAGCTTGCTGAAAATGTACAAAAATGTAAATCGGTTCAGATGAATAGGAGAAACGTAATGTTCAAATACAGTATTTTAGTACCGTACTGACTGACACAGTCATATCGATTAAATATCTAGGCATGACGTTGCAAAGCGATATGAAATGGAACGAGCGTGTAAGGACAGCGGTAGGGAAGGTGAATGGCCGACTTCGGTCTATTGCAGAGTTTTAGGGAAATGTGGTTCATTTATACAGGAGACCGCCTGTAGAACACTACTGAAACCCATTCTAGAGTACTGCTTGAGTGTTTGGGATCCCTGCCAGGTCGGATTAGAGGGAGACATGTGAGCGATGCAGAGATGGGTTGACAGATTTGTTATCGCTGGGTTCTGTCAACACACGGGTATTACAGAGATGCTTCGTGAACTTAAGTGGGGCTCCCTGGAAGGAAGATGACGTTCTTTTGGCGGAAAACTATTGAGGAAATTTACAGAACCGGCCTTTGAAGCTGACTGCAGAACGATTCTCCTGCTGACAACCTACATTTCATGTAAAGCCCACGAATATAAGAGAAACCAGGTGGTGGCTTGTGGAGTATGTACTACGGTTGCTCAAAATGTAATACACCGCATTTTTTCTTCAACAATTCTTTACTGAACATAATGAGAAGCCGGCCGGGGTGGCCGAGCGGTTCTAGGCGCTACAGTCTGGAACCGCGCGGCCGCTACGGTCGCAGGTTCGAATCCTGCCTCGGGCATGGATGTTTGTGATGTCCTTAGGTTAGTTAGGTTTAAGTAGTTCTAAGTCTAGGGGACTGATGACCTCAGAAGTTAAGTCCCATAGTGCTCAGAGCCATTTTGAACCATAATGAGAATTACACACACGATACAATGGTGTTTTACCTACACATCCTATTTTTCCACGTAATCTCCATACCACTCTATCGCCTTTCTCCAGAGCGAAACAAGGGCGTGTATGCCGTGTCGGTATCAATCCTTGTCGTGATGGCGGAGCCAGTGTTTGATTTTGTGAATCGTCTCCTCATCGTCCTCAAAATATCTTCTACGCAGGTTCGAATCCTGCCTCGGGCATGGATGTGTGTGATGTCCTTAGGTTAGTTAGGTTTACGTAGTTCTAAGTCTACGGGACTGATGACCTCAGATGTTAAGTCCCATAGTGCTTAGAGCCATTTCAACCATTTTTTAGTCTATGTAAGACGCTCATACTTTACTGTTATAGAATGGGAGTAAGTTATCTATCCGTTCTATACCAGAAATGTCATGCTTTCTCGTTTAATAATATTTTGATGCTTGCACATCACATCACGGTAATTCAGAGTGTATCATTTCGCATTTCACTAAGCATAACTTATTCGCGTGTCTTGTTGAGTCTAATTCCCATCACTGTTCTGTTACTGAGTCAAGCGGCCCTGTATCTGTTGGAATTCTTTGCCGCTCCCTGGCTTCGCCTACATGCTTACTCCCCTTCGCTGAGGTGATTGTTGACTAAGGTTACACCGAGGCATAGCGCTTTCGCATCGCTCCTGTCACTTGTGAGGACGATATCGTTATAGGCATGAGTCATCGACAGATGTCACCAGCTGACATGGACCTGAGTTACAAAGCTGCACGTAGTTGTACTAGTAGGCGGCAGAGGTCAACAGCTGACGGACAGTGCTAGCAGTCTTAGTCAAAACAATGTTGTAAAGTTATGTTTGATTAATATTTAATGTATTTGCATAATTATAATTGTTTTATATGTGTAGTAATTAGCAGTGTGAATGTTGTATGAGTGAAGAAGAACAGAAGTAAATGAAAATTGTTTTGTTTATTCACGAAGTACCAGTTAAACTATACAGGGGATTTACTATAATTAAATGTGCAGTCAGTTTATGGTACTAATAAATCGTGAGTAGAACACAAATTAATCGGTAATTTCGAGTAATTTTATATTTGATACTTTTCTAAATTTATTTATTTAACAATTGCCATAGAAAGAAATGTTTTACTATGATTGGTCATTGAAGTAAAGCGCGGGTTAGCGCGGGATAATACTGCAACCTGCTTTGCTGTTTTTGATATCAGCCAATCAGAAGAATGCTGGCTCGCGCCAGTCTATGCTGGGAACAAAGCCTTTGGTGTGATGTAGGGGGGTCGGGGTGAGGGTTCGAACTAGTAACATGTCATTGAATTTGTAAAAACCAGGGGCCTTTGTCTACAATTTTTTAAAAAATAATTACTGTTCTAGCATTCTTCAAGTCTTCTGAAAACCGTCCCAAACTTTGTGCGTCATTTAAGACTTCATAAAGTTACACAAGGTACCATCTGCGGTGCTACATGTTTCAGTATTTACAAGTTTATACCACCTGCATCAAGACCGTTTTGTTTCTTGTGGTTCGTTACCGCCAAAACAATACTCTCACGTATGTGGATAAATAATGGGACTGGCTGAGTAATTTTGTAACATTTCTCACAGATGACCTTGTGATCATTTCTTCACACTTCTGTTCAAACGTGTGGGATATGGTTCATACCTAGAAAGGTAGTAGACCAATGCCCTAGTTGACTAGTGATGTGTTAACTGAAGTCTCTCCTTTGCGTAAGGAAGATACTGACACAATCTTCTTCCTCTATCTGAGGAACCCCGACTCTACTGCCAACCACTGTACATTAAATTAACTGTTTTTATTGGATTTATTGCTGGTTCTCCAAGTATCTTGTAGTTTTTGCACTATATTTTCTTAAAACAATAGACAGCAGCTCCTTATGTCTTATTTAAGTCGAAGGTCGATTAATAGTGTCAGAAAAACCTTAATTCCTTAATTTTGGGACTAAGGGTTTCATAATGGTGCAGTAGCATATCTTACTGTACTCTCTCTACCTCAGTGAGGTGACGCAGTGGTTAAGGCACCAGACTCGCGTTCAGGACTGAGGTTCAACTCCCATCCACAATTCCCGATTTGGGTCTTCCATGATTTTCCTAAACCGGGAAAGTCAAACGCTTTAACTGTTCCGTTGAAAAGGACACGATCGATTTTGTTCCCCATTTACCCCGTAACAGGGCTTGTGTCCCGTCTGTAAAGACCACGTCGCTGACGGGACATTAAACCCTAATCTTCCTTCTAAGAACACGCGTAAGTGCCTTTCGCGGGCAGTGTTATTCCGACTGTAGTATTCGAGAACACTTAACGGAGTGATTCAATGCTTTCACTGAGCACTACACTCATCATCGGTGGGGCCCCTACAAAGACTTTATAGTTAAGTCCGCAGGATGGCATCTACGCCGCGAGACTTGGTCGAATGTGTCAACCGTAAGAGCACTTCATTTCTCGCATCTGCTATCACAGCAGTGAGCTGTTGCTAAAATATCGACAAATCTATGAACTCATAGAGATCCTGCAGCTTGTATTATCACACAACTATTTCCTGTTCAACAACAAGTTTTACTTTCAGGAAGATGGATTGGCAATGGGTAGTAGTCTTGCTGGCTTGCTAGCAGACATATATGTTAATAACCTTTAAAACAACTTTTTCAGATACCAAACCCAACTAAAAGATAAGCTACTTTACTACAAACACTATGTCGATAACACTCTCATTCTGTTCAGTAGAACAACAGAAGAAATAGAAAATCTAGCCAAAAAACTTAATAAATTACACAACAAAATTCAATTGACGGTAGAACAAAACACCAGAAGCCATTAATTATCTTGATTTAACAATCGCAAATAAAAATCAAAAGCATAAATTTCAAATTTTCAGAAAACCAACAACCACCAATATTGCCATACACAAGTCCTCTTGCCATCTAGACCAACATAAAAAAGCATTCTTCAGAACAATGGTCAATCGCATGCTTAAAATCCCAGTGGACACACGTGAAAGACAAAAAGAAACATAAATCATTAAACCAATTGCCTCCAGCATTGGGTACAACCCTGCAATAATAGATAATCTAATTCATACAGCAAAATTAAATCAACCAACTACTGAACAACCACCCACAAACAAGAAGACCACATGTATAAGCCTGCCTTTCCTAGGGAAGATCTCTCGCTAGATTGCCAACCTCTTCAAGACATACAACATAAAAATAAGCTTCTTCACCAACAACAAAATACAAAATAAAATCATTTACAGCACCATACCTACTATAGAGCAGTATCAAAAGTCAGGTGTATACAAGCTCCCTTGCAGCTCATGTCCCAGCTTCTACATTGGACAAACCGGTAAAAGCTTCCCAACGACATTTAAAGAACACATAGATGCACTCCGTCTTAACAACCTGAATAAATCCAGATTTGCATCTCATCACACAATCATTCTGCAAACAACATAGAACAAAATCTCCAAATACTCCATTTTTGCCAACAAAAGCACGATACTTGACCTTCTTGAAGAAATTGAAATATTTATCTATACAAATACAGCATCTGACTACTTACTCAATGACCAAACTGAACTGAGAAACAAATTTTTCCTTCAGAACTTTGAAGATTTACTAGTTCAAGACAAGTAACCATACAATCTACCCTACACCCCCTCCCCCCCTTAATAACTCCCCCCCCCCCCCCCACTATCCCTCTCCTTACATCCTAACTACACTGGTGCCAATGCAAATATGCTGCCACAGAATAAAACCTGTTCTATGTTTCTAAATGGTAAATACCTCCACTGTTAAAACAAATCAGTATTTTTATACATGTTATCTCCAGCTGTAACAAACAGAATCTGCCTTTACCAATATTCCAGGCCACGTTATTGTAAGAACAAAATAAGTCGACAGTTCACTTCAACTTTCGTTCTTGGTTTCAGATATAAAGTATATGGTCATGCAAACAGCTTTAGTCCATTACAAACACTATAACGTTTATACATATTACCCTAGCTGAAATAAATAGAATGTACTCTTACTAATATTCCCGATTATACTCATATTAACGTAAGAACATAAAAAGTCAATAGTTCATTTGAAGGTTTGTTAATATTTAAAATTTAAACTTAAAGATAAAGGTCATGGTCGTACAAACAGCAGTATCTCACTGTAAATACGATAACTCTGTATTGTTGACTCCTGGGCATTGATGTTAATGCCAATCTTGATTAAAATATATGCTATAAACTGACTGTATCATACCTAAATATACGAATAGAAATAAGACATCATATCTCTTGAAGTTTGTTCTCGTAATAATTCATTTACTTATTTATTTTATTTTGTGCTCCTGTGTTATCGCCAGTCTGATTACAATATTTGCCATTATATCGACTGTAATGCATCTAAAAAAGAACAAATTACACCTCTGTGCAAAGTAGGCCTATGCCATATCTTTTTGTTAAGATCTTTGTTACAAGCAACAGCTGTACAGCACATGCTAGATGCTGCCAAAGTTTCGCTGTCAGAGTGTAAATTAATATGGATTGTGTTAAAGTGTGTGAAGTGATATACCAACTAACTATCAAAATGGAAGCAGACAGATGGACTCTAACGAAAAACGCCGCCCATACTGTCGCAGTAAGTAAAAACTAAATCTACATCCATATCGTCAGATAAACAACAATCATGGCGATTTATTAAAGCGTGTTCCATCTTTTTGTCACAGAGCCAACACCCAGCGTTATGCTACAAATAATGATGCAACCTTCAGAAAGCATCTGAAGATGAACCTGAAAAGGTTCGAAAACAGATTCATGAAATAAAACACAATTATTCAAAAATGTGACTGGTTGCTGTTTTATGTAACTTTATGTAACAAAGAAGACCCCTACCAGACACTCTACGGTGGAGGGCAATAAGAAGTATCTGCCAATGTCCTTTTCACAGATGACTCCAAATTTGGTCTGGAGAGTGATTCTCTATGCACTCGCATCTGGAGGGAACGAAGGACACGATTTCGGGACCCAAACGTTATGGAAAGAAATCGATATCGAGGAGGACCCCTAATGTTGTGGGCAGGGACTATGTTGACCACACAGCTGGCCGTGGTGGCCGTGCGGTTCTGGCGCTGGAGTCTGGAACCGCGGGACTGCTACGGTCGCAGGTTCGAATCCTGCCTCGGGCATGGATGTGTGTGATGTCCTTAGGTTAGTTAGGTTTAATTAGTTCTAAGTTCTAGGGGACTGATGACCTCAGATGTTAAGTCCCATAGTGCTCAGAGCCATTTTTTTATGTTGACCACATGAACACCTCTTCATGAAACTGTATGGGAGAATTGGCAAGTTTAACTGCTGTCGGGTATCGTAATGAGATCCTGGAATTTCATGTGCGGTTGTTGCGAAGTGGTGTGGGCCCGGACTTCGTATTGCTGGACGATAATGATCGACCTCATAGAGCAAGAGCGGTTGATGTCTTCTTGGAAACGGAAGATGTTGCACGCAAGTCGTGGCCTGCTCGTCTCCCGATTTGAGTCCCATATCTGGGGCTAGGAAGACGGGTTGCATCATTTCAGCGTCCACCAACCACTCTCCAAGACTTGCGAGCAGCTCTCCAGGAAGAATGGGCGTTATTGCCTCAACATGAGACCGATGACATCATTCACAGCATGCTCCGTCGTTGTCAGACCTATACTGCTGCCCTAGGTGGTCAAACCCCATGCGGAACACATTAATCAATTGTCGGAATGTGCGTGCAAATACGTTAAGTTAGAAAAAAAGAGGAACATTTTTGTCTACCGTTATCCATGTTGCAGTTGTTTTCGTTGTGTTGCTTTACATTGTTTCCACTTTACTATCACCTATTTACTATTACCTATTTTACACAACATTACAAAATCTCCATTTGTTGCTTTAATTTAGGAAACCAGTGTAGATATGTCGATATCAATATGGCAACATTGATTGCCAATATCCTTATTTTATATTTTATTTTTTCACAATTTTCGGCAAATATTTGAAAATGTTGTTTTGAAATTGTAGTAGAACATAATTTTATTTTCACCTTGTGGAGGAGTCTTACTACTTTTTGAGCATTCTTCGCGTCTTTGACTGTGTGAAGCAATTATAGGTGACACAAAAGAGGAAGTCCGATTGCACTGGAGGGATGGAGGTATGAATGGGAACATAACAGTTCCGATGTGAAGAAATAGCACACCCGCTGCGTTAAAAAACAATTTTTAACGCAACTAGTGTGCGATTTCTTCACATCAGCAGTCTTCAAAAACAGTTGTTGCAAACGATGAATCAAAATCTAAACGACAAAATTGGTCTTTGCGGTGGGTGGAGACTTGTGAGGGCAAATGCTGACGTAACTGGCACTCAACGCTACCAACACAAACTGCAACGCTTAGCTTCACCACGGAGTTTTCCTACATCAGCGTCAAAAATGTTTATTTCGACGTGTAGCCAATGAATAATCCAGAAAATAAGGTATGAGAGGTTAACTGGAATCAAATATTGCATGAGAATGCACCGTTTACACAGCAGTTAATTAACAACACAACAGTCGACCAAACAAGTGTTGTAATACTATCTTTTCATCTGCACCAAGTCCCATTATTAACTTACAAATTTTCAAATTAAGTGTTCTTCCTTAAGTTATATCTCTAAGGGGGGATAGGCAGGCCGCTAGCTTGTTGATGTACAGAATATCTGATAATAAATCAATACTTATACATATAACTCTAAAACCGGCACTATATTTGGAATGTGCGACTGATATTTTTATAGATCGATATGTCGATATTCTTTCTTTCGTTACATTGAATCGTTTTTTCCGATATATCGAGTATCGACTACGAAACTTTTTAAACATTGGTATATCGGTTTCTCGATATTTTAAAAAATATCAACAGTCCTACACAATATTCATGGTAGTACTATTATTATACTTTTGAGTTTATTTATTGACTCTTCGCCGTATATACACTGAAGAGCCAGAGAAACTGGTACACCTGCCTAATATAGTGTAGACCCCAGCGAGCACGCAGAAGCGCCGCAACTCGACGTGGCATGAACTCAACTAATGTCTGAAGTAGTGCTGGAGGGAACTGACTCCACGAATCCTGCAGGGCTCTCCATATATCAGTAAGAGCGCGAGGGGGTGCAGATTTCTTGAACAGCACGTTGCGAGGCTTCCCAGATATGCTCAATAATGTTCATGTCTGGGGAGCTTGATGGCCAACGGAAGTGTTTAAACTCAGAAGAGTGTTCCTGGAGCAACTCTGTAGCAATTCTGGACGTGTGGGATGTCGCATTGTCCAGCTGGAATTGCCCAAGTCCGTCGGAATGCACAATGTACATGAATGGATACAGGTGAACAGACAGGATGCTTACGTGCGTGTCACCCGTCAGAGTCGAATCTAAGTGTTTCAGGTGTCCCATATCACTCCAACTGCACACACCCCACACCATTACAGTGCCTCCAGTCCCCTGCTGACATGCAAGGTTCATGGATTCATGAGGTTGTTTCCATAGCCCTACATGTCCATCTGCTAGATACAATTTGAAACGAGACTCGTCCGACCAGGCAACATCTGTCCTGTCATCAACAGTCCAATGTCTGTGTTGACGGGCCCAGGCGAGGCGTAAAGCTTTGTGCCGTGCAGTCATCAAGGGCACATGAGTCGGCCTTCTGCTACGAAAGCCCATATCGATGATGTTTCGTTGAATGGTTCGCACGCTGACATTTGTTGGTGGCCCAGCATTGAAATCTGCAGCAATTTGCGAAAGGATTGCACTTCTGTCACGTTGAACGATTCTCTTCAATTGTTGTTGGTTCAGTTCTTGCAGGATCTTTTTCAGGTCCCAGTGATGCCAGAGATTTGATGTTTTACCAGACTCACGATGTTCACGGTGCACTCGTGAAATAGTCGTACGGAAAAATCCCCACTCCATCGCTACCACTGAGATGCTTGTCTCATCGCTGGTGCGCCGAGTATAACACCACGTTAAAACTCACTTAAATGTTGATAACCAGCCATTGTAGCAGCAGTAACCAGTCTAACAACTGCGGCAGGCATTTGTAGTCTTATTTAGGCGTTACCGACCGCAGCGCCGTATCCTGCCTGTTTACATATCTCTTTATTTGAATATGCCTACGCATGCCTGTACGAGTTTCTTTGGAGCTTCAGTGTAACTCATGAATGCTGTGTATTATATTACAAATTTTATGTTGTATATAGCTTCATTTAGCGTGTTTTAGTTATTTGCATCCTCCGTGGATCGTATTTGGGTATCTCGCTATGGTACGGAATGTGTTAGTAGGTTTAGAGACATGATGCATATTCCCAGTGAACATATGGCTAGAAGTTGGGTTTCACATCGCTCTTTATCTACATTAAGACTTCTTATGTGGTTCTTCTCGAAAACTCGTTTCTCCACTAGTAGTTATCCAGAAAATGATTTAAGTTGGTTTTTAAAATAATTTTCGTTCTCTATCTAAACTGAACTCCGTCCGAAGAGGCCTCGGAAGACCCAACGGTACCGACCGGCTCTCGTGTCATCCTCAGCCGATTGGCATGACTGGATGCAAGGGGCATGTGGTAAGCACACCGCTCTTCTTCCCGTTGTCAGTCTTCGCTACCAGGGCCGCTAATTCTCAGTCAAGTAGCTCCTCCGTTGGACTCACAAGCACTGAGTGCAGCCTGCTTGCTAACAACGCTCCGCAGACCAGGACGGTCACCCGTCCAGGTACTAGCCTTGCCCGACAGCGCTTGATTATAGTGATCTAGCGGGAACCGGTGTTCAAAAATGGTTCAAATGGCTCTGAGCACTATGGGACTTAACATCCATGGTCATCAGTCCCCTAGAACTTAGAACTACGTAAACCTAACTAACCTAAGGACAGCACACAACACCCAGCCATCACGAGGCAGAGAAAATCCCTGACCCCGCCGGGAATCGAACCCGGGCGTGGGAAGCGAGAACGCTACGGCACGACCACGAGATGCCGGCAGGAACCGGTGTTACCACTGCGGATAGGCCGTTGGCCTTTCGTTCCCTATCAGCAACGTTAATTCACAAAGGAGGTGGTGAAATATTTTTATGACTAAATAATTTACCTTATTTTGTTTAAGAGTAAGATTAAGTTGCGGAGAGTAAAAGCCATTTTTGTTCCCACTGCCATTTTTATGAGTGATGCTGTTATTTTCATATTGTGGCAGGTTCTTGAGAAAAGCCATCGTAAGCAATTAAATGAACTGTTAGTACGTCAAGTTTTAAACAATTAGCTACATGTGGTTCGGAGACGTATAGCACATATTATGCTTCCTACAGATTTTGGGAGTTATGAAAAGTTAGATAACTTCCTGGTGATTTTATTAGAAAAATCTGTAATGGATTGGAAAGAAAATGTTGCTGAACTTAAAGCGTGTTAATACATACATAAAAAAAAGTTTTACATCACCTCGGTTCCGAGAGTTCCGGGACCTGTACAGAAAATTGGAATAGAGATCAACGTAAACATCATTTCCGCCCTTTTTATTGCTCATGAAAACCACACATTGCATGTTGTACCACCATCCAGCGAGACCTTCAGAGGTGATGGTCCAGACTGCTGTACACACCAGTACCTCTAATACCCAGTAGCACGGTATCTTGCATTGGTGCATGCCTGTATTCGTCGTGGCATACTATCCACAAGTTCATCAAGGCATTGTTGGTCCAGATTGTCCCACTCCTCAATGGAGATTCGGCATATATCCCTCAGAGTGGTTGATGGGACACCTCGTCCATAAACAGCCCTTTTCAATCTATACCAGGCACGTTTGATAGGGTTCATGTCTGGAGAACATGCTGGCCACTAGTCGAGCGATGTCGTTATCCTGAAGGAAGTCATTCACAAGATGTGCACGATGGGCCCGTGAATTGTCGTCCAAGAAAATGAATGTCTCGTCAATACGCTGCCGATACCGTTGCACTATCGGTCACAGGATGGCATTCACGTATCGTGCAGCCATTACGGCGCTTCTCATGACCACCAGCGGCGTACGTCGGCCCCACATAATGCCGCCCCAAAACAGCAGGAAACCTCCGCCTTGCTGCACTCACTGGACAGTGTGTCTAACGCGTTCAGCCTGACCGGATTGCCTCCAAAGATGTCTCCGACGACTGTCTGGTTGAAGGCATATGCAACACTCATCGGTGAAGAGAACGTGCTGCCAAACCTGAGCGCTCCATTCGGCATGTTGTTGGGCCCATCTGTACCGCGCTGCATGACGTCGTGGTTGCAAAGATGGACCTCGCCATGGATGTTGGGAGTGAAGTTGCGCACCATGCAGCCTATTGCGCACAGTTTGAGTCGTAACACGACGTCTTGTGGCTGCACGAAAAGAATTATTCAATATGGTGGCGTTGCTGTTAGTGTTCCTCCGAGCCATTATCCGTAGACAGCGGTCATCCACTGCAGTAATGGCCCTTGGGCGGGCTGAGCGAGGCATGTCATCGACAGTTTCTGTCTCTCTGTATCTCCTCCGTGTCCGAACAACATCTCTTTGGTTCACTCCGATTCGCCTGGACACTTCCCTTATTGAGAGCCCTTCCTGGCACTAAGTAACAATGCGGACGCGATCGAATCGCGGTATTGCCCGTCTAGGCATGGTTGAACTACAGACAACACGAGCCGTGTACCTCCTTCCTGGTGTAATGACTGGAACTGATCGGCTGTCGGACCCCTCCGTCTAATAGGCGCTGCTCATGCATGGCTGTTTACATCTTTGGGCGGGTTTAGTGACATCTCTGAACAGTCAAAGGGACTATGTCTGCGATACAACTTACTCAGTCTACGTCTATCTTCAGGAGTTCTTGGAACGAGGGTGTTGCAAAACTTTTTCTGATGTATGTATATCTACAATACGTGACTGCCAGTTCAGGTTGTTATCCGAGTGCATCACCAATAATATTTAACTTCCAGTTTTATTTGTTCTTGTCAGCCATATGTTTTGTTATTGGTGATTTTATATCCTATTTATCTGGAATTGAATGAGCTACGTTTTTCCTATGCAATAGACTATTTACATAAAATAAATAATTTTTGTAAACCTTAATTTATTGTTATTTCTCTATTCAAATTCTGTAAATAGATCGCTGGTTCAGTGGATAAACTCCGTAACACATAAATAATTAAAAAAGAAAAAAGCTGTAAATGCTTGTCTTTTTATCAGTGTCTGCTGTGGTCTACAAAAGTACCTCTGAAAGAATGCAAAACGTGAGTAAAATGGCTTTTACCTTCATATTGTTTTACTAGTCGGGGCCGAAGTATCTGCAGTACAAAGAGTGTGATAGTAGGTACGAGACAGGAAGTAATATTTTGCGTTTAGTGTGAGGTGGTCGACAAAGCGTACTGAAGCGGACGAGTAAGCACGGTTGGAGGATAAGATGTGTAGGCCGTTAATTGGCGTCGGCCGTTAGCCCGCCGCGTGCGCTCTAAGTCCCATTCCATGAATAGCAATGGCCGCACTTTGGCGCGCTGACTACATTTACCCAAGTAATAGGGTGCTAGTAACCGCCGCTTCACTCGTGATCAGAATGCATACTGCTTACTGTTTTTAACTACTTCATTTTCGCTCTCAGTGGCCCTGAAAAGAAATGCGCTAACATTCGTTGCATGTAGATTTTGCGATTATTTATTTATAGCCTATAGCCACCTATTTCATCTTTCCCATTGCGTCATGTATACGTGATGTGCACGTCATGCGGAATGAATGTAAGTGGGAACACGCATGATGAAAGCTAGCTACAGGAGGTTGTCCAGATTGGAGGCGGTTTCGATTCAAGGAACCCATCATATTCTGTCACTTTATGTTCAAGGTTGTCACATACAGTAAATCAGTTCTAGCAGTGTCAGTTAATACCATCCTAAATTCAAAGAAACGCACTGAAGAGGAAATTGCGTATTTCCTCGTTGGAGAAAAGATACCGAGGAACTGACTCCGTATCGATTTGGCACGTAAATGCAAAAGCGCGTGTACAGCCCAGCGCATTGTTATTGTTTATTACGTATGTCTCCATGTCTTGAGTCAAAGCTTCGGTTGATGGAAATGTACGGCGTTTCACAAGACGATTTTTCCACCAAAAATATTTCGTTTTTTATTTGGAAGTAGCGTATGAAAGTGGAGATTTGTTTTGCACCAATAACTGATCCTCTGCAGTTCTTCCTGCATTTTGCTATAACCTTCCTACAACCTCCCTATAGACAACATGGTCCACTAGAAGCCTCAGAAAACTTCCGATGCTCCCAATTATGCGGTATCTCATCGTTTTGCAG
Organism: Schistocerca cancellata; assembly: GCF_023864275.1. NCBI lineage: Eukaryota > Metazoa > Arthropoda > Insecta > Orthoptera > Acrididae > Schistocerca > Schistocerca cancellata. The sequence continues at coordinate 215,182,011 of NC_064629.1, read as the reverse complement.
TTACGCGGAATTTATACCTTTCTTCATCTTCTTTGACTTACGCGGTATTCTTTCAGTTTCATTTTCATAGTAAGGAATTGAAAATTTGTCATTCCCGCGGTTACAGCACTTGGGACGATTCAAGTATATCAAATGACCGAAATTCAGAAAATCGAAAAAGTCAGTTACGCGGTATTGCTTTTCAACGACGATTTAGTCGCAAAAGATGTAATGAAAGTGAAGCAATACTCTAATACGTTGTATCCACTAACATGAACCATTTGTTGTTATAATTTCGTAATCTGCAGTATCCAAATACAGGACCAAGACTTATATCCCATTGCTTATTTATCTTAGAAATACGAATCAGAAAATCATTTACGAATTAGTAAGTAGCGAAAATTCTTCCCGAATTATACCGCTCAGAGAGTACAGGTCAAAGAGGTTCAAAGGCATGCTAGCGATATTGCAAAATATTTTTTGCTTCAGTACAGAGTACAGTAGTTCTAATTTTTTGTCTACAGGGTGATTTTTTCCGCTATGTACTAACTCTAGGGACTGATCGATGAGAGAATACGGAACAAAAAAGATCTAATGAACTTATGTCCGGAAATGCATGGTTTCCATGCTAGAGACCATTTATTGAACCCTACATTGTTAATGAGACTGCGGGCTAATACGCGTTGTACCACGCAGCCACAGTTACAATTACACAGTTAAAGTATGTGCCTCTATGCATGCGTGTACGCGCCATAGCATGTTCTGTCTCACACGTTCACATCGGCCAGGCTGAATCCGAACAGCGTCAAAGGCAGCATGTATACGCGTCTCCAGACTCTTCACATCTGGAATGGCCTCTGCATACACGAATCTTTTGAGATGGCCCCATAACCAAAAATCGCACGGGTTGAGATATGATGAAAGAGCAGGTCAAGCAACTGGACCCCTCGTCCGATCCATCTACCAGGGAAGACACGATTGAGATGCGTCCGGACGTTAACGGAAAAGTGCGCTGGAGCTCCATCATGTAGCAGCCACATGACCCTTCGAATTGTGTGACACTTCTTCCAGCAGGGGAGGCAAAGTCACGTGCAAGAAACGCCGATAGTTCCGGCGATGTGGAAGAAAGACTGGTCCAAAATTACGGTCGCCAATTGTCCCGGGCTGGCCGCAGTGGCCGTGCGGTTCTAGGCGCTTCAGTCCGGAACCGCGCGACTGCTACGGTCGCAGGTTTGAATCCTGCCTCGGACATGGAAGTGTGTGATGTCCTTAGGTTAGTTAGGTTTAAGTAGTTCTAAGTTCTAGGGGACTGATGACCTCAGATATTGCCGGCCGGGGTGGCCGAGCAGTTCTAGGCGCTACAGTCCGGAACCGCGCGACTGCTACGGTCGCAGGTTTGAATCCTGCCTCGGACATGGATGTGTGTGATGTCCTTAGGTTAGTTAGGTTTAAGTAGTTCTAAGTTCTAGGGGACTGATGACCTCAGCAGTTAAATCCCATAGTGCACAGAGCCATTTTAACCATTTTGAACCTCAGATATTAAGTCCCATAGTGCTCAGAGCCATTTGCCAATTGTCCCGGACCCGCACATTCCAGCTGTACCGTTGCTGATGATTCGCTGTCACCGTACCATGGGGATTCTGCATACTGTCCCACTTGACTGTTATGAAAGTTGATGATACCACTCCACGTAAAGGTGGCCTCATCTGTGAATAGGATGGATGACGCAAATCTAGGAATCGTGGTTACCTGGCGAAGAAACCAGTGACAAAACTGCTCCCGATGTGGAAAGTCTGTCGGTAGTAAGCCCTGCACACGCAGTATATGATAAGTGAAGTAACAATTGTCATGGAGAATGTTCCACACGGTCGTCTGGCTTACCCTGTACTGGCGGGCCAACTGCCTGGTACTGACACGGCTGTCGTCTTCCGCAGTGTTAATCACATTTTCCTCCAAGTCTGGTGTCCGAGCATTTCGGGTACGTCCTTCATTATTTCCAGCTTCCTGAAACAATCCTGTCTCAGACAAACGGCGAAACACTGTTGCAGACATTAGATGCTGTAGTTGTTGTCGGCGGGGATAGGTCTCCTGATACAACCTTACTGTCCGCCGCCCGTTGCCACTTGCTTTTCCGTAAGTAAACACCATGTCGGCAAGCTCTCGATTCGAATACGGAACGATTGTTTACAACCCTGTATCACATCCACTACAAGGTGAGCCAGCAAACTACACTCCTGGAAATGGAAAAAAGAACACATTGACACCGGTGTGTCAGACCCACCATACTTGCTCCGGACACTGCGAGAGGGCTGTGCAAGCAATGATCACACGCACGGCACAGCGGACACACCAGGAACCGCGGTGTTGGCCGTCGAATGGCGCTAGCTGCGCAGCATTTGTGCACCGCCGCCGTCAGTGTCAGCCAGTTTGCCGTGGCATACGGAGCTCCATCGCAGTCTTTAACACTGGTAGCATGCCGCGACAGCGTGGACGTGAACCGTATGTGCAGTTGACGGACTTTGAGTGAGGGCGTATAGTGGGCATGCGGGAGGCCGGGTGGACGTACCGCCGAATTGCTCAACACGTGGGGCGTGAGGTCTCCACAGTACATCGATGTTGTCGCCAGTGGTCGGCGGAAGGTGCACGTGCCCGTCGACCTGGGACCGGACCGCAGCGACGCACGGATGCACGCCAAGACCGTAGGATCCTACGCAGTGCCGTAGGGGACCGCACCGCCACTTCCCAGCAAATTAGGGACACTGTTGCTCCTGGGGTATCGGCGAGGACCATTCGCAACCGTCTCCATGAAGCTGGGCTACGGTCCCGCACACCGTTAGGCCGTCTTCCGCTCACGCCCCAACATCGTGCATCCCGCCTCCAGTGGTGTCGCGACAGGCGTGAATGGAGGGACGAATGGAGACGTGTCGTCTTCAGCGATGAGAGTCGCTTCTGCCTTGGTGCCAATGATGGTCGTATGCGTGTTTGGCGCCGTGCAGGTGAGCGCCACAATCAGGACTGCATACGACCGAGGCACACAGGGCCAACACCCGGCATCATGGTGTGGGGAGCGATCTCCTACACTGGCCGTACACCACTGGTGATCGTCGAGGGGACACGGAATAGTGCACGGTACATCCAAACCGTCATCGAACCCATCGTTCTACCATTCCTAGACCGGCAAGGGAACTTGCTGGTCCAACGGAACAATGCACGTCCGCATGTATCCCGTGCCACTCAACGTGCTCTAGAAGGTGTAAGTCAACTACCCTGGCCAGCAAGATCTCCGGATCTGTCCCCCATTGAGCATGTTTGGGACTGGATGAAGCGTCGTCTCACGCGGTCTGCACGTCCAGCACGAACGCTGGTCCAACTGAGGCGCCAGGTGGAAATGGCATGGCAAGCCGTTCCACAGGACTACATCCAGCATCTCTACGATCGTCTCCATGGGAGAATAGCAGCCTGCATTGCTGCGAAAGGTGGATATACACTGTACCAGTGCCGACATTGTGCATGCTCTGTTGCCTGTGTCTATGTGCCTGTGGTTCTGTCAGTGTGATCATGTGATGTATCTGACCCCAGGAATGTGTCAATAAAGTTTCCCCTTCCTGGGACAATGAATTCACGGTGTTCTTATTTCAATTTCCAGGAGTGTAAGTGAATCGGAGTACACAAATGGCTCTGAGCACTATGGGACTTAACATTTGACGTCATCAGTCCCCTAGAAATTAGAACTACTTAAACCTAACTAACCTAAGGACATCACACACATCCATGCCCGAGGCAGGATTCGAACCTGCGACCGTAGCGGTCGCGCGGTTACAGACTGAAGCGCCTAGAACCGCTCGGCCACGCGGCCGGCCAGGACTAAACATTAACAATGCCTATGGCAGGAGAGGGCGTTACGGCATGACGTATGAGAAACAGTACTACCCTCTAGGAAGAAACTATGCATACTGTATCTGTGGCTGCATGGTACGGCGCGCCTTAGACTACACAGTCGCTGTAACAAAGTACGATTGAATAAATGCGGTCTCTAGCGTGGAAACCATGCGTTTCCGGACATATGTTCACTAGACCTTTATTGTTCTGTATCCCCTCATCGATTAATCCCTAGAGCTTGTACACGGTGGAAAAAATCACCCCGTATAAATAATACACAGAACTTTTGTATAAGCAATTCTGCAAAAATTTTAAGTTTCATACGGTCTACGAGCCATGTTACTGGTAAAACAACACCGAAAGGTGAGGGGGAGGGAGATCAGTGTGTAACGTCCCGTCGATAATGAGGTCATTAGAGACGGAGCATAAGCTCGGAGCCGCGCGGTCTAGGGCGTCTAGTCCCGCGGCGCGCTCCTCCCCCAGTCGGAGGTTCGAGTCCTCCCTCAGGCATGTGTGTGTGTGTTGTCCATAGCGTAAGTTAGTTTAAGTTAGATTAAGTAGTGTGTAAGCTTAGGGACCGGTAACCTAAGCAATTTGGTCCCATAAGATCTTAACACAAATTTACAATTTTTTTGAGCTCGGATTTGGGAAGGATGGAGGAAGAAATCAGCCGTTTCTCTTCAAGGGAACCATCCCGGCATTTGCCTGAACTGTAGGGAAATTACGGAAAACCTAAATCAGTATGGCCGGACGCGGTTTTTAACCGTCGTCCTCCCGAGTGGGAGTCCAGTGTGCTAACAACTGCGCCACCTCGCTATGTTAAAAGCGAAGATGTTGTTGCAACATTCACGTTTATAGAAAGATGTTGCTGGTTCTGAGAAAACTGATGTGTTTAATAGTGTACGACAGGTTTATGATTCAAATGGCTCTGAGCACTATGGGACTCAATTTCGGAGGTCATTAGTCTCCTAGAACTTAGAACTAGTTAAACCTAACTAACCTAAGGACATCACACACATCCATGCCAGAGGCAGGATTTGAACCTGTGACCGTAGCGGTCTCGCGGTTCCAGACTGCAGCGCCTAGAACCGCACGGCCACTTCGGTCGGCGACAGGTTTAATTCTCATACTTATGTGGCTTTACTATCTAGTCGACGACGAGGACATTAGTGACCGAATACTCATTGGGAATGGATTGGAATGGATAACGAAGTCTTCGATGCCCTTTCCAGAGAGACCACCTCGGCAGAACAATCTCGAGAAAACCACAGAAAACCGAAATCTGTACAGCCAGATAGTTTGAACAGAAAGCTTTCTGAATGCCAGCCCAATGACTTACCATTACGTCCTCTATCTCGTTTGGAATATCGGGAAGAAAAAGTTCGTTTTAAGATGGGTATAGAGCATGGTCAGAACGTAGCTTCACCATTATTTAAGTTTGATGTTGAAGGAGCGTGTAAGAAGGGAATCAAAATTTCAGATGCGGAATGGAAGAGAAACGGGTACCAATGCTTAAGTTTGCATATGACGTGGCTTTTCGAGACGAAAGAAAGAAAGATTAAAAGAACTGTTGCTCGGGATTATCAGCAGACGTAGCGCAGAAGTAGATCAAGGATAACAGCAAAGTTACAACGATAGGGATGAAGAGTAGCAGAAAGATGAATAGAGATTTACTAAACATAAACACTAGAGAGTATACATTACATAAAGTGAAACAGTTAACCTATGTACGAGGTAGAATTTTACAGGCTAACCAAAGCAAGGAAGGCACCACAATTACAGCGGCTCGGACAAGAATACAGGGTAGCAAACCAATGAACGAAAATGGTAGATGTGAATTACATATACAGACAAACAAATGATTACAGTTTCAGGGAAATTGGAGGATTTGTTCAAGGGAAAGAGCTTCCCAAATTGAGAAAGTCAATAACGCTTTGGTCCGCCTCTTGGCCTTATTCAAGCAGTGATTCGGCTTGCTATTGATTGAATTATTAGATGTGCTGAGGGAAATCGAGCCAAATTCTGTCCAATGGGCACGATAGATCCTCAAAATCCGAGCTGATTGGATGACCCTGTGTATAATGCTCCAAACGGGGTGTCTCCAGACGACATCTTCACCTTGATACCTCATTAACTGGAGTAGAACTGTCTTCAGTGATGAGTCCCTCTTCTAACTGAACCCCGATGACCAGTGAAGATGCTTCTGGAGACGCCCCGGACAGCGGTGCGATACCAACCCGACAGTCACCCACCATACGGCCCGGCAGCTAGGAGTAATGGCCGGGGGTGTCATTTCATTTCATATCAGGTTTCCTTTGGTTGTTATAGGCGGCGCCCTTACACCACATCGACGATATTCTATGCCCTGTTCTGTTGCAAGCCATGCCGGGTTTACATTTCAGGAAGATAATGCCCTCCCGCACACGGCGAGAGTTTCTACTGCTTGACATCCTGCTTGTTAACGCCCGCATTAGCCAGCAAGGTCACCAGATCTCTCCCAAATGGTGCATGTGTGGAGCATTATGGCGGGGCCCTCAAACCAGCTCGGGATTTTGACGATCTAATGCGCCAATTAGCCAGAATTGCCACGATATCCCTCGCAAGGAGATCCAACAACTCTGTCAGTCAATGCCAAGCCGAATAATGTATGTAAAGCAGATAACTGTTAGGATTCGTCCTGTTATAATACAGGGCGTTCATAATTAATATCGGAGTTTTAACGCTTTATAATATTTATTATATTGAACTTACAGTTATAAATGATATGTCAAATGAGCGAGCAACTCAAAAAACTGTGGTTGGCACCAGCGCGCATGCGCAGAGCGCAATGTTTCCGCCGCAATCCGCTAGACAGCAGTAGTAGCGAAGATGGCGACTAGAGAGCAGAAAGCGTTTTGCGTTTTGCAGTTTGCAAAGACCGACTCTGTAGTTACTGTGCAACGTGCGTTCCAGCTGAAGTTCGGTTGTGATCCTCCAAGTGATAATAACATTTGTAGATGGTATCATCAATTTGAAGATACCGGCTGCCTTTGTAAAGGGAAGGGCACAAGGCGACCAAGAGTTAGTGAAGAGACTGTTGAGCGAGTGAGAGAGTCGTTCAAAAAAATGTTCAAATGTGTGTGAAATCTTATGGGACTTAACTGCTAAGGTCATCAGTCCCTAAGCTTACACACTAAATAATCTAAATTATCCTAAGGACAAACACACACACACACCCATGCCCGAGGGAGGACTCGAACCTTCGCCGGAATCGGCCGCACAGTCCACGACTGTAGCGCCTAAGACCACTCAGCTAATCCCATGCGGCTAGAGAGTCGTTCACTCGTAGCCCAAAGAAATCAGTCTCGGAGGCTAGTCGTGAATTACAAGTTCCCGTGTCGACTGTTTGGAAAGTTTTAAGAAAACCTGTACAACTACGTCCTTACCATTTACAGTTATTAAAGGCTCTAAAGCCACCAGACCATGCATTACGTGTCAACTTCCCAAACGAAATGTTGTTTCATGACGATGAAGATTTTCTGGATCATGCTGGCTTCAGTGATGAATCGACCTTTCACCTTAGTGGACATGCTTAACACTCACAATGTGCGCATTTGGGACTCAGAAAATCCTCACAAGGTGGTACAAATGCAACGAGATTCCCCTGAAGTGTATGTTTTTGTGCCGTATACCGGCGGAAAGTTTATGGGTCTTTCTTTTTTGGTGAACCTACTGTAACTGGCACTTCTTACCTTGATACACTAGAGCAATAGCTCTTCCCTCAGTTGGAATAAGATGAGCCAGAGAACTTCATTTTCCAGCAAGATGGTGCGCCGCCTCACTGGCATAACAAAGTACGCAATTGGTTGAACTTCACTGTATCCAAGCGCTGGATAGGCCGCAAGGGGCCCAATGACAGGGCTTACTTTGCATGGCCACTACGTTCACCTGACCTAACGCCATGCGATTTTTTCCTTTGGAGCTTCATCAAGGATCGTGTGTACGTGTCTCCGCTACTAGCAGACCTCCCGGAATTAAGAAACTGGATTGAAGCAGCTGCTGCTACAATCACTGAAGACACACTTATCAATGTTTGGGAAGAACTCGGCTATAGACTTGATGTGTGCCGTGTGGCAAATGGTGCTCACATTGAACATTTATCAGGTTCTTAGTAAAACTGTTTGAGTTGCTCTTTCATTTGACATATCATTTATAACTGTAAGTTTAATATAATAAATATTATAAAGCGTTAAAACCCCAATATTCATTTATAAACACCCTGCATATGGTTCTTCAACTGGTCGTTTACCAATTCATGTTAGTAAACATACAACAACTACTATGATTCAAAATAGGATTTCATAAGGCCTGTAGGTGGACGGCCGCGTTGTGGACTTGGTTAATTAGTGAACCTCTTTCTCTTGAATAAATGGGGGACACGGAAGAGCCTCTAAGAAGAGTGTGTGTTTCGCGCCTTACATACGTTCGGGCGTCCCTCAACTGGCTGATATTTCCAAAGCAGAAGTGTTGCGATGTGCCATAAGGAAAGAGTAGGGTGATTCTCAAGATCAAAAGCGAAAGTAATGACCACAAACACTCAAGGCTTATCGGCCAGCAAAGAAAAACTTCCAACTGTGTGTCGAGATATAAATTGTGATGTTTTGTGCATGCAAGAAACCCCTAGAGATATTACTAAACGAAGACCAAAACTAGCAGGCATGCAGGCGGTCACTAAGAGGCCCACAGGCGGTATGGTAGTGTCTTTATTGTAAGGCCCGGTCAAGCAGCACTCTCAGTTTCTCTAACAGAGTAGAACGATATCGAAATTTTAACAGCTGAGCTGTGCAGTTGTGCAGTAACATCCGCCTGCAAGCCTCCTGGTGGAAAATTTAACTTCAGTCCCCACAGTGAATTTAGAAAATCACAACACTCACTTTGTCGTGGGCGACTTTAACAGCCACAGTAGCGTCTGAGGCTACGAGGATGACGTTGCAAACGGAAAGGAGGTTCTGAAGTGGGCTGAGTGCAGAAGATTTACTCTCTTACGTGACTGCAAGTTACCAGCTTCATTTAACAATGGCCGCTTTTCGTAAGCGTCACCGTTTCGCACCACTTTGCGAAGACTGTATTATTATCTGTGCCTGGCACACAACATAGGCCAGTCTCTGTCAAGTGTTTGCCGCCATAAAACACAGGTGATCCCATTCCGTAGGCTGATCAACTTTAAGAAATTCAACTCGAGGATTTTTGCGGAAACTCTGAATGAGGCAATATTAAGGATCGAACACGTGTCAGATTCCTACGATAGTTTTGTAGATATTGTGAAGAGGTGCTCTCAGGTTTCGATCCCCAGAGGCTATCGTACAACACAGATTCCGGGTATAAATGGAGAATTAACGTCAGAACTGCAAGAATACCTTAGGATGTTTGATGAAGACCAGTTAAATACGGATACAATAAAATTAGAACAGACACTATCCTCAGGAATTGGCGAAAGCCAAACAAAATCGATGGACTGAAACGATAGAAAGTATTGACATGTCTAAGACTATCAGGAAAGCTTGGGTACTGCTCAAACGACTCAGTAATCACCCTACTATACCCAGAATAAGAACCAATCTTACCCCAAATGAAGTCGCCTACCAGGCTCTGCTGAATGTGAAAACTGAAGGAAGAAGAAAAAAAAAATAGGGATAACCCAAAACTTCCAGAAACAAACGTGCTGTCCGCTAAGTTTATTTTGGAAGAACTGAACGTTGCTATTAAAAAGTGTAAATCCGGCAACGCGCCAGGACCTGACGCTTTATTGGTGGAGGAGATAAAGCATTTTGGTCCTGCTACTATGGGATGGCTACTGCAATTCTGCAATAACTGTCTAACACGACAGAAAATTCCTAAACTCTGGAGAAGGACGAGGATCATCCCCCGCCAAGCCAGCTTGCGATGCCAATAACTTTCACCCTAAATGTCTTTTGTGCCATCTTAAGAAAATTCTCGAAAGGATGTTGCTTAATCGTCTCAGCCCTGTCACTGAGCCATGACTGATCCCACAACAAGCTGGATTTAGTCCAAATAAAAATTGTTAGCAGAAATCCTCAGTCTAACACAGAATATCGAAGATGTTTTTGAGTGGGGTTTGGTTACAGGAGCAGTATTCTTTGATCTCTCCGCATATGGTACTGTGCAGCAGACTATCACACTGTACAAACTATATCAATGAACGAGAGATTATGACTTTACCAGATTCATAGGGACTCACCTTCAGAACCATATATTCTGTGTCGAACTAGACGGCAAGGAAAGTAGATGGAGAATACATAAAAGAAGTCTGCCCTAAGGTAGCGTCCTAGCACCAACCTTGTTTAACATCTAACGTAACGATCACCCACAAACTCTTAACACAAGAAGCTTATCTGCCCTGACGGTCTGTTACTAATATCTCAAGTCAAAGACGTCGAAACAGTAGGGAGGCGTCTAACAAGTGGACTTCACACTCTCGCGGCCTACTACCAAACTAACTAACTGAAACCGAATTCGGCCAAAACCCAAGTATGCACTTTTCATCTACGAAACAAAGATTCCAACAGGAAATTAGAAGTCGTATGGGATGGCATGGAGGTAGAGCACTGTCATAATCCAAAATATGTGGGGGTTATGCTGGACCGTGCGCTGACATTTAGGAAGCACCCCCTAAACAGAAAACAAAAAGTATCCGCCCGTAATAACATCATCAGAAGGCTCACAAGTAGCGGGTGGGGTGTTCAACCGACAGTACTCAGTACGTAGGCACTTGCATCATGTTAATCTGCTGCCGAACACTCTACTCAGTTTGGTACAATTCTCTCCGTGCTAAGCGTGTGGATGTTGCCATTAACGAGACATGTAGAATAACATCAGGATGCTTGAGGACAACACCCACCTACAAACTCTATAACCTGCCAGGGATAGACCCACCAGATATAAGACGGGAGGTTGTGGCAAACTTAGAGAAACTCAGTGGAACTAAACGCTGCTCACCCATTGGACGGACACCAACCTTCCCTAAATGGTTCAAATGGCTCTGAGCACTATTGGACTTAACATCTGATGTCATCAGTCCCCTAGAACTTAGAACTACTTAAACCTAACTAACCTAAGGACATCACATACATCCATGCCCGAGGCAGGATTCGAACCTGCGACCGTAGCGGTCGCGCGGTTCCAGACTGAAGCGCCTAGAACCGCTCGGCCACTGCGGCCGGCCTAAACTTCCCTAAGCGGGCTGAAATCTAGGAAGAGCTTACTAAGCAATTCCGTCAAAGACAGTACGTCACCATCAATGGCACGACAAAACCTGTGGGCAACCAGAAACGCAGACATCGCATCATGGATCCCGCCTTTGGAGGCCCTGCCCCAGGTGAAAATCTACAATGGAAAACGTGGAAGTCCCTCAACAGGGCTGGATAGAAGAAGGGATAATATGGTCAAATGGAATTATCTTGCGTACCCATCAACTTCATGCTAATGTGGAGCCGAACAAAGCACCAAGCACCTGTACAATTGTCCTTCGTGCCCAGCTTCCTGCTCACTGGAGGACCTATTGTGGGCCAGGGACAATGCTGTCGAGGTCTCTAATATTTGGTCTGATTATATTTAGAGTTTGTAATTTCTTTATATAAAACTGTTACTAGCAGTGAACGAAAAAAATGTAGGTACAGGCAAATATTAACATGTATGAGCCAGTTGTTTTGTGAATATACATAGAAATAAAAAGATTAAAAAGAGATGAGGATGCCATCAATTTAATTGTCTCACATTGTATCAATATTTCCCTTGTATATATTAATGTCATATATTTAGTCTGTTTTTCTCTTTTTGTCTATAAATAAGTAAAATCTTGAATAAATTATCCAATTTTTCTGCAATTATAATCATTTGTTTGTCCGCACATATACATCACATCTATCGATTTCCGTCCTCTTCGGATAATTCATTCGTGGTGCGTCATTTATTCATTTCATTTTCTTACTTTTTTAGAGTGTATTTCACGCACCGTAAGACAGGCAATCAACCTTACACTATCCGCACTTGGGGCGGATAATATAAGTTAGAACGCCCAGCTTAAGAAGCATGAAATATTTTCCAAGCCATTTTTATTTTGCACATCCTGTAGTTTTCTTCAACAAAGAAGTTCTGTTGCTATGAAATCGAGGAAGAAGTTGCTATGACTGCGTATCTAGGCGCAATGTTCTTAAAAGTGAAACATAAGACTTTTGGAGACCAATGAGGAAGAAACCGATAAAAAGAAGTCCGTGGTAAACTGTTATCCAAATAAGGAATCAGTTGGAAATTCATCAGTTGAAACGTTAGCGATTAATAACTTTGCAGTGGAAGAAGCAGTGAAAGAAAAATTGTCGATACAGACAAAGAACGACCTGTATGAAATAGATTTTTGTGGCAATAGATAGAAATAAAAAGATTAAAAAATGAGAGCAAGACATTGGGATGCCATGAATCTAATTGACAGACTGGTTGTTGGTTGATCACTTTGCAAGTTATTTTCATGTCTCATGTATCATGTCCGTGTTATGTTACTATCCCTTTCAGATCCTCTAGCTACAGTAGTGTACACTAACTTTTACTGTGTCTCAGCTGCAACAAAAGTATTTTTCCTTATGGAAATCTGAGGTACACATTTGCGAATGCTCAGTCTGTTCGTCACGTGCAAGTGCTGCCGATTCTTGGGCATCACTATGAAAATCTGTGCAAGTTAATGTAGCAGTGAGTAGCAGCTCGTGACTACCAGAATACACGGATGTGGTCGGTTCACTATATTCCACTGTATAATTAAGTACTGTTATTGTTATTTTGCATGGTATTTATTAAATGCTGATTTTACTATTTATTACAATAGAGAATACTTCGCAATTAGTTATTTTAGTTCATAAAATGAAGTCAAGCGTAGAAAGTATGTTTTGAAAAGGGGTACATATACTTGTATAAATCTTGCACCTAAAATCATTAAAAATCACCTAAGAGCATTACAGCGCAAAGAAAAATTTTGTTTCCTCTAGAAAAAACTCAAGTCTGAAAGGGCTATAATGTGGAACCTGTCAGCTGCCTTTAATAAAACAATTTTCTCAGGAATAACTGTACTAACATAATACCTAATCTACATTTAAACTTAAAAATAATTCTGATTCATTGGGAAAGCACACGGCCATAGTAAAGCGTCATTTCTTCGATCATGTGATAATCGAGGCGAGAAATTTTTAATCTAGTCGGCGTTTTCTATAGGAATCGATTTCAGTGGCTCACTTAAATAAACCAACATAATTTTTAGCACGATCACCTGATCCTTCATGAATCATTCGAATGCCATGAGATCAACTTCCGACTTAACTACATGGACGGAAAAAAAGTCGCAACACCAACAAATAACTAATGTAGAGTGATGAAATTTCTGCAAACCATTCAACTAGGTAACATATTTAAGGCATTAGCATTGCAAGATCACAAGCTAATGTACGTGCGAGATAAGACATTGAAAATATGGAATGCTCGTACATTAATAACCAGTGTTACCGCCAGGATATCGAGTGCAAGCGCTCTCAACATACAACCTTGAGCAATTGGTTAGGAAACCAACTCGAGGTGGGAACATATTAGATATCTTGGCGACAAACAGACCTGATCTTTTGAGGAAGTTAATGTAGAATAAGGTATTAGCGACCATAATGTCGTTGTGGCTTCTATGTCAGTGGAAGTTGCAAAAAAAACAAAGAAACAAAGTAAAGTTTTCTTGTTTGGGAAAGCAAATAAAAGTGTCATTAATGAATGTTTTCATAGTCAGCCCCAAGCATTCACCGCGAGACACAAAAATTTGAGCATCTTTGGTCGGAATTTAAAGGTATTGTCCACCATGTGCTAGAGAAATATGTGAATGGCACAAATATAGGGGAGGGAAAGGATCCACCTTGGTACAACAAACATATTAGGAAGTTGCTGAGAAAGCAGAGAATTTTGCACTGTCGTTTTAAACGTAGTCACTGACAAACAGAAATTATGCGAAATGAAAGCAGCTGTCAGAAGGACAATGAGAGATTCTTTTAACGAATTTGAAAGCAATATCTTTTCTGGCGATTTTAAAAATAACCCCAAAATATTTTGGTCGTACGTAAAATCTATGAACGCTACAAATAATTCAATACCTTCTCTTGCTGACAGTACGGGTAATGTAACTGATGGTAATAAACAGAAGGCCGAAATTCTAAACCTAGCTTTCAAAAACTCGTTTACGGTAGAGGACTGCAGCACCATTCGCCCTTTCAATTATCGAACAAACGAAAGGATGGCTGACATAGTGTTTAGTGTATCTGGGATTGTAAAACAGTTAAGATCCTTAGACGCCAGGAAGGCATCTGGCCCAGACGGTATCCCCGTGAGATTTTATGTTGACTATGCTACAAATATAGCACCATTCTTATCCATCATCTATCAGAGATCATTGGAACAGCGGAAAGTTCCACGGGACTGGAAGAAGGCCCAGGTCATAGCAGTCTATAAAAAGGGTAGAAAATCGGATGCACATAATAACCTGCCAATTTTACTGACATCGATTTGTTGTAGAATCATGGAACATATTTTGTGTTCAGACATAATGACCTTTCTAGACTCTGAGAAGCTCATCTGCAGAAACCAGCACTGTTTCTGGAAACAGTGGTAATGAGAGACACAGTTGGCCCTCTTTATGCATGATACACAACAGGGTCTAGGTACCGGCTCCCAGGTTGATGCCATATTGCTCGACTTTCGAAAGACGTTCGACTCAATTCCGCACTGTCGTTTGCTACAAAATGTGCGCGCTTACAGTCTATCCGATGACATATGCTGTTGGACAGAAAGTTTTCTAACACACAGGGAGCAGTATGTCGTCCTGAACGGGGTGACTTCAACAGAAACAAGCGTAACTTCAGGTGTGCCCCAGGGCAGCGTAATAGGTCCTCTGCTTTTTACGATTTACATAAACGATCTGGTTGATGGTACTGAGAGTGGACTGAGACTGTTTGCCAATGATCTACATCTACATCCATACTCCGCAAGCCACTTGACGGTGTGTGGCGGTGGGTACCTTGAGTACCTCTATCGGTTCTCCCTTCTATTCCAGTCTCGTATTGTTCGTGGAAAGAAGGATTGTCGGTTTGCCTCTGTGTGGGCTCTAATCTCTCTGATTTTATCCTCATGGTCTCTTCGCGAGATATACGTAGGAGGGAGCAATATACTGCTTGACTCTTCGGTGAAGGTATGTTCTCGAAACTTTGAGAAAAGCCCGTACCGAGCTACTGAGCGTCTCTCCTGCAGAGTCTTCCACTGGAGTTTATCATCTCCGTAACGCTTTCGCGATTACTAAATGACGAAGCGCGCTGCTCTCCGTTGGATCTTCTCTATATCTTCTATCAACCCTATCTGGTACCGATCCCACACTGCTGAGCAGTATTCAAGCAGTGGGCGAACAAGCGTACTGTAACCTACTTCCTTTGTTTTCGGATTGCATTTCCTTAGGATTCTTCCAATGAATCTCAGTCTGGAATCTGCTTTACCGACGATCAACATTATATGATCATTCCATTTTAAATCACTCCTAATGCGTACTCCCAGATAATTTATGGTATTAACTGCTTCCAGTTGCTGACCTGCTATATTGTAGCTAAATGATAAAGGATCTATCTTTCTGTGTATTCGCAGCACATTAAGCACATTACACTTGTCTACATTGAGATTCAATTGCCATTCCCTGCACCATGCGTCAATTCGCTGCAGATCCTCCTGCATTTCAGTATAATTTTCCATTGTTACAACCTCTCGATACACCACAGCATCATCTGTAAAAAGCCTCAGTGAACTTCCGATGTCATCCACCAGGTCATTTATGTATATTGTGAATAGCAACGGTCCTATGACACTCCCCTGCGGCACACCTGAAATCACTCTTACTTCGGAAGACTTCTCTCCATTGAGAATGACATGCTGCGTTCTGTTATCTAGGAACTCCTCAATCCAATCACACAATTGGTCTGATAGTCCATATGCTCTTACTTTGTTCATTAAACGACTGTGGGGAACCGTATCGAACGCCTTGCGGAAATCAAGAAACACGGCATCTACCTGTGAACCCGTGTCTATGGCCCTATGAGTCTCGTGGACGAATAGCACGAGCTGGGTTTCACATGACCACCTTTTTCGAAACCCATGCTGATTCCTACAGAGTAGATTTCTAGTCTCCAGAAAAGTCATTATACTCGAACACAATACGTGTTCCAAAATTCTACAACTGATCGACGTTAGAGATATAGGTCTATAGTTCTGCACATCTGTTCGACGTCCCGTCTTGAAAACGGGGATGACCTGTGCCCTTTTTCAATCCTTTGGAATGCTACGCTCTTCTAGAGACCTACGGTACACCGCTGCAAGAAGGGGGGCAAGTTCCTTCGCGTACTCTGTGTAAAATTGAACTGGTATCCCATCAGGTCCAGAGGCCTTTCCTCTTTTGAGCGATTTTAATTGTTTCTCTATCCCTCTGTCGTCTATTTCGATATCTACCATTTTGTCATCTGTGCGACAATCTAGAGAAGGAACTACAGTGCAATTTTCCTCTGTGAAACAACTTTGGAAAAAGACATTTAGTATTTCGGCCTTTAGTCTGTCATCCTCTGTTTCAGTACCATTTTGGTCACAGAGTGTCTGGACATTTTGTTTTGATCCACCTACCGCTTTGACATAAGACCAAAATTTCTTAGGACTTTCTGCCAAGTCAGTACATAGAACTTTACTTTCGAATTCATTGAACGCCTCTCGCATTGACCTCCTCACACTACATTTCGCTTCGCGTAATTTTTGTTTGTCTGCAAGGCTTTGGCTATGTTTATGTTTGCTGTGAAGTTCCCTTTGATTCCGCAGCAGTTTTCTAACTCGGTTGTTGTACCACGGTGGCTCTTTTCCATCTCTTACGATCTTGCTTGGCACATACTCATCTAACGCATTATGTACGACGGTTTTGAACTTCGTCCACTGATCCTCAACACTATCTGTACTTGAGACAAAACTTTTGTGTTGAGCCAACAGGTACTCTGAAATCTGCTTTTTGTCACTTTTTCTAAACAGAAAAATCTTCCTACCCTTTTTAATATTCCTATTTACGGCTGAAATCATCGATGCCGTAACCGCTTTATGATCGCTGATTCCCTGTTCTGCGTTAACTTTTTCAAATAGTTCGGGTCTGTTTGTCACCTGAAGGTCTAATATGTTATCGCCACGAGTCGGTTCTCTGTTTAACTGCTCAAGGTAGTTTTCAGATAAAGCACTTAAAAAAATTTCACTGGATTCTTTGTCCCTGCCACCCGTTATGAACGTTTGAGTCTCCCAGTCTGATGCTGTGGCCTTCAGGAAAGTAGTATCACACGAAAGTTGTGAACAAATCAATGAGGATGTGGCTGGCTGGCTGGCTGATTTGGTGGAGGAGACCAAACAGCGAGGGCATCGGTCTCATTGGATTAGGGAAGGATGGGGCAGGAAGGCGGCCGTGCCCTTGCAAAGGAACCATACCGGCATTTGCCTGAACCGATTTAGGGAAATCACGGAAAACCTAAATCAGGATGACCGGACGCGCGATTGAACCGTCGTCCTCCCGAATGCGAGTCCAGTGTGCATCAATGAGGATTTGCAGAAAATAAATGCGTGGTGTAATGACTAGTAGTTATCGCTCAATATTAGTAAGTGTAACCTACTGCATATAACAAGGCGAAAATCTCCATTAATGTACGAGTACAAAATAAATACCCAGTCTTTGGAAGCGGTAACGTCCGTCAAGTATCTGGGTGTGACTATTCGAAATGATCTCAAATGGAATGATCAGATTACATAAGTAACAGGTAAGGCGAACTCTAGATTGCGGTTTATTGGTAGAATCCTGAAGCGATGCAGTCCTTCAACAAAGGAAATAGCTTACAATACAATGGTTCGTCCAATCTTGGAGTACTGTTCGTCTGTATGGGACCCTTACCAGTTGGGTCTGATTCAAGAGATTGAGAAGGTCAAAAGAAAAGCGGCAAGATTCGTGACTGGTACATTTAGCCATCGCGTGAACGTTACAAATCTCATAGAAAGTTTGAAGTGGGACACACTTGCAGATAGACGGCGCGCTAAACAGAAGGTGCTGCTCACTAAATTCCGAAATCCGATCTTCACCGAAAATGGATAGCATATATTATTACCACCAACTTTCAAATCGCGCAATGATCACCATTCAAAGATAAGGGAAGCAAGAGTCATACTGATGCGTCAGACAGTCGTTTTTCCCTCGCGCGATCCGCGAGTGGAACAGAGGAGAGGAACTATGACTTTGGCGCGAATTGTGCCCTCCGCCACACACCGCTTGGTGGCTAGCGGAGTATATATGTAGATGTAGATGTAGAAACGTGCGTGCATTATGTCGAACAGGTGTCGGATGTCCGTTTGTACGATGGAGTTCCATGTCTGTTGCACTTGATCGGTGAGTACAGGGAGAGTTATTGCTGTTCGTGGAAGATGCAGGTGTTGTCGTTCGATGGTGTCGCATATGTGCTAGAATGGAGACAGATCTGGTGACCGATGAGGCCAAGACGACATATCGACACTCTTTAGAGCATGTTGGGTTACAGCAGCGGTATGTGGACGAGCATTATCCTGTTAGAAAGTACTCCGTGGATTACTGCTCATGAACTGCAACACAACAAATCGAATCACCAGACTGATGTACAAATTTGCGGTCGGGGTACGAGGGATTAACCATGAGACTGCAACTGGTGTCATATGAAATCGTACCCCACATCATAAATCCAAGTGGTTACACATCCTCAACCGGATTCCTTCCAACCAACGCACGAACACACTGGCACCGAGGCAGAACCGGGTGTCATCTGAAAGCGCAAAAGACCTCCACCCTTACCTCCAATTAGCTCTTGCTTAACACCACTAAAGTCGTAAATGGCGGTGGTTTGGAGTCAGTGTAATGCACGCTACAGGGCGTCTGGCTCGGTGCTGCCCTCGAAGTAACCGATTTGAAACATTATTGTATCACTGTGGTGCCAGCTGCTTCTCAGACTGATATTCCTGCTGCAGATGTGGTACGATGCGCCAGAGTCATGCGCTTAGCACGATGGTTTTCCCTCTCCGGTCTATGCGACCGTGCATTATCGTGACCATCGCTGCCAGCAAGTATGTACAGTGGCTACATTCCTGCCAAGTCTTTCCGCAATATCGCAGAAGGACCACCCAGCTTCTCGTAGCCTTATTACACGACCGCGTTCAAATTTAGTGAGGTGCTGATAATGGCGTCTTTGTCGCCTTGAAGGGATTCTTAACTAACATCAAAAAAATGGTTCAAATGGCGCTGAGCACTATGGGACTTAACATCTGAGGTCATCAGTCCCCTAAAACTTAGAACTACTTAAACCTAACTAACCTGAGGAGAACACACACATCCATGCCCGAGGCAGGATTCGAACCTGCGACCGTGGCGGTCGCACGGGTCCAGACTGACGCGCCTAGAACCGCTCGGCCACACCTGCCGGCAACTAACATCAGCTCACCACGTTCATTCTCAAATGTGACTAACGACCACGAGCGTTACAGCGTGTATTTAAAGCATACCTGATCTGCATCCTCATATTGGCGCTACTAGCGCCAGTGTTATACTGCTGGCGCGAAAGTGTGACATCATCTTTTAAATGTAGTAACACGCCTACCAGCTTTCGTTGATGTCGTACAACTGCTTCTTGGTGTTGCGATTGTTTTTCCGTCAGCGTATATGAGACGGCAGTAGAAGAATCTGCTGGTTATATTCTTGAACGTTCGACAGGGTGTACTGAAACATGTCGCTCAGGTACGAATGTTCGTATTTATGGCGTCAACAACAATGAGCTCTATTGAACCTTCTGAGAATGGTATCTTTACTTTCACACAGAAAAATGAGGAAAAAGTATTAAAGAGGAAAATAATATTTTGTTTTTAGTAGCTCTTATCCACTGTTCTTCGAAGCTTGAGGACAAGACAGATAAAGTAACATAACACCCTGCGTATCTAACCCATGTTAATTTAGGCAAGTATTTGACCCATTTCTGAAAAAAACTATTTGATGCAGGACCATAATATTTTTACTGTATGTTACATGATGCTAATAGAGTCAACTGTGCTAAAATCTACTTTATCCATTTAATAGCTTTTAAGAAATACTTTTTTAAATTTATTAACAAAAAATATTAAGTTTTTTCTGCAGAAAAATTTTTTGGTGAATTCCTAATGGGGGAATATTAATGAATGTAGTACCAGAGGTGGCTTTTATGTTATGCAGAGGCTCTGAAAATTTCATTCATTTATCTATGATAGTTTCTGATATAATGGGGCATATGTACTGAAAATTTTAGTTTGCGGGAAATTGACTTTAAAGAGAAAACTTTTGAAATTTGTTACTTACAGTTAATTAAAACTGTCCTGCTGCATATGATGGCCCTTCTTTGGCCTCTAGCAGGTCTTCCAACTTCTTTTTCACCTACCTGGATGTTTGTCTTGCTTTCTTGGCCATATTAGATGCAGACCTGTCTGCGTCAGCTATCCTCATTTTATCACAATGTTGCAGCCCAGTGATCATATTTTCACCAGGATTAATTCCCAGGTTTTTCAGTACCCAATACTTTCCAATGTTACCACAACTGAATGTAATAACAGCATCGTGAACTCCTGGTTTCATTGTATGCGTGCCCACAAATACAGTTTATGAAGGTGGTTCCAAATTATGCTCCATTTGGGCTCCATGTCTGCCCATGCAGACATTTCCTTAGAAGGTCAGGATGAGCCAAGTCGTTGAAAATAGGTTTAATAGCTGTAATAACAGCATCAGGAAGAGAATGCTGGTGAGAATAAGATTCTCCAGTTGCTTGAGCCCTATTGTATTTGCAACACGAATTTTCTCCTGATGGACACGATCCATGACATGGCTTATCATCAGTTCAGGACTTATGGAAGAATATGGCTCAAACATGTCTCTTCATTGACTCCAGATTTTCTTTATTTCTCCTAATTGCCTGCCCATAGTATACCTGCAAGTTTCTATTTCACAATTCACTTGAACAAAACTAACCGCGTGTTTGAAAGCGTGTTGTTTACAAACAGCAGAAACAAAAGAATACCGACCGATGCATTCCAAGGGTAGCCAACATACTCGGGAGTAAAAAAAGTCCCTAACGTGCACTGTAGGGGATATATAGATCTAAAATATATGCAGAAAAGTGGGCGTGGCACATGAACACACATGGTAGGAAAATGCTCTTTAAATGCTCGAAAAACTTTTTTTCAACAAAATCCTTTTCAGAGTACTTAAATAAAACCTTAATCTATCGAAAATCGATTTTTTCCGACCCGAACCACGGTGTGGTCCCCTTAACAACTCCTTGGAAATGAGTGAAAGTGCAGAAGTATTTTGCCAGGGGCCTCCCAGTCGTACCAGAAGGCTGAATGTCTCATGGTGTGAAGTCAGCGTGACTCTAGCACTAAGTGGCGCTGGTTCCACAACACGGGACAGTTGACCGAATGGGAAAAGACAGTGCTTGTCAATCAGCGAGCAGTTACGATGAGCTGTAGCCGTCCTCTTCATTATAATGTGGCCTGGAGACAACGACTTTATACAGCGAAAATCATTGGCAACGCGGAGGAACGACGAAGTATGACGTACGTAGCTCAGGAGTTTGGTATCGCTCATAGCATTGTTTCACGTGTATTGCGAAAGTTCCGAAGCACAGGTACTGCTGCCCGACGTAGAGTAAGTGATCGACCACAATCAACTACAGCAGCAAATGGTCGCTACATTGTGTAACAGCAAGAAGGAACACTAGTCAAACAGCTGGTGCAATTGCAACCACATTTAACAGACACAAAGTCACACGCTACGTAGTGGTACCGCGACTGCAAGGGGGTGGTCTCTACGCCCGATGCCCAATACGTTGTGACACTGGACTCGCATTCGGGAGGACGTTGGTTCAATCCCGCGTCCGGCTATCCTGATTTAGGTTTTCCGTGATTTCCCTAAATCACTCCAGGCAAATGCCGGGATGGTTCCTCTGAAAGGGCACGGCCGACTTCCTTCCCCAGCCTTCCCTAATCCGATGAGACCGATGACCTCGCTGTCTGGTCTCCTTCCCCAAACAACCCAACCCAGCCCAATACGTTGTATCCCGTTGACACCCGTTGATCGGCGGCGCTGATAGCGATGTTGCCAAGAGCATTGACATTGGTGCAACGAGGAGTGGGGTGGCGTGATCCTCTCGGATGAGACCAGATTCAATGTGAGTAGTGATTTTGGACATACGCTCATATGGCGAGAGGTGGGCACACGTAATGTACCCACGAACATTAATCGACCATGATTGTTTTGGTGGTCCAGGCGTTATGGTGTAGGGAGGCATAATGTTGCATGGGCGTACTGACGTCAAAATCTTTGAACATGGTTCTCTCAGCGGTCAGCGTTACTGTGATACTGTATTTCTTTCCCATGCGCGTCCTTTCAAGGATGTGTTCGGCTCGGACTTCATTTTTATGGATGACAATGCGCGACTGCATTGAACAGCGCAAGTGGAGGAATTTTTTCAGATGGAAGATATTCGGCGAATGGACTGGCCTGTCTGTTCCCCAGGCATAAATTCTCACGAGAAAGTGTGGGATACGTTGGAGAGACGTGATACAGCATTTCCACGTGCACCAACGACCATCCAGCGGTTGTCATTGTCGGTGGTGGAGTAATGGAACGCCCTCACACAGAAGTCCTTACCAAATTTCTGGACAGCATGGGAGCCCTTTGCAGAGTATGCACTGCCGTTTGTAGTTAAGGTACACAATATTAAGTACTATGTCTTATCTTTTGTAATGTGCAGGGGACGATCATAAATCGCGATGCTTCGGTGTAATTGTTGCATTTGAATAAAAGTGCCATTTCTACTCGTCTCGCTGCGTATTTCTTTCACTTACCCTGTGTACTATACTATAGCAGTGCTTTCTACGTATGGTCAAAGTTTCTTCGAGCTATGTTACTCGGCAGTGACACATCATGCCAAAGTTACTTTCGCCCTTAAGTTTTATGTCCCAGTGTATTAAGCCATTTCCACCGTTTATAAAAAGTTCGCCGGCAGGAGTGGCCGAGCGGTTCTATGCGCTACAATCTGGAACCGCGCGACCACTACGGTCGCAGGTTCGAATCCTGCCTCGGGCATGGATGTGTGTGATGTCCTTGGTTAGTTAGGTTTAAGTAGTTCTAAGTTCTAGGTGACTGATGACCTCAGAAGTTGTCCCATAGTGCTCAGAGCCATTTTGAATAAAAAGTTCATTCGATGTGGAAGAGCAGTTGAACGGAATGAACAGTCTCTTGAAAGGAGGATATAAAATGAACACAAGAAAGAATAATGGAATGTTGTCGAATTAAATCAGGAGACGATGAGGGAATTAGATTAGGAAATGAGACACTTAAAGTAGTAGATGAGTTCTGCTATTTGGGGAGCGAAATAACTGATGATGGTCGAAGTAGAGAAGATATAAAATGCAAGCTTGCAATGGTAAGAAAAGCGTTTCTGAATAAGAGAAATTTGTTAATATTGAGTATAGATTTAAGTGTCAGGACGTCTTTTCTGAAAGTATTTGTGTGGAGTGTAGCCATGTATGGAAGTGGAATATGGGCGATAAATAGTTTAGACAGGGAGAGAATAGAAACTTTCGAAATGCGATGCTACAGAAGAATGTTGAAGATTTGAAGATTAGATGGGTAGATCACGTAACTAATAAGGAGGTACTGAATAGAATTGGTGAGGAGAGGTATTTGTGGCGCAACTTGACTAGAAGAAGGGATCGGTTGGTAGGACAAGTTCTGAGGCATCAAGGGATCACCAATTTAGTACTGGAGGGAAGCGTTGAGGTTAAAAATCATAGAGGGAGACCAATAGATGAACACACTAAGCAGATTCAGTAGGATTTAGGTTCAAATGGCTCTGAGCACTATGGGACTTAACATCCATGATCATCAGTCCCCTAGAACTTAAAACTACATAAACCTAACTAACCTAAGGACAGCACACAACACCCAGTCATCACGAGGCAGAGAAAATCCCTGACCCCGCCGGGAATCGAACCCGGGAACCCGGGCGTGGAAAGTGAGAACGCTACCGCACGACCACGAGCTGCGGACTAAGATGTAGGTTGCAGTATGTACTGGGAGATGAAGTAGCTTGCACAGGATAGAGTAGCATGGAGAGCTGCATCAAACCAGTCTCTGGACTGAAGATCACAACAACAACAATTCGATCTGTCAGTTAAAATTTAAATGCATACAGAGACAAATTTGACCTACAACATTTAGATTGGTGACTATTTGAGTGTTTTTACTGTGGCGTACTAAAATAACGTAATTTAAGTGTAAATATCACTGTGGACATATTAAGACTGCAGTACACATTTAATATTGATGTCCATTTTTCATGGTAAAACGAACACATAGAAACCTTACTAGAGACAGCCACCAAATGTATTTGAAGGCGAGATACTAAACCGTGAAACACTTCGTAGACTATTAATGAACTTATTTGTGACTGGATATTATTATTATTTTTAAGCTTTATAAACCATGGAGGCCCTTCACTGCAGAATCAAAAATATTGAACCATTTTGCTCAAACCTCGCAAATAAACATACGGACTATACTCTGACTTAATTTTTTCAAATCACATCGACTATTTTCACGGTATGTTGCATATGGGGACCCAAGAGGTCGTTTTCCAGTGGGGTGCACTTGTTGTGACTGGTTACAGATTTAAATTTGTTTTTGTATACTTTTTTTACTCATCCAGGGTAGGTGTAGCATCAAAATGTCCAGTTTCAACACAAGGATATACTCGCATACACTTCTGTTTGCATCGGGGCATTTGGGCTACATATGTACTCTTATGTCGCGAATACACTTTTGTCACTGTTTCCAACAGCAATAGACTATTTTGCTGTGTTAAATGACGAATGTATTGGAGAACCGTATATTATGTTGCTACAGTTTTTTGTCTTAATATTGTTTGCGTCTTTACAACGTTGGCGGCCTTTTTCTTTATATCTGATTGACTTTGGGAAGAAAAGAAAAAAAAAGATATACAGGGTGTTACAAAAAGGTACGGCCAAACGTTCAGGAAACATTCCTCACACACAAAGAAAGAAAATATGTTTTGTGGAAATGTGTCCGGAAACGCTTACTTTCCATGTTAGAGCTCATTTTTTTACTTCTCTTCAAATCACATTACTCATGGAATGGAAACACACATTAACAGAACGTACCAGCGTGACTTCAAACACTTTGTTACAGGAAATGTTCAAAATGTCCTCCGTTAGCGAGGATACATGCATCCACCCTCCGTCGCATGGAATCCCTGATGCGCTGATGCAGCCCTGGAGAATGGCGTATTGTATCACAGCCGTCCACAATACGAGCACGAAGAGTCTCTACATTTGGTACCGGGGTTGCGTAGACAAGAGCTTTCAAATGCCCCCATAAATGAAAGTCAAGAGGGTTGAGGTCAGGAGAGCGTGGTTCAAAAATGGTTCAAATGGTTCTGAGCACTATGGGACTTAACATCTGAGGTCATCAGTCCCCTAGAACTTAGAACTACTTAAACCTAACTAACCTAAGGACATCACACACATCCATGCCCTAGGCAGGATTCGAACCTGCGGCCGTAGCGGTCGCGCAGCCCCAGACTGAAGCGCCTAGAACCGCTCGGCCACACTGGCCGGCAGGAGAGCGTGGAGGCTATGGAATTGGTCCGCCTCTACCAATCCATCGGTCACCGAATCTGTTGTTGAGAAGCGTACGAACACTTCGACTGAAATGTGCATGATAACGTGCTCCATTGAGCGTAGGTGGAAGAACATGGGGCCCAATCAAGACATCTCCAACAATGCCTGCCCAAACGTTCACAGAAAATCTGTGTTGATGACGTGATTGCACAATTGCGTTAGGATTCTCGTCAGTCCACACATGTTGATTGTGAAAATTTACAATTTGATCACGTTGGAATGAAGCCTCATCCGTAAAGAGAACATTTGCACTGAAATGAGAATTGACACATTGTTGGATGAACCATTCGCAGAAGTGTACCCGTGGAGGCCAATCAGCTACTGATAGTACCTGCACACGCTGTACATGGTACGGAAACAACTGGTTCTCCCGTAGCACTCTCCATACAGTGACGTGGTCAACGTTACCTTGTACAGCAACAACTTCTCTGACGCTGACATTAGGGTTATCGTCAACTGCACGAAGAATTGCCTCGTCCATTGCAGATGTCCTCGTCGTTCTAGGTCTTCCCCAGTCGCGAGTCATAGGCTGGAATGTTCCGTGCTCCCTAAGACGCCGATCAATTGCTTAGAACGTCTTCCTGTCGGGACACCTTCGTTCGGGAAGTCTGTCTCGATACAAACGTACAGCGCCACGGCTACTGCCCCGTGCTAATCCATACATCAAATGGGCATCTGCCAACTCCACATTTGTAAACATTACACTGACTGCAAAACCACGTTCGTGATGAGCACTAACCTGTTGATGCTACGTACTGATGTGCTTGATGCTAGTACTGTAGAGCAATGAGTCGCATGTCAACACAAGCACCGAAGTCAACATTACCGTCCTTCAATTGGGCCAACTGGCGGTGAATCGAGGAAGTACAGTGCATACTGACGAAACTAAAATGAGCTCTAACATGGAAATTAAGCGTTTCCGGACACATGTCCACATAACATCTTTTCTTTATTTGTGTGTGAGGAATGTTTCATGAAAGTTTGGCCGTACCTTTTTGTAAAACCCTGTAGTTTAACATTCAAGACAACTTCAGTTGAGTTGAAAAAATCAAGAACGAACAGACCGTGACTTGTTTATGCAGATACTGCAGCATTTGCCACCATTGATGTAGGACAGTTACGGAAAATCTGCTTTCTACATCAGGACAGCAGATCAACTATTTCAATCCCGCTATTCCAGAATAAGAGTCCAACGTCTTAAACACTACACCATATCTTTCGTTTTGGTTTGATCAATGTGAACTGCCGCAAAAGAGAGGAGAAGGTGCGGTCGTGAGTTTCGAAACGTTTTGTAGAAGTCGATTCAAACAGTGCGGTACGATAAAGGAATACGTTTTCAACAGTCGTACCTAATTGCAGGTTTCCCTTTGGTGGGTGAGGCATACCTCCTAGCGGGCTTGTGTTTTTAATTGCAGTTCTTCATTTGCAAGTCGAAGAGGGTATTCATGCAACAACAGCACGCATACGGTCTTTAGCACATTTACAGGTACAACATGCGCTGTGCGTTTATTCCCTCGCGATCCTTACAAGGCTGTCAGACTAACAACTTACCTAACGGCCGGGGGAATATAATTTTACATTCAGCTGTTTGGAAGAAACCGAAGAAGGCGATTACTAACGTTTCCGTGAGGCATTGTAATGGTTTTGTTTGTCTTGGAAGAGACGTTATTGGTACTGGCTGTAAACAGTGCTCAAAATTACATAATGCAAGCGCTGACAATCCAACTGTACAATGAAATCGCTACTGTCAAATTTTAAGGGGTCCAATTATCAACGGCAGCCAGCAGTGATCAGTCGCTAGTTCCCATAGACAGAGTGGAATATTACTTTGGATTTCGTATGCCAAGGAAAAGAGACTAAAGCAAAATTTGTGTGTGACGTAGGTGGGGCCAAATAGTATATGCGCGACGCACAGCCATTCTCAGCTCACGTATCATCTGAAATTTTATGTTTAACCTGGCCAGCAGAATTTCAAAGTACCGTGAAGCACAGTGCCAGAAATCCTCGTTAAGTATAACAATTTGAGGTTTCTGCTGACAAACTGTTTCTGCAAATGTGCATATACTATAACCCAAAGCTCGATCTCCTTCAAAACATTTTGCTGTAGCTTTAATTCCGTTAGTATCAAAAGACAAAATGGAAGGTGTGGAATGGAAATCATTTTTCAATACAGTTTCCTTCCATTTTTAAGGAATGTAGAGCTCAACTATAAGTAATTTAAATTTTTCATGACAGAAAAATTAAATGAGTCTCCCTTGCAAAAAATGTAAATCCTTTGTCACGATTTATTCGTTGTGGCAAACTTTGAACTACGTTATAGGCTATTAGCCGTTTACTTATCAGACGTTTTGTGTTCGTTCTGGGATATGATTTATTATTGTTTTTCCTATTATTATTATAATTAAAATAATAATAATAATTATTATTTATTCGAGTCCGAAACAAATGCAATACATGGTTATTACAGTCAATAGTAAGCGAAAGAAAGAATAGTTATTTTATACTGTTGTTGATCAAAATTTTACAAAAAAAAAAGTGGTTCAAATGGCTCTGAGCACTATAGGACTTAATATCTGTGGTCATCAGTCCCCTAGAACTTAGAACTACTTAAACCTAACTAACCTAAGGACATCACACACATCCATGCCCGAGGCAGGATTCGAACCTGCGACCGTAGCGGTCACGCGGTTCCAGACTGAAGCGCCTAGAATCGCACGGCCACATCGGCCGGCAAAATTTTACAGCTTTAATTGCACCCGGGATCGCAAGTAGACTTTCTTCTGTGCAAGATGCAGGGCACATTTGACAATCCAGGAGGTGCTCCATGGTCTTGGTTCTCCGCAGTCGTAGCTCTTTATCCTATTTTTTATTCATTATTAAACTAACTCCTGCATGACCCTATTTGATTTTGTATTTATAACCCTGTAGTCACCTGACCAGAAGTCTTGCTCCTCCTGCCACCGAACTTCCCTAATTCCCATTAACTTTAACCTATCCATTTCCCTTTTTAAATTTTCTAACCTACCTGCCCGATTAAGTGATCTGACATTCCTCCCTCCGATCAGTAGAACGCCAGTTTTGTTTCTCCTGATAACGACGTCCTCCTGAGTAATCACCGCTCGGAGATCCGAATGGGGGAGTATTTTACCTCCGGAATATTTTACCCAACAGAACACCATCATCGTTTAACCATACAGTAAAGTTGCATGGTCTCGGGAAAAATTACGGCTGTAGTTCCCATTTGCGTTCAGCCGTTCGCAGTACCAGCGCAGCAAGGCCATTTTGGTTGATGTTACAAGGCTAGATCAGTCAGTCATCCAGACTACTGGAAAGGCCAACATATTATATAAAAGATAAAAGACATAAATATACCATCAACAGCAAGCCTGATATCTTTTGATATCACATCTGCGTACACCAATGTGCCAGTAGGGGAAACAATCAGCATTATTAGACGTTGAAGACCTTCTAAGGATTTCATCGGAACAGAAGCGCTTTACTTTCTAGAAGGAGTTCTATTTACAAAATATGGCCTACGAATAGGCTTACCCATCAGTGGTCTGCTTGCAGACATACTTCTCAATTACACTGAAAACCAAATATTCACCAAAATTATTCATCCAAAACAATACAAGGCACTTGGATAAAACAACTACACAGTGACATAAATACAGTTCACTCAAAAATAAAATTCACGATTGAGACAGGGGAAGACATGAAACTTAATTTCTTAGACATCACTATACACAGAGTCAACAACAAACATAATTTTGAAATTATTAGAAAGTACAACCATTCACAACCATTATAGTTACCCAATGCACAAAAACTCTCAAATTTCAGATACATGCTGCGCAGGCTCAACAGAACTCCACTGGACAAACTCAGCTGTGTATAGGAGCAATACACAGTACACCAGGTAGCCAGAGAGATTGGGTACAACACACAAATAATAAACAAACTGAACAACAAAATTAGAAAGTAAACTAAAAAAAGAGCAAACCATTAACAAATCACCGGCCGCAACAGGGAAAATACGTGTGAAGTGAAGATGTGAGTGAAATTTTACAAATACTAGTATGGAAACAATGTACACAATAGCAGTAGAAAGAGATATCCACGAGAGATGCGCAACAGGACGGAAACCACTCCTCACGAAATAGTAGTTCAGAAATATACAAAAAATTTCTTCATAACTACTTTGCAAATGACATGCTATCAAAAATGACAAAAAAGGGCATAAATACCAACCTATAATAACGCAGTTCCACTAGCAATGTAATTTTCAAGTGAGCAGGCGAAACAAACCAAACAAAATGCAAATGCTACAATGATAAATGATTATAAACCTTATATTATATTTAAGTTTGACCCCCAGGAGATGACACATAAGTAACAAAACATGTCTGGGTGAATAAAATAAAATAAAGTGTTTGCATAAGGCGGACTTTCAAAACAACCAAACTTTTAAATCGCAAACACGGAAAAACGTCCAGAGGAGCTTCAAACATGAATAAGATGATGCCATATAACCATTACTGCAATACGTCGTCAGTTCACAACGTCACAACTTGCCATACTGAGTGCTGTACATACCAGTGTTAATATGCGAGGTTTGTACAGCATACAGAATAGAAAGTTTTTGAAGTTTATTTTTCCAACACACTTCAGTTAATAAAATAAATAAAGAACAGTGTAAGACGAGCCTGAAGTTCAACATGTTCTACTCTATTAACGCGTTTCGTAGCGCAACCAGGTCATGTAGATTTTATGGGTATTATCACTCATTGTTAGCACTACATATTTTTCATCTTCTGCACATTTTATGTGCAATAATATGTACATCTTAATCATTTATGGAACCTCTTAGTCGTCAGTGTAAATTGGAAGTACGCCTGTATTGATAAAACGGTTATATGATCACTTTTCAAGGCGAAAATCGTGTTTTGGTTGCTGTACTGGAGTCAATGGTCGACAACTGTTCGGATATAGTCGCAGGGTCGGTTTTCGGAATTTTAGTACAGAAACTCAATACGAGAGTCAGACTGTGTAATATACAGTATTACCCAAGAGGTTCAAGGGTTGACTTACAACTTGGTTTAACAATGTACATAGACGGTGTAGAGACTGACGCACATAATGAAGCAAGAACGATGTGCGTTTAGCAATTCAGTCACTGCGCAGAGTCGCGCAGTAAGATCCTCCTCTAACGTTACTGGAGTGACATATACCATAGTCTTCATAGTACCCAACAGGAAATGACAGAGAGGTATAAGACCTATTGAGGTTCCCCCTCTACTAATCCATTAATTTGGGTATGTGGCGTCCTGGTGGTGCCTCACGTTTGCTTCGATATGAGCTGAAGCTCCGTAGTTTTGCATCCACATTATATGACGAACCTTTAGTGTCATCTCATCTAATAGGAAAGAAAGGACGTCTGTGAGAAAAACAAGGTATATAACACTTATTGATCTGGCTGGCATCAGCTATAACGCAGCATCCAGTCTCCGAGCGGAGATAATATCCGACCCGGCCGGGGAACGAACCCGATCCCGTCGCCTGTAGTACAGCCTCCATGCTCACACAGCTACCTTTTCCTTTTGTTGCAATATTAAAAACGTTTATTTAAGCTTTAGGATACAGATACAGCTATTACTTCATAAAAATGTTATAGACGCAAGAAAACTATAGTCACATGCGTCTCGTGTAAACATGACCACAAGAGATCTACCCCATGTGAAAATGTGGCGTCCGCAGGTTCTACACGACGACACAAAAAAGACGATAAAAGACAGATTTAGCTCTCAGAAAGAACAGAGTGGCCCCTCCCGCCGGAGGTTCGAGTCCTCCCGGGCATGGGTGTGAGTGTTGTCCTTAGCGTTAAGTTAGTTTAAGTAGTGTGTAAGTCTAGGGACCGATGACCTCAGTAGTTTGGTCTCTTAGGAATTCACACACATTTGAACAAAGAACAGAGTAAATTGCTAAATGGCTCCTCAGATGCAACGTGATTATTGCGAAACCTTTCATTACCTAACATTTACAGCCGCTATTGAATCTGTCAAGTTTCATAGAAAATGTGTGCCTGTAATTCACGTATTCACCCGCATTCCGCTCCTCAAAACGTGTGCTCGTAATCCACGTATCACCCGCATTCCACTTCTCTGTGTATAACACAAAGGAATTGCAACATCATCAACATAATTTTTTTCTTTTTTTGAACGCTAAAACATTTTTTACATTTTAAGATACACATACAGCTATTACTGCGTACAAAGTTTACAGATATTAGGAAAACCTACAGTGAAAGGTAAAGTGTTTAAGTTTAGGTCTCTTATGCGATCAGGACTACAAGTATATACCATGGGTCTATGATCAAACATTAGATCGTCTCGCAAGACATCTGTTTGGCCAATAAGCAAATAATTATTGTTAAAGAAAATCATTAATAGCATAGCATAGTTCTTAGGTTGTACACTAATACAGACAAAATATGGAAAGGAGAACCTAAATGTATGTTAGAATGAACAGCAAAATGATATTTAAACAATGGGGCATCCTTAGGTTGTACACTGCTACAAATAAAATAAGGACAGGAGAACACTCAATGCATGTTAGAATGAACAGAATAATGCAGACTATTGTATTTATTAAGATCTCTTTTACTATAATACAGAGTCTTTAGAATTGAAAAAAAAAATCAAGTATAGCAGTCAAAAACAACAGGACAATGTTTACTTTCACTCAGTCACAAAAAGGGTTCTTAAATTCAATACGATATTTTTGAAACAGCCCATTACCCACACTTACATTCACCATTGGAGTAGTCGTAATTAAACAGGAAAGGTTTGCCTGTATTTCACTTATGCATTTGAGCTCTATTTCCGTCAGTGAATTACACAAGCCATTTCCAAAACCGATCATATCATTTTGTAAGCCACGACCTTCGTACGTTATTGAAACTGTGCTAACAGACCCATTAGTATGTTTAAATCTTCCGCTGCCATTGGTGGCCATGAGTAGTCGCTCACAAAATCGTTATTTTTATACATTTTGAATATACAATATTCACAGCATTGTTAATTTGAATACCTAAAACAGAGAATCATTAATTCCAACTGCACTGTCGAAGTTAGGCTTCATCTGGTGGTTTGTCTGCTCAGGATACAGTATTTTGCTCGCCAGGCTCTTCTTACAACTCATTAAGTTCCTTAGCACGTACACAGAGTCCTTCATTTCCCCGTTATATTTCTCGATAGTAGAGACTGGAGTTTGCATTTCTCTTCCCTGCTTCTTCGCTGCATACCGTATCTCTTTTGAACAAAGTACTGATGTTCGTTTGTGCTTTCGTCTGAAACATTGTGAAGACTGTCACAGTACAGAAGATGTTTTGGTAGCGCGTCCATTTTCCACGGATGTTTCCAGCATGGTGCCTTCATCGAATATAGATTCATCGTCGTATTTGTTTTCTACGTCGTCAGAACACCTAGTTTCGAGGTTTTTACAGTCACCAAAGCTTGCTGCCACCTCCACATCCTCTCCTACTTCCAGAGGTGCATTTGGGTGTTTCTGTTCGCGTACGTTGGTAGTGACGATGATAGCAGTTTCATCTATAACTTTAGTTTGATAGTTTGCTATGCCTCTCTCCATTCCGCCCCCTTGCTCTGCTGTGCTAGTTTCACTAGCGCTCGTTGCCATCTCCGCATTCTCTTCCACTTCCATAGGCGTATTCCAGTGTTCTTCATCATGCGTGTCCTCACTGACGCCGCTGCCACCCTTGTCGGGTGAGTTACTTGTGTTTTCGTATCGCCGGCCGGTGTTGCCGAGCGGTTCTAGGCGCTTCAGTCTGGAACCACGCGACCGCTACGGTCGCAGGTTCGAATCCTGCCTCGGGCATGGATATGTGTGATGTTCTTAGGTTAGTTAGGTTTAAGTATTTCTAAGTTCTAGGGGACTGATGACCTCAAATGTTAAGTCCCATAGTGCTCAGAGCCATTTGAACCATTTTTGTTATCGCGTCTACTGCTCTCCATTGGGTTCTCTTGCTTATCGTAGATCGATTCTGTAACCACTTCATTCACAATTCTCACACTGTCAGGCTCTGATGTGCCCGTAGTGGGGTCATTCCGCCCTGACAGAACAGTTGCACATGCCATTGCTTCAGGTGGAATTTTCTCAATACACAGTTGCACGGGGCGTCTACGGCCACAGTGTCCCTTCAGGTGTTCAGTGGAATTGCATATGGAGCGTGTGCGGGGCTGGTTTTCATGCACAACACACGGTCTATGACCGAATAAGACGGTGTTTGCTTTTGTGATTCCACTGTAGCTATTTTATTGTCATTGAGCTTGCCATGTCAAAAATTTTCTGACCGCACTTGTTCTCTGATATTGTAAACTGAACCATATAAATTAACATTTCTCTAGTCTGTTCGAGGGGCACTTCGAATGGTAAATTACAGACTCTCAAAGATCGCAAGCCAAGACCTGCGTATCTTATTGATACTGTGCTATGCTTAAATTTTACGTTACCGTTGGTGGTCCTGACTATTCGTTCACAAGCGTCGCTATTTGTACATTCTGCGTACACACTATTTAAAGTAGTGTTAATCTGAATACCTAAAGGTATGTGCACACAATGCCTCTTTCGTCGTGCATGCCTCATTCATCGTGCGCAATCGCAGACGCGGGGAATAACAGGACATGCACGAAAATTTGTGGAAAGAATGCATGTGCGCATGCGCGTTCTCGTGCCCATACGTTGCCTCATTGTGCAGGCAGTCTGCTACGAATTTCCGTCTTTGCTTTGGAGCGTCTGTTGCGTTTATTGTGTTGAAAAGGCGAGAGAAAAAGAAAACACAAAAGCGACTGTAGATAAAAAAGTATTTAAATAACACAGGTAGGACAAATACGAAGTGATGACAGAGTTTTTTCTGCAAATTTCAAAAGCGGTCGCAATGAGATTTTAGATTTTCTGCTTGTGAAACTGTATTCACAAGGGTGTCAATAAAATTTCGTTAGCTAGTAAATGGCGACTTATATACCAGTTTGAACAATTTATTTCTCATTTCAAAGCAAAGAATTTCAGTGATTATTCCTGAAACAGAGAAATATTGAAGGTTGGTTCTTAGCCGTTATGTGAAGGTCAATTAACTTTCAATACGTCAATTGTATTTTATTTGTTCACACAACTTTAATCATGGAGGATGATATGTAGACTGATATCCCAGCA
Organism: Schistocerca cancellata; assembly: GCF_023864275.1. Taxonomy (NCBI): domain Eukaryota; kingdom Metazoa; phylum Arthropoda; class Insecta; order Orthoptera; family Acrididae; genus Schistocerca; species Schistocerca cancellata. Next base: position 215,147,058 of record NC_064629.1, on the reverse strand, counting down.
CTCGTCAAAAAATTGAGAATTTCATTTCAGAATCAACTAGAACGGAGGTAGTGTTTTTAAACTTTGTATTTTTTGTATCATCAATGTACTTCATTTCAATTTTTAGTAGTTTCCATACGACTTCCTTCTTTGTCTGTAATCTACTGTAAACTTAAGCGTGTTTCCTTTGGAGTCAACAGACAATATTGCACATAATACGCTTCACAGTATAACCTCAACACATTACACAATCAAATACACATTGGCCTCAGTTACCTGTCGTCTGCTAAAAAGCGCAAAGATTCCCACTGAATGCTTTTCACGAACTGCCTCAATTTCCTGGATGCGCAAATGCTGTTTGAAATTTACGCGCACGCGCAAAGTTGAACCCAAAAAAGGCATCGTGTGGACGCACCTTAATGCTTCAATATCAAGCAACTTTACATCATTAACCATCCATCTTCGATCAGCGAGAGGGGTAAGCCTTTCGGTGTTCCATTCAAAACTAAATTTCAAGGTTTCTCTCCTCGAGGAAGACATGGTACTCACAGGTCAGTTGACACTTCCTTGCGAGTAGTTCGGTTGGTAGAGCACTTGCCCGCGAAAGGAATGCATGTTCCACTCCACTTCGAAACGCCTAACAGGTTGTAACATTGCGTGACTGATCACCAAAGCTACCGTGGCCATTGGTCTTGTGTTCTTATCGGCTTCCTACTTTGGAAGACTTTGTTATTTGAGTGCAATGACTTGGCTTTGGATACCCGCACCTTCTGATCAAACTATCTAATTCTGTTATTGGATGTATTGGACTTTGAATCGGCATGAACTAATTCATCTGTTACAGAGTGATTATGTTTTTTGTGAGTAGATAACAGCATTCGACAAGTCACCGCACTGGTAAGCAACAAAATCGCCCAATTAAGAGAATGATGTACGAGTTTGGAGAGACGCAGAGCATGATGTTAGGTGCACTCAGTGAATCCACTTTCTGTTGTTGGCTAATTAATTGCATAATTAATTGGGATGTCAAATACAATCTGAAGAAGCTTTGGTGCCATCGTTTTCAAACTTTCACTCTCCACAGTCGCAGACTGGGCTCAGTTTTCCGGACTACAAGTAATCTTTGTCGTCTTTATTTATTTATTTTTAAAACACCATGTATATAAATGCATGTTCTCCCAGGCGAGGCCAGGCGTATTTTATATGGTATTCCGGTTGATATTTTCAATTTAGTTTTTGCGTTATAAATCGTGTCAGCCCAAGAAAACACTGCTCATGGCGTGTTTCACGCGACATCCAATGTCAACGGAAGACGTCAGTTTGTTTCTCACCCATGCCGCACCGTCTACGTGCTCTGTCTGCTCCTGCCATGTAGAAATCCGTTTCCTCGTGTATTTTCGGATGGGAAAAGCTACTGAGAATTTCTGCATCTTTGGTCGTCTTTTTCCGAAAGAAATTTTTTCTGTCATTATGATCTAGGAAGTCCATTTTATTATGTTGTTCGTGCTCCATAATAAACGCCACAGAGTTAGACTAAGACATAAGAAATAAAATAAATCTATCATTCTGGAATTATAATGGAAGTTGCACATTGTGATCCACAGTTTAAAATTTTCGATTGACGAAAAACCTTGAGTGGCAAAGAATCCTGTAACGATGGCACATAGTTATTACAGAAAAGCGTAGCGTATCATTTATTGTGCATGTAACTGGTACTAATATGACAAACATTATTAGAAATGTATAACTAGGAAATGATACAGTTATTCAACAAATTAAATATATCCACATCACAGTCAACGCAAAATGCGTTTCCTTAGGCGTGGCCAACGAGTACACTAACGTACCAGTTAATGAAAGCGTTGAAATTATGGAACAAAATTTCAATACACATGGTAAAATAGTGTAACAGAAATGGAAGAATTTGTTATTTTGCTAAAATTAGCGATATCACATTACTAATTCAGATTCAGATCCAATAGGCAGTTAAATATGAAAGAACACGGCTTATCAATGGGAAATTGTTTCGCTTGTACACTTGTTGACATTTTCCTACACATTATTAAGAACAATATTTTCAACCATTCCGAAAGGATTCAATGTCAGTTATTACGCAGGTACGTAGGCGACACACTAATTTTATTTGGAAGAACAGAAAAAGAAGTAAACATACTCCTCGCAACTGGAAAAACTTAGACAAAAAGTCTCACATTAACAGCCGGGCAGAAAACGTAATAAAATATCCTTATAGATCTAGAAACCACAAGAAATGGGCTAGTGTACCCATTAAACATCTTCCACCAACCACGAACTGCATAATTCACAATCTTGCTTGCTATCTAAGAACACAAAGACAGTATACTTCCGGACTTGCATAGAGAGACCAGTGAAATATCCACTAACTGAATAATACGAGGGCGTGCTGAAAACAAATGTCACCGACTCTTTTTATGTGAAAACTCTTAAAGCTTTTTACATAAAATGGGCGTTATTAACTTTCTATATCTTTATCCTTCATCTCTATACGAGTATATTGGTAGTCCTCTGCCGCTAGAGTGTTCCGAATTGTAGCGTGTAACACGGTGGTATGTAACGTAACCATGTCGGTGCGCGAGAAAGAGTTCGTCCACTTACAGAGCACCCTCTGCTTCAGCATGACAATGTCACACCTCGCACGAGCGCCGCGACACCTGCAACAATCCGACACCTTGGGTTCACTGTCATCGATCATCCCCAATGCAATCTCGACTTGGCCCATCCGATTTCCATCTGTTGCCAAAACTTAAAGATCATCTTCGAGGACTTCACTATGATAGCGATTAAGCGGTGCAACCAGAGATGAGGTTGTGGCTCCGTCAACAAAAGTAAAAATTACTGTGGAGACGATATCAACAAGCTGGTCTCTCACTGGGAGAAATGTGTTCGTCACCGGGGCGACTATGTTGAGAAATAAATATGCAGACAAGATTAATAAAGATGTAGAATGTTATTAACATCGATTTTTTTTAGAAGCTTAGGAGTTTTCACACACAAAATTCGGCGGCGTTACTCTTTAGGGTGCCCTCGTACTTAGCATCCGAAATAAACACGAAGAAAAAAAGGATCAAATTTCTAATTTACGATGACTTCATAGTAGATATAACTTGCAAAGAAGTTGCACAACAATAAAACAAAGGACAATATGAAATTAACTGTATTTGGGCTACACCTTATTGAACACAAGCACACTATAGCAAACGTAGATTTAAACTCGCCGGCGTACATATTGCGCCAAAGGACGCCAATTGAATCTTCTGGAGGAAACAGATCTACGAGAAGAAACACCACTCCACGAAAATTCTAACTGAAGAAAATGAACTCCTATTTTCACTGTATAACAGGCTGTTGTATTTCTTACATGTCTTGATATTCAGACCATGTCTATTTGTCTCCTGTCACCGGTCCCGCGTCATCCACTGTTTTTCATGATTGTTATTTCATACCCCACCCCCAATAGGGGCGGGGGGAGAGGGGGGTTTGGGCTGTCAGCGTTACAGTACTCCTCTCTTCAGCCAAGAGTATTTAGAGAGAGGTAAGAAAGATGACAGAAGAATAAAAATATGAAGACTATTTATGTTTTAAGATAAAAAATTAATGACAGACAGCTAAAAGGAAGAAAAATATATACAATTTAAAAACACAGTTGTGATGAGACGATATTCTTCTACGAAAATATACTGCAGTACTGCATTTTCACTTAACATCTGAAGGATCTGTAATGGGTGAAAAGGTATTCATGGCAGAGAGGATATGTTCCATAGAGGTTAGGGGAAGGGGGTATCGATAAAGTGATAGGGGCTTGTTAGATGGGGAAACTATGGGGATGAAGCAAACAATGCGAATGAGACGGTGTGAAAGACAGAGGGTGAGGAGAAGTAATGGTGTGTGGGGAGGGTAGTGGTACAAGAAGAAAGGGATAGAGGAAAAAAGGGAAAGGAGACCATATGTGGAGTGGGATAGGTGGGGAAAGGTTAAAGTTGGTAGGAGGGATAAATATCGGGGTGGATCTCATTGTCTGGGAGAGGGAATTGGTTGAAGTTGCATTGAGATAGGGAATGAACTGTGTGGAGGTGAGAGGACGACAGGATGTGTTTGTGAAGGTGCAGCAGCAAATCAGGTTGCTGATCAGAGACGAGAGAATGGGGTTATCGGAATCAAGTTTATGGTAGTATGGGAGATGTGGAGGTGTTTGTAGGGGAGAGAGGGTTGAGCCCTGGGGCACTCCTGTAGTGTGATGGGAGATCCAGAAATTGGTACTGTTAATAGTGACAAAGGATGGGCAATTAGACAGGAAGGATTCAATTAGGCAGACATAGTTAACTGGAAGTGCGTATGTCTGGAGTTTGAAAAGGAGACCAGAGTGCCATACATGGTTGTAGGCTTTCTCTAATTCAACAGAGACTTACGGGAGTTGAGCTGGTGGGATGGGAGATGGGTGAGGTGCAGGAGGTGGTCATCAAAGGAGAAACTGGGACGAAAGCCACACTGGTTAATTGGAAGAAATTGGTGCTGGTTCAGGTGTTGAAGGATGCGTTAGGGGAGGATGGGCTCGAAGAACTTGCAGAACAATGAAGTGAGGAAAATGGGGCAGTAGGAGGAGGCATCAGTAGGGGCTTTGTGCGATTTGAGGAAATTCTATTTGCGTCTTGTAGTAATTTTAAGGAGACAGGTATATTATTTGTTAGATGACTTTCAGCTCATGTGAATCAACGGTACTACTTGTGCTGTTGTAACTTTTCATAATGCTCTTACCCATAAACGTGCACGTCTTTTCTTTTTTAGATCAATTTGATGATGATCTTAACAATCGAAACCGGATACTGAATTGAATAAAAAAATTTGCGATCAATGGCTGTTTTCGTTTCCATGTAATCTGAATCTCTCTTTCTCACCTCGAAAACTTAGAACCGTATGAAGCATTTCACCCCATGTGAATTTGTAGAAGGCCAATAACACCAGATAACTGGATCCAGAAGCTCCGATTAAGAATAAAAACCTTAATTTGCGAATGATGTAGGCGCCTTTTATTTGTATTCTCTTTCTGAAATATAATAGAAAGATATTTCTGTTATTTACGATTCCTATACCTCTGATCCAAAATAAGAAGACTTCGCTAACTAGCATACGGAACAGATATATTTAAACAATGTGTCACGTTTACTGCCACAAAAGATATTTTAGTCTACCTCAGCAAATAAATTTATTTTAGAGCGAGAGGAATGTAATCATCAGGGCAAAGAAGGTCTTTAAATTTAATATTTTGCGGTTTACTTCAAAGCAGCCAATTTTTTGTAGTAAATAAGGTCAGTACAGCATCTGCCTTCGAAAAACAAAGGTTCTAGCCAGAGTCCCGGTTTTAATTTGGTAGGTAATTTCATAAAGCTTCCACTGCCCTGCTGGGCGAAAATTAATTCTGGAAGGTACTGTTAGTTTAATTTGTAGAATTACAGATCACATATTAATAAAGAACTGTGGCTTGTGATCTGAGGCCCCTATGACACTTTTTTGCCATTTTAACACGAATATCGCGATAGTTGAAAACCCCATCACGGTTGAAACAGGCCTCATCCGTGAGCAACACAAACTGTAGGGAGTTCGACACTGCACTGGATAATACGTTGATGCATTTGAACTCTTCGTTTACAAATCATTTGGCCACATTGCTTGAACACGTTGTGTACTGTAGAGGCGTAACTGTTATTTCATCAATACTCTCCACTCTTCCTGTTCTTCGATACAGGGCGATAACTTTCTTCCTATTAAGGTGACGACTGTGGCAAAACGTCTCTGTACATTCGTTCAGAGCTAAAGCCAGCTGCACTACACAGTAAATGCTGACAAGTTCCTGCAGTAAGTAAAGCCCCATCATCGATAGTCTGCCGTGAACTGCAAACATTGCTAAACTCCACAGTTGACACATCACAAACGTTTGTTTGTTTTTCAAGGCAGCGTCAAGAACGTTGATACAATAGACAACCGTTTGTTATGAAACACAAACAGATTATAAACACGTGTCTCACACGGATTGGTCATTCAAGACCTTGTACTGTCCATTGGTTTCTTACTACAATATACCCATTTTAGGATACTCTACTGTCTGGACCTGGAGGCTTTAGATACCTTGTGCTATTTGTTATTTCCAGCATTTAGGATGTACGAAATTTCAGTCACATCTTATATACACTCTCTGACAAAAAACTAAAGCACCCAGAAGAAATGGTGGGACGTCAACGTAACTTGCTGCGTGTACACGCCATCGGCGGGTACGTGAATGATTGAGAGTTGCTATTTTACGTAACAGGTAGAAAGGCCATCAAAGAGAATTAGTGTTGTTCGTGTCTTAGTGTTGTTATCAGGCCTGGGAGGGTATATAAGGGCTGTGAACACCATCAGATGTTGAGCGATCACTGTGAAGGTCACGTAGATGACGTGCACTCGTGTGAGAAAGCGTTATCCGCACCTGACTAATAATGCTGTAACCACATAATAATTAAGAGCTGAGGCCTAATCCACGAGCGGTGTTTAGATTTAAGAAATTCATATTGCATAATCAACGATAAATTTCTATATTTCGACAGTTTTGCTTTAAGTAGCAATAACACTATTTGAAAATTATTTTTTCCATCACATTGTCATTACGATACTCGTTTCATGATATGCTTCTATCTAACGATTTTATCGTCTTCTGTAAGATCACTTTCAGTTTGAAGTTTGACGTCTGAGAAATACGGAATGTATTCAGTAGCTTTATTTCGTTGTTCGTATTGACGCGGTTTTAACAGTTAAGGGCTTTGAAGCCTGGTTCTGTTTAAAAAGTATGAAGTGTGTCGTGTCTCCATAATATAAAGGAATTCAAAATTAAAGGAACTGAACTTCTGACTGACTTTTCAGTTGAAAAGTCTGAATCATTGCATCCGCTGCGGCAATGAGGGAATGATATGGTTTAATGCTCCGACGACAACGAGGTCATTAGTGACGGGAGTTGAAACTCGGATTGGAGAAAGAATGGGGAAGGAAGTGCTTGCCCATTTCTCACATGATATTCTGCGAATTATAGATGAAGGGTATCAGACGGATTTGATATTCCTAGACTTCCATAAAGCATTTGACACAGTGCCACACTGCCGACTGTTAACGAAGGTACAAAAAGACGGAATAGGATCCCAGATATGTGAGTGGCTCAAAGGATTCTTAAATAACAAACCCAGTATGTTGTCCTCGACGACGAGTTTTCATCAGAGACAAGGATATCGTCAGGAGTGGCCCAGGGAAGTGTGATAGGACTGCTGTCATCTTCTATATATGTAAATGATCTGGTGGATAGGGTAAGCAGCAGTCTGAGGCTATTTGTTCATGATGGTGTGGTGATGGGAACGTGTCGTCGTTGAGCGACTGTAAGAGGATACAAGATGACTTAGACAAAGCCGGCCGCTGTGGCCTAGCGGTTCTAGGCGCTTCAGTCCGGAACCGCGCGACCGCTCCGGTCGCAGGTTCGAATCCTGCTACGGACATGGATGTGTGTGATGTCCTTAGGTTAGTTAGGTTTAAGTAGTTCTAAGTTCTAGGGGACTGATGACCTCAGATGTTAAGACATATAGTGCTCAGAGCCATTTGAAGCATTTGAATTTAGACAAAATTTGTGGTTGGTGCGATGAATGGCAGCTAGCTTTAAATGTAGAAAAATGTAAGTTAATGTAGAAACAAAACCATAATGTTCGGGTACAGTGGTGCTTGACACAGTCACATCGATTAAATATCTATACGTAATGTTGCAAAGCAATACGAAGTGGAATGAGCAGTAAGGATTTTATTTGGGATGGCGAATGGTAGACTTCGGTTTGTTGGGAGAATTTTAGAAAAATGTAATCCATCTATGAGGGAAACCGCATATAGGACACTAGTGCGACCCGTTGCTGAGTAATGTAGGAGTATTTCGAATCCACGCCAGGTTGGCGGGCTGTTCGATTTGTTACTAGTAAGTTCGAACCACATGCAAGTACTACGGAGATGCTTCGGGACTTCAATTGGGAATCACTGGAGGGAAGGCAACGTTCTTTTCGAGGAGCATTATAGAGAAAATTTAAAGAACCGGCGTTTGAGGCTGACTGCAGAACGATTCTACTGCCGGAAATGTACAGTTCACGCAATGACTACGAAGATAATATTAGAGACATTAGGGCTCGTACGGAGGTATATAGACGGTCGTTTTTCCCTCGCTCTATTTGCGAGTGGAAACAGAAAGGAAATGACTTGCAGTGGAAAGGGCTACCGTCCGCCACGCACCGTACGGTGACTTGTGGAGTATGTATGTAGATGTAGATGTAGAAATCGGCAGTGACCTTTCCAAAGGAACCGTTGCAACCATGTATTAAACAGCGAAAAATCTAAATCTATATAGTCGGATAGTGACTAGAAACCAACGTCCACAGTAAATAAAACATGTTGCATAGACGTGCGTCTGAAAACGCTTTATTTCCATATTAGAACTCATTTTCTACACCTCTTCATAAAATATTAATCATGAGGATCCCACAGGAACAGAACGTAGCAACATTCCACATGAAATTGTCTTTTACATGAAATATTGAAAATACTCTATTTGCCTTGTATGGCGAAGTTGGCATTCCTAGGTGCACAGTCAGTGATTTGTGTTCTGTTTTACCGAAGATAATATTGACATGAGACTCTCGTCAGTGTTACTGTTGACTTGCGATTCACTACATTTTTGTATTTGGGAAGTTTGAAAGTGTTTTAAATTGAACCACTGAAAAAAATACAGGGAAGTCTTCGCTCTAGCACTGTGGGGTCGCGAAATCATATGCATGACACAGAAATACAGCAGAGCATCCTGGATCAAATTTTTTTCTTACATAAAATGCTGAAAATATCCTCCGTCGGCACTGCCACACGCATCAACCAGACAAAGAGAAGAAAGGTTTTAACCGGGGTGCTTTGTTTGATGGGATATTCACTTTACGGAATCTGATAGAGAAGAGTATTACCGGGGGGATAGAGACCCATTTAATCGTTGTGGAACTGCAGAAGGCCTGCTATACGGTACAACAAAACCATCTGTGGGCAAGTATGAAGACTAGTGACGGATCAATTTCTCACATTAGAGCAGTTAAACAATTCTATATGGACCACGTGAGTGATGTAAAAGGAGGAAATTCAGTATCACTAGAGTTTCCTGGTACGAAAGGGCTACGCCAAGGGTGTGCTATAGCATCGACGCTATTTACAATCTATGTGGAGGAAGCACTTAAGCCCCGAGGAGCGAATGTGGAGGCATGGGAGATCCTGTGGGGTTAAAAATCTTGTACACATTTCTCTTTTCTGATGACAGGGTCATCGTAACAGAAGTACAGGATGATGCTGAGTACATACCTCACAAGTTAAAGTGAAAAATGAAAAATGGGGCCTCACAATTAATTTGATAAAAAACGAATATCTGAAGGTTGGAGATAATGATACAGGGGATCTGGAGCCAGTAAGATGAGGGAATGTAAGTCTTAAGTATCTGGTACCTATGATCTGAAATGAAAAAAGGGAAGATGACATAAAAAATAAAATAGGGCAAGGCAAGAAGGCCGTGCGACAAGTGCACTCAGTACTTTGGAAGAACAAAATAACAAAATGGACATAGCACCTGATATATCTCAGTTGTTGAAATAAGCCGCTACATATAGAGCAAAAAATGAGTAATAACAAGAGTCAGAGAAGCAAGGTGCGTGCACTACAGGTGGACGTTTGGAGGCGAAGTTGTGGCACCTCCAATCTGGACCGTGTACGAAATATCAACATAAGCGAGGCTATGGGTGCGTTACTTGGCTGTTTATCCCCAGACTGTCACACAACATGTTTTATAATGTTATACTAACATCACCATCGTCAAAGTAGTCGATATTTTAATGCTGCACCATAACTGCAGACAATGTTCAATACTACCAATGACCGCCCAGCTAACATATTTTCTTCTTTTCCTTTTATTACAGTGAAGGACCCATCATTTTCTGCAGCCTTGGAGGGTTTATTCTAGCTGGTTCGCACAGTATGGAAGCTTACTTAAAAGGACCACTGAGTCATAAACATGCCAAGAGCTGAAAGCTGTTCTCCACAGCAGATAGATGGCGCAGAATTTGCTTCACCCCTTCTTAGGTCTGTGGGTGGCTAAGGGGCCAGGCTATTGGCCTTAAAACTGCATTGTGTGAGTCACCCGAAAGCATCATTTTGAAAGATAACATGTGAAGCCAGGTATAGTCAGCAGGACAGGAGAAGTGTAAAGCGAATCATTTCTCCACGGTCGTGTCACAAAAGAGTGTTCGCTTAAAATCCTTGCAACAGGCGTCCTGATTGGCTCACAATAACTAAACTTATGGCTGATAGATCTGTATTTTGCTGCACGGACTGCCCTTCAAGAACACCCTGCAACTCCCTGTTAACTGCTGTTAATTGTGCTACTCTTTCCAACAATATATGAACTGCCTCTGGTTCTGATACTCCTTGTGTCTCGGAACCTGCCAAAGTCTTGCCCTTATCGACACTCATTTTGAAACACATACAACTGCAAGACACAAAAAATACATTACAAAAACTTGATTCTTACGTCTAATCATCAGCAGTTCTGATGGCACTGTCTAGCCATTTGTTCATACTGCTTATATGTGAAACATACAACTGATACCGATTTTGTACATGGTGTTGAATGATCTTCCAAATTACACTGTGTACATATGACAGGTAGTAGCCAATCGTATCCCCTATTACCTCTAAAGTGTGACAACTCCACTTGTTCCTTACTTTTAACAAAATTCGCTTTACAAAGAGCATTGCAGTCAAACTTATTTTCCATGAAAAAAGTCACTTTGACAATAGCAATTAAATTTCTTGACTACATACCGTAGGCCATAGGTTCAGCTATTGTGCTGCAAAGGCGACGCCAGTAGTCTGACACCAATTGTGATATCTGGTGGATTTGGGATGCTGGAGCACGCCATGTGGCGCCAGTCAAACTGCCTGAAATTCTAAATTGCTTTATTACAGCTCCCTCCCGTGTCTTAATACAGGAAGTATCATCCAGCGGCCTCGTATGTATTGTTGGCCGCAGTGCTGCTAGAGCACGGTGTAGGCTAGGCAGTGGCACATGACGCAAATGCGTCTGTTAGTGACGAGTCCAGGACCGGGCGGTGTTTAGCTGTGGCCACGCGTGTCTTGGCCTGTTTCACGCACCCTGCACTATCCAGCAGGCGGCAGGCAAGTAACGTAATGGCAATGACCCACTGCCCCAGCAAGCTGATTCACAGGACAGCGCTGGCCCGACGTGGTCGTGGCTCCAGGTCCTGTGGTTTGAGGGCGGTCTGTCCCAATGCAGGGTTGAACTGTGGTCCACGAACAACATTCTGGACTGCGCCCAAACATCACAGTTCGTGGTGATACAGTGCCGGACGCCCATTTGCCCATTGGAGTGCAGCAACTCGACTTGACATGGACTCAACAAGTTGTTGAAAGTACCCTGCAGAAATGTTGCCTAAAGCTGCCTCTACAGCCGTCTATAATTGCGAAGTGTTGCCGGTGTAGCGTTTTCTGCACGAACTGACCTCTAGATTATGTCCCATAAACTTTTGATCAGATTCATGTCGGGCGATCTCTGTGTCCAAATCATTGCCTTATATTGTCCAGAATATTCTTCAAATTAAACGCGAACAATTAAGAAATTGCATTCCATAAAAATTTATCGTTGTTTGGGAACATGAAGGCCACGAATAGATGTAAATGGTCTCCAAGTAGCCGATCATAACCATTTCCAGTCAATGATCTCTCAACTGGACCAGGGGACCCAGCCCATTCCGTATAAACACAGCCTACACTGTTATGGAGCAACCACCAGCTTATACAGTGCCTGGCTGACAACTTGGGTCCATGGCTTCGTGGGGTCTGCGCCACACTCGAACCCTACCATCAGCTCTTACCAACTGAAATCCGGAATCATCTGACCAGGCCCCGGTTTTTCAAGCATCCAGGGGCCAACCGATATAGTCACGAACCCAGGAGACGCGCCGCAGCCGATGTTGTCCTGTTAGCGAAGGCACTCACGTCCGTCATCTGCCTCCATAGCCCATTAACGCCAAATTTCGCCGCACTGTCCTAACAGATACGTTCGTCGCACGTCCAGCATTGATTTCTGCTGTTATTTCTCGCAGTGGTTTTTGTCCGTTAGCATTGACAAATCTACGCAAACGCAACTGCTCTCGGTCGTTAAGTGAAGGCCGTCGGCCACTGCATTTTCTGTGGCGTTGAAAGGTAATGTCTGAAATTTGGTATTCTCGGCACACACTTGTCACTGTGGCTCTCAGAATATCGAATTCCCTAACGATTTCCGAAATTGAATGTCCCATGCGTCTAGCTCCAACTACCATTCACGTCGAAAACCTTTTCACATGAATTACCGGAGTACAAATGACAGCTCAGCCAATGCACTGCCCCTTTATCGTTGTGTACCCGATACTACGCCATCTGTTCAAATGTGTGTGAAATCTTATGGGACTTAACTGCTAAGGTCATCAGTCCCTAAGCTTACACACTACTTAACCTAAATTATCCTAAGGACAAACACAGCCGGCCGAAGTGGCCGCGCGGTTCTGGCGCTGCAGTCTGGAACCGCGAGACCGCTACGGTCGCAGGTTCGAATCCTGCCTCGGGCATGGATGTGTGTGATGTCCTTAGGTTAGTTAGGTTTAACTAGTTCTAAGTTCTAGGGGACTAATGACCTCAGCAGTTGAGTCCCATAGTGCTCAGAGCCATTTGAACCATTTAACAAACACACACACCCATGCCCGAGGGAGGACTCGAACCTCCGCCAGGACCAGCCGCACAGTCCATGACTACGCCATCTGTATATGTGCATATCGTTATCCCATTGCTTTTATTATCTCAGTGTGGTTTGTGTGGCATAACACACGCACTTGCCTGAAGATGGCGCTACTGCAAACCACTTTCTACTTTGTGCGTGTCCGGCCAAATATGGTCTTTGCGCTGCACTAACAAACAGAACACAACACGTAATTCCGAACGGCGAGAAGTCTTCAGATATAAAAGTAGCTTTTGGTGTGCCCCAGGGAGTGTTATACAGCCATTACGCGTACTTTTCACAGTATATGTATATAAACTAGTAGATAACGTAAGAAGTTCCACGAGGCTTTTCGCGGATGATGCTGTTGTATACAGAGAAGTCGCACCACTAGACGAACTTAACGAAACGTAGGATACCTGCAGATGATTGACGGTCGGTGCAGAGATTGGCACTTGAGCCTCACCATAAACAAACGTAATGTGTTGTGTATAAATAGGTAGAAATCCATTACAGTATATAAGTATATGGTTGCAAAGCTATAACGGGTGGCAATCACATTTAATAAATATCTGGGAATTTGAGCACGTAGCGATTTAATCTGGAACGATTACAGAAAGGTTCATTGCAAGAATTATCCCGAAGTGAGGTCCGCCCACAAAGCGGATAGCCTGCAAAACCGCCGTTCTACCAATATCTGAATACTGCTCATCCATTTGGAATCTGCACCAAATAGGATTGACAGAGGCAGTAGGAAAGATCAAAATAAGAGCAGGGCGTTTAGTTACAGCTTCATTTAGTAAGCGTGGAAACGTCAGAGAGATACACAGCCAAACCCAGTGGCAGACACTGCATGAGGGACTTTCTGCATCACTGTGTGGTTTACTGTTAATATTCCGAGAGGTTACGTTCTTAGAAGTGTCAGACAACATATTGCTTCCTCCCACACATTTCTCGCGAAAAGACCATGGACGTCAAGTAAAAGAGGTTTACTGACAATCGATCATACCGAAAACCATTCGCCGGTCGGTGTGGCCGTGCGATCTAGGCGCTACAGTCTGGAACCGTGTGACCGCTCCGGTCGCGGGTTCGAATCCTGCCTCGGGCATGGATGTGTGTGATGTCCTTAGGTTAGTTAGGTTTAAGTAGTTCTAAGTTCTTGGGGACTGATGACCACAGATGTTAAGTCCCATAGTGCTCAGAGCCATTTTTGAAAACCATTCTCAACTGTTACAGGAAAATATGGGACTTGACAACGCTGCCCAGAGTACCGTCCGCCAAACACAGAAAGGTGGCTTGTGGAGTGTAAATGTAGACACCCTCCAAACATCACCTCTTCCACCCCAATCATGCTAAGAAAGAAGACTATCTGTTTCTCGAAGACGTCAATAAACTGAAGCAGCCGTACTATCGTGAAGGTGTCTCCAACTGGGAAATTCGTATTCATTAATACAACTATCGTCTCTTCCACTGCCTCTCGCCTTACCTTAAACCATGTTTATGTCAATGCGATGAAGAAGTTCGTAGTCCATGCTGGATCCAGAACCTCACATGTATACCATAAGATGTGCTAAGTAACACAGAAGAATGCAGAATAACAGCTGACTGCATTTGTTCAAAATGGTGATTTCGGCTCATTATACAATTCTCAGTGACAGCTCTTTGTAGCACAGTGCGTCAATGCATAATAGGTACTTTTAAGAGGACATTGTCCTCGTGTCAACCATGTTTACATATTTCATGCGACTAGTAAGAAATGAGTCTTCATTTATAGAAAAGGACACAGCACGTGAGTTCAGCAGGTGTGACATTTGATAACGGTATCGTTAAAATGAATGGTTATGCACTGACGCACTTCATAGTGAGCTATAAAGAGCTGTCACTTGAGAATGGCATGATAGGCAGAAACTGCGAATGTGAATAAATACATTAAATAACAGACCGGGAGTCAATAAGTAAATAAATCTATCAACTTTTCGGAACCATATAACTTTACAGATTGAGTTGCATTATGCCATCAACAGTGAATGGATGTATTGAAGAAATACCCATAATTTCAGTAATTACACTGGTGTGCAAAACTGAACGACGAAAGTGACTTTTATATGATGTGTCACTGCCAAGCAACATAGCTCGATGCAACCGGAACCATACATGAAAAGACCTGGTACAGTACACTACAGAAGGTAACTGAAAAAAAAAATCGCAATGAAAGGAACAGAAATGACACTTTTATACAAAGACAGTAATTACATTGAAGTCACCACGCTTTATTATGGATCTCTGGACATTACAAAGGACGGGACATAGTTCTTCATAGGATGCAAAATCACTACGGACAGCAATGCATGCTCTGCAACGTGCTCCCATGCTGTCCATAAGGTTGATAAGTGTGCCGAGAATACCAAATTTCAAGCATTATCTCTTACCACGGACAACGCAATGGCCTTCGCATAAAGACCGACAGAAGCGGCGTTTGCGTAGGGTTGTCAGTGCTAACAGACAAACAACACTGTGTGAAATAACCGCAGAAATGAATGTGGGGCGTACGACGAATGTATGATTTAGGACAGTAAGGCCAAATCTGGTGTCAGTGGACCCTAGACGATTGGAAAACCTTAGCCTGATCAGATGAGTCCGAATTTCAGTTGGTAAGAGCTGATGGTAGTGTTCGAGTGTGGCGCAGACCCCACGGAGCCATGGACTCAAGATGTCAACAATGCACTGTGCAAGCTGGGGTGGCCCCATAATAGTGTGGGCTGTGTTTATATGGACTGGACTGGGTCCTCTGGTGATCTGAACCGATCATTGACTGGGAGAGGTTATGTTCGGCAACCTGGAGACCATTTCAAGCCATTTGTGGATTTCATGTTGCCAGACAAAGACGGAATTTTTATGGATAATAATGCACCATGTCACTGGGGCACAATTGTTCACGACTGGTTTGATGAACGTTCTGGACAACGCAAAGGAATGATTTGGCCACCCACAGCAGCCGACATAGTCGAGGGGTCAGATCAAAATCCTGCACTGGCAACACTTTAGCAATGAAGGCGGTATGGGTCAATATTTGTGATGGGGGCTTCCAGCGACTTGTTGAGTCCACGTGAAGTCGAGATGCTGCTCTATGCCTGGCAAAAGGAGATTCGAAACGATATTAGGAGTAATTCCATGACTATTGTCGCCTCAGTGTAATTTTACATCGGTATACTGACCTCCAAATACACTCCTGGAAATTGAAATAAGAACACCGTGAATTCATTGTCCCAGGAAGGGGAAACTTTATGGACACATTCCTGGGGTCAGATACATCACATGATCACACTGACAGAACCACAGGCACATAGACACAGGCAACAGAGCATGCACAATGTCGGCACTAGTACAGTGTATATCCACCTTTCGCAGCAATGCAGGCTGCTATTCTCCCATGGAGACGATCGTAGAGATGCTGGATGTAGTCCTGTGGAACGGCTTGCCATGCCGTTTCCACCTGGCGCCTCAGTTGGACCAGCGTTCGTGCTGGACGTGCAGACCGCGTGAGACGACGCTTCATCCAGTCCCAAACATGCTCAATGGGGGACAGATCCGGAGATCTTGCTGGCCAGGGTAGTTGACTTACACCTTCTAGAGCACGTTGGGTGGCACGGGATACATGCGGACGTGCATTGTCCTGTTGGAACAGCAAGTTCCCTTGCCAGTCTAGGAATGGTAGAACGATGGGTTCGATGACGGTTTGGATGTACCGTGCACTATTCAGTGTCCCCTCGACGATCACCAGTGGTGTACGGCCAGTGTAGGAGATCGCTCCCCACACCATGATGCCGGGTGTTGGCCCTGTGTGCCTCGGTCGTATGCAGTCCTGATTGTGGCGCTCACCTGCACGGCGCCAAACACGCATACGACCATCATTGGCACCAAGGCAGAAACGACTCTCATCGCTGAAGACGACACGTCTCCATTCGTCCCTCCATTCACGCCTGTCGCGACACCACTGGAGGCGGGCTGCACGATGTTGGGGCGTGAGCGGAAGACGGCCTAACGGTGTGCGGGACCGTAGCCCAGCTTCATGGAGACGGTTGCGAATGGTCCTCGCCGATACCCCAGGAGCAACAGTGTCCCTAATTTGCTGGGAAGTGGCGGTGCGGTCCCCTACGGCACTGCGTAGGATCCTACGGTCTTGGCGTGCATCCGTGCGTCGCTGCGGTCCGGTCCCAGGTCGACGGGCACGTGCACCTTCCGCCGACCACTGGCGACAACATCGATGTACTGAGGAGACCTCACGCCCCACGTGTTGAGCAATTCGGCGGTACGTCGACCCGGCCTCCCGCATGCCCACTATACGCCCTCGCTCAAAGTCCGTCAACTGCACATACGGTTCACGTCCACGCTGTCGCGGCATGCTACCAGTGTTAAAGACTGCGATGGAGCTACGTATGCCACGGCAAACTGGCTGACACTGACGGCGGCGGTGCACAAATGCTGCGCAGCTAGCGCCATTCGACGGCCAACACCGCGGTTCCTGGTGTGTCCGCTGTGCCGTGCGTGTGATCATTGCTTGTACAGCCCTCTCGCAGTGTCCGGAGCAAGTATGGTGGGTCTGACACACCGGTGTCAATGTGTTCTTTTTTCCATTTCCAGGAGTGTATTTCAACACGGTGCATCCACTGGTCAACGTTAAAAGGCCCTGACTTCATTTTTGTAGATGACAATGGATCTGCTCGAATAGCAAAGGTGGAGAATCTTCTGAAAAGAGCGTATATACGGCGAATGGACTGGCCTACCCGTTCCCCCGACTCAGATCGCATCCAACGCGTTTGGGATGCTTTGGGCAAACGTACTGCAGCACGTCCGTGCGCACCAACGATCAACCAGCAATTGTCGACCACGCTGGAGCAGGAGTGGAACACCTTACCACAATGCTGTCCGCCCCGGTAGCTGAACGGTCAGCCTGCACGGTAGCTCAGCGTGTTCGGTGAGAGGGTTAGCTTCCCTCTAATAAAAAAACTGAGTTAATGGATCAACAAAGAACTTTAACAAGCGTCATGGGACGTCCGCCCCGAACAAACACAACGACCAATTACGAACAAGATTAGATTTAAAAAGAATGGTTAGCGTGACGGACTGCCGTCCTAAGGGACCCGAGTTCGATTCCCGCGGTTCTAGGCGCTACAGTCTGGAGCCGCGCGACCGCTACTGTCGCAGGTTCGAATCCTGCCTCGGGCATGGATGTGTGTGATGTCCTTACGTTAGTTAGGTTTAAGTAGTTCTAAGTTCTAGGGGAATGATGACCTCAGCAGTTAAGTCCCATAGTGCTCAGAGCCATTTGAACCATTTTTCGATTCCCTGCTGGGTCGGGGATTTTCTACGCTCAGGGACTGGGTGTTGTGTTGTCTTCATCATCATTTCATCCCCGTCCGGCGCGCAGGTCGCACAATGTGGCGTCCACTGTAATAAGACCTGCACCAAGGCGGCCGGACCTGCCCCGCATGGGGCCTCTCTGTTAATGACGCCAAACGCTCATTTCCAATTTTTTTTTTACCACAATGCTAAAGGGGAGATCTTGTGACAGGGTGTTCCATTCCTTCTTCAGTGCGGTTGACGACTGCTGGATGGTCGTTGGTGCATGTGAACGTGTTGCAGTACTTCTGCCGAACGCATCCCCTAACGTGCTGGACATGATTCGAGTCGGGGGAACTGGCAGTCCAGTCCATTGGCCAAATATACGATCTTTCCAAAAGCTCCTCCACCTGTGCAGTTCGAGCGGGCCCTCATGTCAACCACTAATATGAAGTCAGAACAGAAAGTACATCAGGAAGGAGTTCAGTGTCACAATAGCGTTGACTGGTGAGTGTTCCTTGTTGAAAGATTTAGAGGATAGTACTCCCACGCAACATTATGCCTCCCCACACCGTAATATTTCGACCACCAAAACAACCATGTTCCACAACGCTGGACGTACCCTCGTATTGTGAGGAGTGGGAACACATAAACCACCCAAGAACACTGTCGACAAAGATTCATGCATTGCTGCCCGGGTAATCTTACATCCTCTTAAGAACCATGTCCCGTCATTTAAAATGTCCGGTAGGCCATCTCAACTTGCGGTGATTGCAGTGTTGTCATTGTCGTCGTATGAAAGTGGCGTATCTGTTCGTCTCACTGCTTATTTCTTTCAGGTGCCTTCTGTGCTGTATTGTACCAGTTCTTTCTACGTACACTTCAAGTTTCATCGAGCTATTTTACTTGACACTGACACATCATGCGGATGTCAACTTCGTCCTTAAGTTTTGCACACTAGCGTATTTAAACTTGTGCAACGATATTCTCATTTTGATCTAGCGGATCCCAATTTTTTTAAAACGAGTCTACAGTTCTATATTAATGTTTGGAGTCCTACACACATCCACTGTGACCAAACAGGTTGTGTCTTCCTATGCATCATCATGACAACAATTTCTACCACTCAAACAGTTGATGTGTTGCACAGGATATATTCGCCTGGAAACGAATGCCCGTATCAAGTATGGACGATTCGTTGAGCTTGTACACTTGAGCTCTACTGTGCTGCATTAAACATCTAGGTACGTGAATGATGAGGGGGTAGAAGTGCTCATGCTTTACTCTGTTGTGCGACACTAACCAGTCGTACACAGTAATGTCCGGGAAATAACTTTCGTCCAGGGAACTAAAATCATCTTGGTAGAGCCCACTTCGACCAGTGTCCCTCGACAGAATTAGGCCATAAATTTTTTAGCTGCGTACTGCCCAATACAACTCAGTGTTACCTATAGATACCTCATTAGCGTTAATATAGAAACTTTTACGACACGAATTAATTCCGAAGAAAACACGTGATTCAGCTATACACCCAGTTTTGGCACCACTTTTGAATCACAACCAGTACTTCAGTATTTGACGAAAATTCACAAATGTTATAAATTAGTCGTTCATGTAACAATAGGTTTACTGGAAAGATATACAAAGACTCAGATGCAAAAATAATAATTTAGATTTCTTTTTGGAGCAAAGGATACTACATCTTAGATTAGTGGAGCTGCTGATGATTTTACTATGGAGCTACTGATAAGCGTATCCCTGTCTCTCTATTTCTGTCTAGCTGGTGTAGTAGACAATAAAAGGCAGAGTACCATACTCTGTGAAACGAAGTTCATGCGAGAAATATGAAATTCAACAATATTGCGACTTAGTTTTGCGGTCTCAGTGACACCAACTGAATTCGGTCTATCATCTCACTAATGAGATTACCAAATAACAAATTTTTAATTAACCAGTACAAAACACTTATTTAAATTGTTTGCAAATTGTTTGCCATCCGTAGTACGCCTTGTTGCTAAAGTGTTTACTTAAAATGATACTGCGTTATGAAGTGTGTTAGCAGATGTATGTCTGAAGCCCGTATTATCCTTTCCGCTTTTCTAAAAGCATCGCCTGAGAAGGGACTGTTGGTCTAGAAATAATCCACAAAAAGATTGCTGTTCATGGGAAACTCTTACACTTGCGACTTGAACAGAATCTTTTTCTGCTTAGATGCAGAAATGTAGGAAATGGTCGTTTGTAGAATAGTCAGGACTAATTGCTGATTGGGAATTAATAATTGAAATTATGTGTTTCAGAGAGACCGATCCTTTTGGTAGATATAATGTAGGAAGGTTTGCTGACGATTTTCGGCTATAGCTAAAAATACGTTCAGCGATTTGTTTGATCTAAGAAAGGGGATAGTCTTTTTGCAAGTTTTCAGATGTAATATTTGGAATGAGTTTCATCTGTATTTGGAAATAATACTTTTTTCAATTTTCATCCAAACACATTTCTACATTCTATGCTATCATAAGTAGTATATGCTTTATTTAATTTTTAAAAATTTCGTTGTAAGCATTGATAGGCAATTATGCAGTAATCTAAAATTTGTATTACGATATCACTATTATTAAGACGATTATTGTATTTTCCTTAGTTCGGTATTTTTTCACACATATTTTATTCAATGTATGTGGAGACTGTCATTTATACTAACCGTTAATTCGAGAAGCTCCTGCAAAAAAAAAATTAAAATCAAATGATATTGTGTTAGGTGCTGCAATTTCGTCAGTATATGTGACTTTTGTTTTTATAATTATCTTCCCTCGCATATTCGTGATCACACAAACGAAGTAAAGAATGTACTTAACATGTGATTAATGATGAAACGAAGCGGAATTCACTTTGCACAGTACAAGTTTTGATAACGCACTTTTGTCACTTGAAAAACACAATGTTTCTTCGCAGTCATTATGCACTTGTCTTCTTATTGCTTTCACTGTATAACTTTAGTTGCTTTTTGGTTGTGCGGTCATGATTTGACAGTATACTAAAGAGTTTTCCTAACCTTACGAGGGAGTAGAGGATGCATGCTAACAGCCTAGCGTATAGTATATTTTGGATATACCGGAACAAAATCATAGGAACATATAGTAGATGGTCAAGAAAAGGGTAGTGTAAAAATAACAGTCACTTATCTTCTCAGAAATAAATGTTTTGAATGACGGTTTACTTTAAAAATACAAGGATTATATGTGAAGAACACGCAGGCAGATTAATATTTTCCTCTTGTATTTCGTAATAACATCATGCAGAGGAAAGGTCATGTAATAACAACCTTACGACGTGACTTTTGGAACATAACTGGTATTTGACATTTTAGAATTCATGTAGAATAAGCTTAAATATTCAGTAGACCTTGTAAACAGACGTGGCTTTTCAAAAATGGTTCAAATGGCTCTGAGCACTATGTGACTTAACAGCTGTGGTAATCAGTCCCCTAGAACTTAGAACTACTTAAACCTAACTAACCTAAGGACATCACACACATCCATGCCCGAGGCCGGATTCGAACCTGCGACCGTAGCAGTCGCGCGGTTCCGGACTGGGCGCCTAGAGCCGCTCTGCCACCGCGGTCGGCAGACGTGGCTTTTCATAAAATCTTTACACGAAGAAACAGATTTGTAATGTAATAAGTAAACGCGAAACACAGGAAATAGATGCTGATGGTTGAGTAAGCGGGTACTGTAAATGGCAACTCTCATGGAGAAAGAAGAGGTTGCCGGCAACAGCTTGTTGCTGCCAACGTCTTAAGATTAGTGGTTCGATATGTAGTCATTTTGTTTTAGATTACATATTTATGCCTATTTTGTGAGACAAATAGCTAATACCATATTTTTCAGAGGAGTATTTACCTATGAAACAAGATCTTAAAGTTATTTGAAAATTTGTTGTTCGGGAAGCATTATGATATTGCTCAGTAACCATCACATATTCATTGGCTGTTTGTATAGCCAAAAAAAGTTGAAAAATCGTGGATCTATCGAAACACTTGTGTTGAATATATGTGTCAAAATACTTTACTTACGTTTAAGCATTGAAAGTTGTGGAATGCCTAATTTATCTCATTCAAATTTCTTAATTATTATATTTTATAATGAATTACGATCTTTGCGGGAATATCTCTTAAATAACAACCTTCTTTGCAACTTAAAATTTGCTCTTGTTACTCTCTCAATCAGAATGCTTTTCTTGTTCACATCAAGCATCTTCAATGGGTTTCAGTTAATTATTAACTGTTTCCGTTCATGAGGTTATTAATGGTATGTTCTTATTTTAATGTGGTTGTAATAGGTCCTTCAGCTCAGACAGATGAATAAGAACGTCACTGAAATTTTTCATGAAGTCTAGGCAGATTAGAAATTGGGAAACCTAACCTTCAGATGATCCGACCATTCAAGACTTCAATTCAACACCTAAATCATATCAGGCAGAATAGTATGGTGCTGAAATCAAGAATGTCATGGCTGATTTGTACCCTAAATGACTTGTGACCTCTTTATTATGACCACGCTGCAAAGAGAAGTTGAGCAATACCAGAAAAAGTCCATTAATACTTGGAGGTATAAATAAATTACGAAAGAAACTAATGCTATTCGCTACCAACAAAGTCCTGTTGCCGGCCGATGTGGCCGAGCGGTTCTAGACGCTTCAGTCTGGAACCGCGGGACCGCTACGGTTGCAGGTTCGAATACTGCCTCGGGCATGGATGTGTGTGATGTCCTTAGGTTAGTCAGATTTAAGTAGTTCCAAGTTCTAGGGGACTGATGACCTCAGATGTTAAGTCCCATAGTGCTCATAGCCATTAGAACCATTTAAATGTTCTGTCAGTAAAAAGATATTATTGAGCCTATAAAGAAAAGAATATCCATTTCTGAGCTTTAGATGGTGTCTACATAGGAATGAAATTTGCATCTCTGCTCAGATTTTCAGTTTAATGTACAGACCCAGGAACGATCCGAGAAATTTAAAAAAAAGGTTCAAATGTGTGTGAATTACTAAGGGACCAAACTCCTGAGGTCATCGGTGCCTAGACTTACACACTGCTCAACTACTTTAAACTAACTGCGGCCACTCCGCACGGCGAGAAATTTCAACCATACGTTAAAATGATGAGTTTTCATAAATTAGTAACCGAATTATATATAAATTTACATAAAAATGATATTTGGTAATGCTAGTAAGCGAAGCATCTTGAAAAGGTTTTCACGTGTAGTTCACACCTTTCACTTCCTTCACACAGAGAGAAGAAGGGTGCCTAAATGAGACACACTTTTTTAAACTTGTGCTAAAGACCAAAACGTAAATGCAATTTTATTTTGTATCGTGAAATAGTATCTCGCATTTCTTAACTTTACCATACATTTATCATATTTGCAATAATAAACAAACACTTAATGTAGTTATTAACTCTTCACAAACAAGGAATTTCATAGAATTGATGTAAAAGTTTCCTAATACGAGATAGTAAACATATTTCTTTTTATTACTGAATAAAGTAACATATGAACATACACTTTTTACATCTTCATTGATTTCTGTTATCCTTCAGTCACTTCACACTATTTGTGTTTATTTTTACGACACTGCGGGCTTCCCCAGCGTCATCGTCATCTCTGCCGTCTGAATCACCACCCTTATCAAGACAGACATCGAATGCAGAGGCACTAGACGATTCTTCCGCTTTACGTTTTGAAGATTTTCCACTCTTCTTGCTGAACAGATTTTTGACTGCTTTACACGTAGCTTCGTAGCTTCGACTGGTGATTTCTTGTGTTTAGGTTCTTGTGATCGCTCCACATAAGTAGACCACGTAATTAACTCAGCAGAGAGCGGACGCGAAGTTACTTGAACGCCCGGATCTCCAGATGACTTTTCGATCTGAAGAAGTCTGCTGGCTGTATTGCTGACAACTCGACCAAAATTACTATTACTGGTTTCATTTTCGGCCTCATTTCCTTGAGGAAGGTCAGCATGGTGGCGAACTAAAAAATCGTACTCCCGAAAGAGGTTTCTGTTGCGTGGGGTGAGACCTGCTTTTCTGAAGACATTCACAGACACTTCCATTGTTGCTGCTACGTTGTAAGCTGCCCCAAACAACCTGGCTATTAATAATGGTGTGAGAATACTACCTCGGTTACTTGCCAGCCATGTTTCTATCTCTCTGGTACAGTAGGTTTTCAAGGGCTCCATAAATGTCATGAATTACATCAGAAATTGCCCTCAAAACACTTCAATTTCTCTGTTTTTATTCACTACTTTAGTTTTTATAACTACTATGAACTGAGTACTTTCAATATGGAGACATGTTAGCTATTTTGTGAACAAAATGCTGATCTAAGAGAAAGGCCGGAAAACTTGCCGACATTCCATTCATAGTACTATTCAAAGTAATTCCCGTTTATTGTCATCATCATCATCATCATCATCATTTAAGACTGATTATGACTTTCAGCGTTCAGTGTGGAGCATAGCCCCCCTTATACAGTTCCTCCATGATCCCCTATTCAGTGCTAACATTGGTGCCTATTCTGTTGTTAAACCTATTACTTCAAAATCATTCTTAACCGAATCCAGGTACCTTCTCCTCGGTCTGCCCCGACTCCTCCTACCCTCTACTGCTGAATCCATGAGTCTCTTGGGTAACCTTGCTTCTCCCATGCGTGTAACATGACCCCACCATCTAAGCCTATTCGCCCTGACTGCTACATCTATAGAGTTCATTCCCAGTTTTTCTTTGATTTCCTCATTGTGGACACCCTCCTGCCATTGTTTCCATCTACTAGTACCTGCAATCATTCTAGCTACTTTCATATCCGTAACCTCAACCTTGTTGATAAGGTAACCTGAATCCACCCAGCTTTCGCTCCCATACAACAAAGTTGGTCGAAAGATTGAACGGTGCACAGATAACTTAGTCTTGGTACTGACTTCCTTCTTGCAGAAGAGAGTAGATCGTAGCTGAGCGCTCACTGCATTAGCTTCCAGTTCTTTCACTATGTTGCCATCCTGTGAGAATATGCATCCTAAGTACTTGAAACCGTCCACCTGTTCTAACTTTGTTCCTCCTATTTGGCACTCAATCCGTTTATATTTCTTTCCCACTGACATTACTTTCGTTTTGGAGATGCTAATCTTCATACCATAGTCCTTACATTTCTCATCTAGCTCTGAAATATTACTATGCAAACTTTCAATCGAATCTGCCATCACAACTAAGTCATCCGCATATGCAAGACTGCTTATTTTGTGTTCACATATCTTAATCTCACCCAGCCAGTCTATTGTTTTCAACATATGATCCATAAATAATATGAACAACAGTGGAGACAGGGTGCAGCCTTGTCTTACCCCTGAAACTACTCTGAACCATGAACTCAATTTACTGTCAACTCTAACTGCTGCCTGACTATCCATGTAAAGACCTTTAATTGCTTGCAAAAGTTTGCCTCTTATTCCATAATCTTGTAGAACCGACAATAACTTCCTCCTAGGAACCCGGTCATATGCCTTTTCTAGATCTATAAAGCATAGATACAATTCCCTGTTCCCCTCATAACACTTCTCCATTATTTGCCGTAAGCTAAAGATCTGGTCCTGACAACCTCTAAGAGGCCTAAACCCACACTGATTTTCATCCAATTGATCCCGTTTATTGTAATTCAATAAAATGAAAATAAACAGAAATCTTATAATTTTACTATAAATGATAAAATACTAGTTCCCAAAATATGCAGTAAGTATCTTAATATGCGACACTGCCCATATCTGGATCCTCATGCCATCTCATATTATGGTTGGTCGGTCTCATCGGATGAGGGAAGGACGGGGAAGGAAGTCGGCCGTGCCTTTTGAAAGGAATCATCCCGGCATTTGCCTGGAGCGATTTAGGGAAATCACGGAAAACCTAAATCAGGATGGCCGGACGCGGGATTGAACCGTCGTCCTCCCGAATGCGAGTCCAGTGTCTAACCACTGCGCCACCTCGCTCGGTATCTCATATTATGAATCTCGCCATTTGCAAAAACAATCACTTGCATGGTGACAATATTCGTTGGAAAGTGAAACTATCAATAATTATAGGTAATTCCATCACAAATAATAACACTAAAAGACTACAATAATATCGACGTACTTTTAAGCATAAATATTAACTTAGCACCAATGTCACAAAAACATCGAACACTATAAATTCTGTAACGGCCTCAGCAATGGCGTCCCCGTCGCTGAGTCGTCCTCGGACACGCTAGAAACCTCTTTAAGAAACTCTCCGCCAGAGTTCGGCACCTACTATGAGCAAAGTCGACGTGCCGCACATTACCTAATAGGCACCTCTGCTCTATCCTGTTTATGAGAAGTAATTTAAGTAGAAAAAGTTAAAAGTCGGGCAGTATTTAATAATGATCCTCCTATAGAACTCTGAAGCGTTGGCTGAAAAAATTGAAGAATTTCATCAAAAGGGATCAGGTAGCAATACAGTTGCCTATAGGCTACTTCATCGCCCATGAACCATGGTGGGGTGGCTTGCGCGCCTCAGCGATACCCAAAGTCGCACCGTAGAGGCAACCACAACGAAGGGATATCTGTTGAGAGGGCAGACAAACGTGTGGTTCCTGAAGAGGGGCAGCAGCCTTTCAGTAGTTGCAGAGGCAACGGTCTGGATGATTGACTGATGTGGTCTTGTAACATCAACCAAAACAGCCTTGCCGAGGTGATACTGCGAATGGCTGAAAGCAAGGGGAAACTACAGCCGTAATATTTCCCAACGGCATGCAGCTCTACTGTATATTTAAATGATGATGGTAGCCTCTTGGGTAAAATATTCTTGAGGTAAAAATAGTCCTCCATTCAGATCTACGGGCGGAGACTACCCAGCAGAATGTCGTCGGCATTCTTCGTATCGGAGTGTGGAATGTTAACTCCCTTAATCGAGTAGGTAGCTTAGAAAATTTAAAGAGGAAAATGGTTAGGTTGAAGTTAGATATAATGAGAATTAGTGAAGTTCGGTGGCAGGCGGAACAGGACTTCTAGTCAGGTGAATACAGGGTTATAAATACAAAATCAAATAGGGGTAATGCAGAGGTAGGTTAATGAATAAGAAAACTGAATGCTTGTAAGTTATTATCAACAGCATAGCGAACGCATTATCTTAGCCCGCACACAGCGGCGCAGGGTAGCCGCGTGGTCTCAGGCGCCTTGTCACGGTCCGTGCGGCTCCCCCCGTCGGAGGTTCGAGTCCTCCTTCGGGCACGGGTGTGTGTCTTCTCCATAGCGTAAGTTAGAGACCGATGACCTCAGCTGTTTGGTCCCATAATACCTTACCACTACCACACGCACGCACAGTAGAATAAGTTTATGTGTCAACAAGCTCCGCAGATGATGAAGAGATTGAAGAAATGTATGACGAGATAAAAGAAATTATTCAGGTAGTTAAGGGAGACGAAAATTCAGTTGTGATGGGAGACTGGAATATGATAGTAGGAAAAGGAAGTGAAGGAAAAACTCTTGGTGAATATAGAGTGGGGGAAATGAATGAAAGAAGAACCTGCCCGGTAGACTTTTGCACAGAGTATAATTTAATCATCACTAACACTTAGTTCATGAATCATAAAAGAAAATTATATAGGTGGAAGAGATCTGGAGACACTGTAACGTTCCAGGTAGGTTATATAATGGTAAGACATAGTTTTCGGAACCAGATTTTATATTTTGAGACATTTCCAGGGGCAGATGTGGACTCTGACCTCCGTTAATTGGTTATGAAACGTAGATTAAAACTGAAGAAATTGCAAAAATATGGGATATTAAGGAGAGCGGACCTGGATAGGTTGAAAGAACGATAGGCTGTTGAGAGTTTCAGAGGGAGCGTTAAACAGCAATTAACTAGAACAGGAGAAAGAAGTACAGTAGAAAAATGAATGGGTAGCTTTCAAAGATGAAATAGTGAAGGCAGCAGAGGATCAAATAGATATAAAGACAAGGCCTAGTAGAAATTCTTGGATAATGCAGGAGATACTCTATTTAGTTGATGAAACTAGGAAATATAAAAATGCTGCAAATGAAGCAGGTGAAAGGGAATGTAAACGTCTAAAAAATGGGATTGACAGGAAGTGCAATATGGCTAAGCAGGGATGGCTTGAAGACAAATGTAAGGATTTAGAAACATATATCGCTAGGGGAAAGATAGATACCACCCACAGGAAAGTTAAAGAGGCCTTTGGAGAAGCAGCTGTATAAATATAAAGAGCTCAGATGGAAAACGAATCCTAAGCAAAGAAGAGAAAACTAAAAGGCAGAAGGAGTATATAAAGACTCTATACAAGGGAGATTAACTTGAAGGTAATATTATAGACATGAAACAGAACGAAGATGAACTTGAGTGGGAGATACGATACTGCGAGAACAGATTGATAAAGCACTGAAAGATCTAAGCCGAAACAAGACCCCTAGAGTATAGGAAACTCCGTCAGGACTACAGGTAGCCTTGGGAGAGCCAGCCATGACAAAACTATTCCATCTGGTGTACAGGATGCATGAGACAGGTGAAATACCCTTAGAGGTCAATAAGAATGTAATAACTGCAGTTTCAAAGAAAAAAGATGCTGACGGGTGCGGATATTAACGAACTATTAGTTTAATAAATCACGGCTGCAAAATACTAACACGAATCCTTTACAGAAGCATGGAAAAACTGGTATAAGCCGACATCGAGGAAGATCAGTTTCGATTGCAATGAAATGTAGAAAAACGCGAGGCAATACTGACCCTACGACTTTCCTTAGAAGTCAGGTTAAGGAAAGGCAAACCTACGTTTATCGCAATTGTAGACCCAGAGGAAGCTTTTGACAATGTTGACTAGAATCCTCTCTTTGAAAGGTAGTGGGTGTAAAACACACAGAGCGAAAGACTATTTTCAACTTGTACGGAAATCAAACGGCAGTTATAAGAATCGAAGGGCATGAAAGGGGAGTGATTGAGACGTGAGTGAGACAGGGTTGTAGCCTATCTCGGACGTTCTTCAATCTGTACATTGAGTAAGCAGTAAAGGAACCGAAAGAACAGTTTCGAGTAAGAATTAAAGTTCAGGGAGATGAAACAAAAAGTTTGAGGTTTGCCGATGACGTAGTTCTGTCAGAGACAGCAAAGGACTTGGGAGGTGAATTGATCGGAATGGACAGTGTCTTGAAGGCAGGATATAAGATGAACATCAACAAAAGCAAAACAAGGATAATGGAATGTAATCTAAGTAAATCCGATGATGTTGTGGGAATTAGATTAGGAAACGAGATTCTGAAAGTAATAGACGAGTTTTGCTATTTTGGCAGCAGAATAACTGATGATGGGCGCCGAAGTAGAGAGGATATAAAATGTAGACTGGAAATGGCAAGCAAAGCGTTTCGGAAGGAGATAAATTTGTTATACTGAATATAGATTTAAGTGTTGGGAAGTCTTTTCTGAAGGTATTTTTCTGGAGTGTAGCCATGTATGAAAGTGAAACATGGACGATAAACAGTTCAGACAAGAAGAGACTAGAAGCTTTTGAAACGTGATGTTACAGAAGAATGCTGGTGATTACATGGATTGATCAGGTAGCTAATGAAGAGGTACTGAGTCGAATTAGGGAGAAAAGAAATTTGTGGCACAAACTGACTAGAATAAGGGATTGGTTGATAGGACACATTCTGAGACACCAAGGGGTCACCAATTTAGTATCGGAGGGAAGTGTGGGGGATAGAAGTCGTAGAGGGAGACAAAGGGATGAATACAGTAAGCAGATTCAGAAGGATGTAGATTGCAGTAGTTATTCGGAGATGAAGGGGCTTGGACAGGTCAGGGTAGCATGAAGAGCTGCATCAAACCAGTCTTGGGACTGAAGACCGCAACAACATACCTCATCAAACACTACCCAGCATAATGGCTGGTAACCATCGATTCCCAAGCCAACAGTGCGCTAGGTTTGTGAGCCTACCTTAGCAATTTTTATACAATATTTTTGTATACATAGTAAATGAAAAGCAATATATTGTTAGTGTTCTACACTATTCATTTATTCAGGGAAACCGGTTTTCGGCTTACAAGACTATACATCAGACTTTAAGTGACAATTGTCACCAAAGAAGTTACAATCTTTGTAAACAACGTTGGAGTAGACGTTACTCATCTATACAGAGGCAGAAACACACAGTAAATGTCATCTTTGACAGTGGAATTGTGATGTAATATGAAAGGTCGAAAGTTGAAAAATAAATATATTTGAGGGGAGCAAACAGAAAAAAACATTAACACTGAACTCAAAAAGCGTGTCTATATAACAGTTTACATTAAATAAATAAAGCAAATAAAATAAAATTAGTACTTGGCAAGACTACTTCAAACGCTATTACGCTCGGAAAGTCATACAGGAAACAATTAAAAGAAAGAATTAACTATTTTAACAAAGAAATATATGGAGTTCATAGGTTTTGTAGCTTCTTTGGCGACAATAGTCTGATGATAGCCTTGTAAGTCGAAAACCGGTTAACCTGAATAAATCAGTCTTGTTCACCATAAGCAGTAGAGTGCTTATCAACAATGGTTCAAATGGCTCTGAGCACTATGAAACTTAACTTCTGAGGTCATCAGTCCCCTAGAACTTAGAACTACTTAAACCTAACTAACCTAAGGACATCACACACATCCATACATCGAACCTGCGACCGTAGTGGTCGCGCAGCGCCAGGCTGTAACGCCTAGAACCGCTCGGCCACTCCAACCGGCAGTGTTTATCATTTATTAGTCTAATGTTCTAGCAACAACCGACAGAAGAACCCTAACTTAATGTACCGTATTCATCTATCAAACTAAATATAAAGAAAGTGCGTGGAACTTACAACAAATATTTTAAGAATTATGAACAATTCTTTCAGTGTCTATTTTCGCGATGCATAGCGATGCTATGCGATGCGCTCCCTGCGTTTGGATGTGGCTTTCTGCTTCCATCTTCGACATTTCATGTTTGATACATTTTTTCTATGACGATGAGTAAGGCCAATGCAGTAAAGATTCTGCACTGTAGCTGACTCTTGGCAACCCGTCACAACACGTGCTGAAGCTTTTACTACGGTATCCAAGTTCTTATCACTTTCAAAGGTACCCCATCGCACTAGACAGTGGATACACACACACTGAGGCGTGCAGCAGTTGTGTCCTTATTGTGCAGGGTGCACTTAAATAGTTCGCGTCGCAGTGTCACGAGTGGTCATCCCGTTTCTGTGTTGTGAAGGGGGAGACGTCAGCCTGTGTCTTGTTGGGAAGGAAGGAAGGAAGAAAAGGGTTTAATGTATCGTCGAAATCGAGGCCATTAGAGATGGAACACAAAAGAGGTGGGTGTGGAAGTAAACCAAGCGTGTTCTTTTCAAATTAACTATGCCAGTATTCGTCTTGATGATCCTAGGTAAGCCAAAAAGACCTAAATCGGGCTGACTACTTGCACAGTGCTTGTGCAGGGACACTTCCAGCTGGTAATTTTTTCTCTGGAAGCGCGCGACCGCTACGGTCGCAGGTTCGAATCCTGCCTCGGGCATGGACGTGTGTGATGTCCTTACGTTAGTTAGGTTTAAGTAGTTCTAAGTTATAGGGGACTGATGACCTCAGCAGTTAAGTCCCATAGTGCTCAGAGTCATTTTTTTGGTAATTTATTCATTCTGTACCTCTACCTGTCAATGCGGAATCTTGTGCTGTAGAAGGTACAGACGACATCCCTTGTCAGACTTTACAGTTTAATACTCAGATTCCTGTTGTTGACGGTGGAACATGTGACTGTCAAATCATTCAAGGCCGTCCCCGATATGTAGGGCCAGATATGGGATCTAGTGAATACATGATTTCCCAAGTCGGTGTGTTGTTTACTGGTGCATTAATTTCCCTTCTATGGTGTTTGTGTTTCTATGAAGTGTCAGTTTTTCCAGGATTTTATAGGCGTAAAAGAGCAGTGACATTAGCAGGAAACGATTTGCATCATTTGGTTCCCGCCTGGTTGCACCAAGACTACCACCTTCACCCCTTCAGAATCTAAAAATTGATCGCACAGGCTTTCAGAACGTCCAGCAGCCATTACAGCATTTTCAGCCCATCATTTCATCAATAACAGCTTCACCCTGGGGCATCATGTCAGAAATGGCCAGCTTCAGCTGAACCAGGATGAGTATGTCCTATAGGTAATTGTTTTAACTCTTCTGATCCCATACTACGAGTTCTGGGTCTGTTGTTTCTTTCGTTAATTAACGACTGGGTTAGCATCTTTTGTACACTCATTTCAATGAATTCATGCTTACAGCGCACGGCATATCCTCTGCAGTAGGACTGCCCACGGTTCACTTTTTCACCGAAACTCCCGTTAGGTTGCCACATTTCGTCTTATGGACTTCCGCGTTTGTATGATACATTCGGCATATAGCTTATTTTGGTAGAAATCATCATAGTCCTCGAGTGGAAGTTCGGCGTACTCAGTACTATGATATATTCTGTGTTACACCTTCATGGTGCCCATCTTCTCGAATCTCACTTGTTCAGGTCGATGAAGCTCTCACATTCTTCGGATACTAGCATCTCTGCCTCAAGATTTTCGACGAGTACTTTTCAAGTGGTCTTTACGGAATCAAGTTCGTCTTAAAGGGTACCTGCTCTGGCCTCACCACAGAGCTAACAGCTTCCATGTTAGGAGGACAAGAAAATATTGTCAGGATAAGTATGCCCTACATGATCTGGAGGCTGGGTGTGTCTACTCAGACTTGGAGGGACGCTTCATTGCCGTCGGTCTTATGGTAGCTTCCTGCCGTAGTGAGCCAGTTAAAATCTTCCAGCACAAAATGGACGTCACTGTAGGCGAAGCTGGATGCAGTAAGAGGATGACGTCGGCGTACTCCTTGAACATATCAGACGCTAAAATTCTCATAGAACTATATAGTCTTATTTTCTGGTTGTGGAAATATCAGAGACTGACATGAACCTGCATATCCACGGTGTACCCAACTGTACAGTTCAAGAATATGTGAGTAAATACCTTCTATACATCCCATAATTTCAATCTTATGCTTTGCCTGTACCTTATTTCCCAATTACAAGAAAATCAGCCAAGTGTTATTTAGAAATTAGATAGTTTTAAATGGTAATCAGTTTCTTGGCAATTATTCACCTAGTCTGGAACATTCCAGGGTTTCAGATATTAGGACCGCGTTAAAAAAAAAGCGCATCTATTTGAAAGTTATCGGAAGTTTCTACATAGATGTTAACCTAAAATGAACTAAAAACTTTTTCGGTCAATGTTCGATGTGACATTATATAGGTGCTAAATTTGTCATTAAACTAAAGTTATTACAACCTGTAATCCAGTGAACAATTTATTTACGCCTCTTATATTGTATGATAAATGGAAATTACCCTTGTCTGGCAAAGTTTATAGACCATTTGAAGACTGAGTATAATTTTTGTGTTAAGTTCGATCCATTTTCATTTTTGATTTTTGGCGGGGTATAAAGATAAAATTATAAGGACGGTTTCCGGCGCCTTTGCGAAACGCACATTTACTCATTTTCCTTGCACAGCATATTCCACAATGTCTATAACATCTTACTGTCATTACATTTATGAAAACACTGAGTGTTTAAAAATAATCAGAATAATAGAAATATTATCTTAAAATGTTTTGTTCTTAGTAATGTCATTTTTGCTTTTACCATAACTGCTAGTTATATGATTTATTTTGACTGGGTAGCGTGTCATTTACTACAAGCGGAACAATTAAATGCTCTGCAACCATTATAAACTAATAATAAGGTAAAAAATATCGCAGTAGTAACAATATCGTAAACTAGACCCCACTTTTATCACCGTGGCTACACACACATTCTGTATTTACCGTCATGTAATTAAGGAAAAAGCCGAAAATGACAGCACAGATTCGCTGAAGCAGTTTTTGGCAAGAAAATGAACAAGAATTTGTGTTTGACAAGAACAGGCGGAATTCATCCTATACTTTATTTTTGCAAACATGGATATTTTGGAGTATTACAAACAAAAGGATGGTCATATAGTTATCACAGTAGTTTAAGTAGCCTGCATACTATGAGTTTTTACTGTATTCCAATCGAATCGGTGTTCGTTATACGTGGCTCTTTTATTAATAGGAGATCAGCTAGATTCTCCGCTTTCGTAGAATAAGCTCGCTTTCCGTGCAGGGGCATGGTACGCAGAGTGCTATCGATTGTGGTGTCATTAGCATTCCAATGTCCACGGAGAAGTGTGTGGCACGGCAGCGGCCTCATGAAGCCGTTTCCAACCGCTAATTACTCTATACACGCACTAACTGCCCGCCTAAATGGCTCCTAATGGTGCAACGGACATCCGAAGCTATTTTTCAAAATGGGATAGATTATAACAAAATAAGCCCGCAGAGGAAGGGGCTCCTTATTTTTTGAAAATGATAACGGCGCCAAAAGAAGGCGAAGGGAAACGCTTTTACAAATGAATATTCATCTGCATGTATAATGTGCCAGAACTGCTCCACTCAGGGACTCGAAATGGCATTAAATCAGGCCCGGAAAATTCAGCAGAGGAAGTAATGACCTTTAGATCTGTGTAGTTTTGCCAGCTCCTTCTCTCGCTTGTCC
The DNA here is from genome assembly GCF_023864275.1 of Schistocerca cancellata. NCBI lineage: Eukaryota > Metazoa > Arthropoda > Insecta > Orthoptera > Acrididae > Schistocerca > Schistocerca cancellata. The sequence goes on along the minus strand of NC_064629.1, from coordinate 215,112,165 downwards.
GATTTTACGGCTTTCGCTGTAAATGGCCACTGGCCGAGGGTTGGGGCGTACGGTAGCTTCCTTCGTACCACTTTACATTGCAAGAATGACAAATGCAATCTTTTGTAACGTATTTACTTAAGACGTATTAGTTAAGCAAGGCGAAGACTTTCTTTGGGCCTCAGTAGTTATATACCTATCTAAACTTCAGTAAAAATGAAAAATGTTTAGTAAGTACTAAAAACGCAGAGATAAGGAGATGTTACGGCTTCCTGTCTTGTCGTCAGACTAGCTTTTCTTTTGGTCTCTCTTTCCCTTACCCACTTTCGTTCCCTTTTCGTTAAACAACACTGTTTATGTTGTCTTCACCAGCCTTTTCTCCATTGTTTCTTCCTCACCTTCTACTAGTAAACAAAATACGAGCCTGCGGAATATCGGAACAGATGTACGATTGGGTTGAAAACCTCCTATCAAGTGTCATTCTTAACCCTTTGGCCCTCAGTGGTTTCTGCCACAAACAACTGTTTTATTCATTTCGTTTTGATGTACCAGCGCCTGTAGCATTAAAACACCGCTACTACTCAAGCCCTGTTTCGTGCTAAAGGCACTGGTCCTTCAAAACGAAATGAATAAAATGGTGGTTTGTGTCGGAAACCACTGGGGCACAAAGGGTTGACTGGAAACATTGACACAAGTAAAAGTAGCGTTCAGCTTACTTCATGGACGTCTACTAGGACTGCTTGTATCTTTAATAGCGACTTTGTTCTATTTCAGTCGCGTGGAGGGAGAGAGAAAGAGAGAGAGAGTGAGAGAGAGAGAGAGAGAGAGAGAGAGAGAAGGAAGGTGGCGGTGGGGGGGGGGGGGGGGGGGAGCGTGGGATATGACTATCTGTGTGCCTCCGTACTGGTCATTGTGTAACTAGGCTGTTTAGGTTTTTATGTTGGTAACGCCACGTAGCGCTCTGTGTGAAAGTCACTGAGTGTGCTGTGTGCAGTATGTGACTGGTTTGCATTGTTGGAATATTTGCTATTGTAGTGCTGGGCAGTTGGATGTGAACAGCGCGTAGCGTTGCGCAGTTGGAGGTGAGCCGCCAGCAGTGGTGGATGTGGGGAGAGAGAAGCCGGAGTTTTGAGATATTCATATGATCGGACGAGCTGGACGTGTGTTCGTCAGAAAAAGGAAATTTGCCAAACTGGATGTCACAAATTATATATATATATATATATATATATATATATATATATATATGACTTTTGAACACTATTAAGGTAAAAACATTGTTTGTTCTCAATCAAAATCTCTCATTTGCTAACTATATGCCTATCAGTAGTTAGAATCTTTTAGTTAGCTGGCAGCATTGGCGCTCGCTGTATTGCAGTAGTTCGAGTAACGAACATTTTTGTGAGGTAAGTGATTCATGAAAGGTATAGGTTATTGTTAGTAAGGGCATTCTTTTGTAGGGATTATTGAAACTCAGATTGCGTTGGGCTAAAAATATTGTGTGTCAGTTTAGTGTTGATCAGAAAAAGTAAAGAGAGAAATGTCTGAGTACTTTCAGTTTTGCTCAGCTGTTTGAGAATCAAATAACGTAAGAAGTTTACCAGCACGGTAATTCATAATTTTTCTAAGCGGACATTCCATATGTCGACCCTTAGCCGAGGATACCTCACTGGAATCTTCTGATTTTTTCCTGTAGTTTGTGTAAATAGTGTAGTTATTGTTTATTGCTAGCGCGTAATTGTAGAGTGAATCTCTTTTGTAGTTGTTGTTTTTCATTGTTGTACAGTAAAACAGTTGTGGCATGCATGTAGATTTGCACCAAAGATGTCGCAGCAGCGCTTCCAATTAATTGGATATTATTTCCAGTGCTATTTTAATGTGTTTTCTTATTTTGCTCTTCAAATTTCGCTTTTCTGTGTTATCGTGTGAAATATTGTGACAAATATGGCGTGTGAAAAACGTAATTCTAGGCTGCAAAGTAAATTAAGAAATGATAGTAACGACGAGCGTAGCTTATCAGTACCACCTTATAATGAATTAACAGATATTCAAAATAGTAATTTGGTAATTGTGCATAGGGAAATGGACCAGGCAATAAAAAATGGTGCACACAGTGAAACAGCTAGTGAACAGGGTAGTACTGTCGATCTGTCGGCAATAGTTTGCTCCAGGAATCCGAAATGACAGGACAAAATCTGGCGAATACTGCAGAGTCGGGTTTCGCATCATTACCCTTTTCTCAATCAAGTCAAGATACGTTTTCTGCTTTTCAAAATGCGAATGTTGTCGGTTCAAATGCACTGCCGAATAGCACTGAGGGACATGTTTCCGACACCAGTGCATTGTTATTACAATTAATGCAACAAATGGGACAAAGGCTTCAAAAGTTAGAAACAACGCTTGAACAAAATCAGAAACAAATGGGACAAAAGCTTCAAAAGTTAGACAAGATGGAACAAAATCTTCAAAAGTTAGACACAGTGCTTGAACAAACATGCGATGGTTTAACTACTGAATTACATAACATCGAATCTAAATGTCACAAAGTCTGTAATGATGTAAAAACACGTATTTGTGAGCATTTTAAACCTATTTTTCGCGGCATGAAAATGCATTACAGAATCACGAAGCAGCCACAAAAGAACTGCAAACTATTGTTCATGAAAATCACAACACCTTGCAACCTAAAATTGACTCAGTTGCATCTACCGATTCGGTTACGCAACTTGTAAATACTCAGGAAAACTTAAATGACACAGTAGATACAATTTCAACACAAATGGACACTGAGGAAATCAGTTCACTGTGGGAGAAAGTAGCCGACCATCCGGATCAGTTCACTAACTTATCTACAAAGGTAGATGATGATCTGAATGACACAAGACCGGTAGCCTTCACTGACACAGAAGAGTATGAACAAATTAGGAAATTCAAACAAAATCAAAGTCAAATTAATACACAACACAAAATGGAAATCCGGGAAGTACGAGATCAGTTGGCACAAGTAATACAAGAATTACATATTTCAGAGGACACTCGCACTCCAATACGGGAAGAGGGACATAGAAATACGGAAAAGCCACAAAATAATAATACAGGGCATTTCGGAAATTATGAAAGAAATTGGCAAGGTGCACCGAATTTTGAGATGGAACCGCCGAAACGACGTAACAATGACCGATATGCGACTCGCCGTCATGATGACTTTGACTGTAAGCTGTTTATTACTACACGTAAATTCAAAACATTTAAGAATTCCGGCAACTACATTCATCCACAAGCATGGCTTCATCGATTCTCTCATTGTTTTCCTGCCAACTGGTCATTTGGGCACATATTGGAATTTATGTGTGGCTACTTAGAGTATGAACCAGAATGCAATCGGTCATTCACGGTTGTCACAGTGAAGGAGAATTTTATCGTGCCTTCCTCTCAGAATATTGGTCTCAAGCTACTCAAGATCGCGTAAAACATAGCATGATGATGATGAAACACTTTGAACAATCTGAATTTTCCAGTCTTGTCAAATATTTAGAAGACATGTTGCATAAGAATCAGTATCTGTCAAATCCATACAGCCCCTCAGAACTTATTCGCATTTGCTTAATCAAATTGCCTGAACATTTACGACATATTATTTTGGTAGGAAGTTGCAAAGACGACATTGAAGCTTTTCAGGAACTGTTACAAGAATTACAAATTGACACTGACAATCGTGGGATGCGAAAACAGGAAAACAATCATTACAGTTCACATGGCAGAAAAAATAACTGGAGACGACAAGGCTAGTCTTACAAAACAGACATCACCTGTATGACAATCGTTGGCAGAATAATAATAATTACAGGGAAAGATCACCTCTCCATGGTAATGACTATGATAGAGACAATCAGAGAAACAGACAATATGGGAACCAAAATAATTATCAATGGAGACACAATAACTTCAGACACAACGGTCCACTGCGCAGTTACGATTCTGGTAGAAATTCTCCACCGCATGACCGACAATAAAGAAACTATGGAAACTACCGACATGACGACAGACGATATAATCGCAACGACAGACATGAATTTAATCAGAACTGGTGGGATTCAAACAGGGCAGGGCCCTCTCGACAAGGTGAATTCGTAGAAGTTAGGTCACCAAATCCCAGTAACGACGTGCGACAACAAAGGTAACAGACAATGACTCGCACCGCAGGCAGCCACGTGTGCGGGCTGACTTACAGAAAAATAACATAGACACTAACCTTGAGAAAAATTTGAGCATTCTTTACCGATGTATACCACATGATAATTGCATTGAAGCTGAAGCTCTGCATACTATGAAGGGTAAAGGTTTACACCACATTTCACATGTAAAACCGTTTATTGAGAGATAATCTGCTTTTTAACTTAGTCTTTGCCATAAAATCTTTCACTTCACATTGCTAGTACGCTTTTTTACACTTAGAAACTGTTAACTTGCAACAATGTTTTAAAGTTAAGTATGCAGTCAAGAACCTTGGGAACTTATTTAGACAGTAATTACTAATGCATTGTTATAGTGAACAGACGACACAGTGTTATTGTGTGTACATTCTTCTTGTACGTTGCACGATTATGTAACGACTATAAGGCTTGCATACTTAGGACATATACCGGTATTGCTAATGAGATTTTAATGCAACAATTTGGAAAATACATTCTGGATTTAAAGTACTTTCTGAGAGATACCAGATGACACAGTGGTTAGTTTATTTGAAAGCTACACGATTATATCGCGACGCTACTAATGAGTGACACAATTTATATTATTGCTTTTGCGCTGTATCTGTTTTATATCTACCCAGTTTTTCTGAATTCTTCTGGAAAGTAAAACATGCTTTATTAGTAACTTTTGTGGTATAGCTACTATGAGACAGCCTTTTATGTAGCAAATCAATACGTTACAGTTCAATACTTTCTTCATCATTGCAATAAGCGTAGTAACTACGATATCTATATGCAAAGCATTTCACTTTTGTTTATGATGAGGTAAGTATATTGACTTCTGCAGAACTTTGCTTACAGAGAACGATAACTACGACACTTCCACAGAGTTATCTTACAGCAAGACACACAGTTTAGCGCTACAGGACATGCATTTCAGTGATTAATTTTTGTACTTAAAATATTTTTAAAGATTTTTGAATTACAAAGATACAAAGAAGGTTTTCGGTGATACATGTCAGTCGATTGCTGTAATCTGTAACACCTGAGGGTATAATTACTTTTATCCTCAGGGGGTACACGCCTACTTTGTGTACTTATCGTGTGGCAAGCCCTAGCTAATATGGTATTTGCTTATACAAATTTACACATCGGTACCATATTTCTCTAACACAGAATTACACAGCTATCTGATTATTTAACAGAGAAACAAACTTTTTTTACTATGTTAGTGAATTTACACTTGCGAAATTGTATTTTGTCTGTACTTTGTGAACTCTTAATATTTTTCCGGAACCATTGTGATACTATTAGAGCTTTGAATGATGTATTTGGTATGGGGTCATGATTTTTGAAGTATGTCTGAGGTAGATGACTATTGCAACGAGCAGAGGGCATTTTTTTGAAAAGGTTGTGAGATTATTGAAGAAAGCTACGACGTTTTTGAGATCTGGCTGAGGTGTTATGATGTTATTATTGTGACAACAATGTGTATTATGCTGTTGAGGTATGTTTATGATCAATAAGCTGATGCTATCTGAGGAATGTGATAACGTGTTTATATGTATATGAATAATGAATATAATTTAGGGACTCTGGTTTGTGAAAAAGGATGTTGGAAACCAGGAATCGTATGTTAAGAGTTATGACATGTGTGTCCATGCATGAATGTATCACAACACTGCTATTCATGAGATTTCGTTTCTACACATCTCTACTGTAATATTTCGACCTGTGATTTTTTTTATATGAGACTGTCACTGTAGCAGAAACTGCTCTCGTAAATATTTCGGTAAGAAAGCTAAGTGACCTTGACATAATGTGCTGTAGGCGCTCTGCTACACAACAGTCACCTGGAAAAAAAGCTGTGCCTTGAGGCACAACAAAAAAAGAAGAGGCCATTAATCTCACTATTGACATTTCTTTGTAGAAAGCATCGCAAGTACGACACGCTCATACTTGAAAACATATGATTACACTCTGGAGCTCGTGATTTCTGATATTTACTGAAATGCCTAATGAAATGATGGGAAACATTTTATGTCTATTGTCTTGCTAGTTGAGAGATTTTTTACTGCCTTGTGAAATGCCATATGGCTAGTGAATGACATTTCACGCCCTGCTTTATGTATATATTTGCTCATTTTGTTTAATATCTAGTTTCTGGCTGCACTGTGGCATTGGTTAAAATAAAATTTAATAGATGTACTAACAGAAAAATTTTCTGTCTACAGACCCAGTAAAGAATAATTTTATGATCTACTTTCTTAGAAAAGGGAGCACAAATAGACATTTCCCTTCACAGGAATTGCATACATAATTTTTTCAACGATTTGGTAACTTTTTTGGTAGAGTAAGTTAAGGTGATGCATCAATATAGTGTTAAGATCTGACATAGGTATTAGACATTTCCTATCTTTACTGTGATATTCTTTCTCATTGTGCTTTATCATGTTTAAGTGCATTTGCTGCTGCTGTTTGCTAGGCATAGTTATACTGAATTTCACATTGTATTAAGCCAGTTTTACTACTGGTTTATTTTTCTTGTTGCTGCACATTGGCTCATATTAGTTGAAATGTTGCATTTGCTTTGCTAATTTAGATACACTGCTGCTTGCTTTGCCAATTTGCATTTTTTTGTCACTGCTGTTTGTGTTAATTGTTTTGTGCTGCTACATTGCCTCGTACCTTAGTATACATATCTGAGCTCAGTAGATTTAAGTTAGCTTAAAGGGGGTAGGCTATATAAGAGAATGAGTTGTGATGAATTGGAAGAAATGCATTGAGAAGCTACAAAAAAAATGTTTGGCAAAAAAAGTTGTGTACAATGAAGAATAATTATTTTGAAAGAGGATATGAACAAAATAGTAGGGTTTAGGGACAACAGGTATAGATAGGACTTTTTGGGAATTACGATGAACTAAGGGAGATATCCAAGAAGTAAAGAAAGTTTTGTTTGCAAATCAAATACGATAAATACTGCAGTACCAAATGTCATACTGAAAACAAACCCTGTCTTTCCCTTTTGTGTTATTCTGCTATGTGTTTGTGTAACCATGTGTATTTGTGTTCTTCCTATCTTTATGTCATTATATGATAAGAGTTATGTTGCAGAATTTTTCTAATAATATGTTATTTACTTTGTAAAGATGTTTAGACATTATTTATTCTATTCTGTTTTAATGGTCATGTATTAAGTTAATCTTTCGAAAGCTCTTCTCATTTTTATTTATTTATGTCATAATTCCTGTAACACTGATGTATATGTTTATTTCTATTCTTTGGTAAAGCTCGTATTACTACAAATGTTATCTGTATTATTATGTTCTTTAATGATGTATTTTGTACCTTTGTAATTGTATTCTCATGGCGTAAGTTTGTAGTTGTATAGACAGCAGTTCTTCAAATTAAGTATTTTCATTTCACTGCACACATTTCTGTTGGTCATAGTATATGCACAATATGTGAGAAGTTAAAAAAAAGGGGACTGTTAGCGTTTGCATGTGTGTTGATAATTCAGCAAGGGACTGGTTAACAGCACTGCTGGTGCTAAGGACATTCCAAAAAGTTTGTGAGTGTGCAAGTGGTGGTTTATGGACTTCTTATATTATCTGCAAGACTCTTCAACGGTGATTGTGCACCCGCACAGTCGCAACGGATGGCTGCTAGCCATCTCTACAAGGACTACAGTGGGTCTACACCTTCAGTGGCACACCAATACCATTATTTCTACAAGGACTGCTGTGGGTCTACATCTCTGACAGCCCACCAATACTATAATCTCTACCAGGACTACAGTGGATCTGCTCTGTGATGATGTACCTACCAATATTCTACAAATCTTCGACTGACTCTGCTGTGGGTTTGCTCTGTTGTGGCCTATTGCCTGTCTGCATGTCAAGAGTCAGCACTGTCTTTCCATTGGAAGGACAACACTACTTCTTCAAGACTGCATGGAAATCCACTACTTCTGTGTGCATTTTCTTTTACTGATCAGACTTTGTGCAATGTAATTACTACTGCGATGAATGATCAGGACTGTCCTTATGAGAACAATTTTTGCTTTTGACCAACAGTCTATCAATAATTGTGTGCATTTGATGTCTTTGTTATGGTAATTATGAAAAATGTTTTCAGATCTGTATTGGGCACTGCCCAAAACAATTTGTAAAATTTTTTTTGTTGGGAGCATGGGGGATATGTAAGTAGGCTGTTTCGGTTTTTATGTTGGTAACGCCACGTAGCGCTCTGTATGAAAATCACTGACTGCTGTGTGCAGTCTGTGGCTGGTTTACATTCTTGGAATATTTGATATTGTAGTGTTGGGCAGTTGTATGTGAACAGCGTGTAGCGTTGCGCAGTTGGAGGTGACCTGCCAGTAGTGGTGGATGTGGGGAGAGAGAAGCCAGAGTTTTGAGATGTTCATATGATCGGACGAGCTGGACGTGTGTTCGTCAGAAAAAGGAAATTTGCCAAACTGGATGTCACAAATTATACATGTATATTACGACTCCCCCCCCCCTCCAAGAACCATGGACCTTGCCGTTGGTGGGGAGGCTTGCGTGCCTCAGCGATACAGATAGCTGTACCGTAGGAGCATCCACACTGGAGGGGTATCTGTTGAGAGGCCAGACAAACGTGTGGTGCTTGAAGAGGGGCAGCAGCCTTTTCAGTAGTCTGGGTGATTGACTGATCTGGCCTTGTAACACTAACCAAAACGGCCTTGCTGTGCTGGTACTGCGAACGGCTGAAAGCAAGGGGAAACTACAGCCGTAATTTTTCCCGAGGGCATGCAGCTTTACTGTATGGTTAAATGATGATAGCGTCCTCTTGGGTAAAATATTCCGGAGGTTAAATAGTCCCCCATTCGGATCTCCTCGCGGGGATTACTCAGGAGGACGTCGTTATCAGGAGAAAGAAAACTGGCGTTCTACGGATCGGAGCGTGGAATGTCGGATCCCTTAATCGGGCAGGTAGGTTAGAAAATTTGAAAAGGGAAATAGATAGGTTAAAGTTAGATATAGTAGGAATTAGTGAAGTTTGCTGGCAGGAGGAACAAGACTTTAGGTCAGGCGAATACAGGGTTATAAATACAAAATCAAATAGGGATAATGCAGGAATCGGTTTAATAATGAATAATAAAATAGGAGTGCGGGTAAGCTACTATAAACAGCATAGTGAACGCATTATTGTGGCCAAGATAGACACGAAGCCCACGCCTGCTACAGTAGTACAAGTTTATATGCCAACTAGTTCTGCAGATGAGGAAGAAATTGAAGAAATGTGTAATGAAATAAAAGAAATTATTCAGATAGTGAATGGAGACGAAAATTTAATGGTCTCGGGTGACTGGAATTCGGTAGTAGGAAAAGGGAGAGAAGGAAACGTAGTAGGTGAATATGGATTGGGGCTAAGAAATGAAAGAGGAAGCCGCCTGGTAGAATTTTGCACAGAGCACAACTTAATCATAGCTAACACTTGGTTCAAGAATCATAAAAGAAGGCTGTATACATGGAAGAAGCCTGGAGATACTGACAGGTTTCAGATAGATTATATAATGGTAAGACAGAGATTTAGGAACCAGGTTTTAAATTGTAAGACATTTCCAGGGGCAGATGTGGACTCTGACCACAATCTATTGATTATGAACTGTAGATTAAAACTAAAGAAACTGCAAAAAAGTGGGAATTTAAGGAGATGGGACCTGGATAAACTGACTAAACCAGAGGTTGTACAGAGTATCAGGGAGAGCATAAGGGAACAATTGACAGGAACTGGGGAAAGAAATACAGTAGAAGAAGAATGGGTAGCTTTGAGAGATGAAGTAGTGAAGGCAGCAGAGGATCAAGTAGGTAAAAAGACGAGGGCTAGTAGAAATCCTTGGGTAACAGAAGAAATATTGAATGTAATTGATGAAAGGAGAAAATATAAAAATGTAGTAAATGAAGTAGGCAAAAAGGAGTACAAACGTCTCAAAAATGAGATCGACAGGAAGTGTAAAATGGCTAAGCAGGGATGGCTAGAGGACAAATGTAAAGATGTAGAGGCTTATCTCACTAGGGGTGAGATAGATACTGCCTACAGGAAAATTAAAGAGACCTTTGGAGAAAAGAGAACCATTTGTATGAATATCAAAAGCTCAGATGGAAACCCAGTTCTAAGCAAAGAAGGGAAAGCAGAAAGGTGGAAGGAGTATATAGAGGGTCTATACAAGGGCGATGTACTTGAGGACAATATTATGGAAATGGAAGAGGATGTAGATGAAGATGAAATGGGAGATACGATACTGAGTGAAGAGTTTGATAGAGCACTGAAAGACCTGAGTCGAAACAAGGCCCCGTGAGTAGACAACACTCCATTATAACTACTGACGGTCTTGGGAGAGCCAGTCCTGACAAAACTCTACCATCCGGTGAGCAAGATGTATGAGACAGGCGAAATACCCTCAGACTTCAAGAAGGATATAATAATTCAAATCCCAAAGAGAGCAGGTGCTGACAGATGTGAAAATTACCGAACACAGTTTAACAAGTCACAGCTGCAAAATACTAACACGAATTCTTTACAGACGAATGGAAAAACTGGTAGAAGCCGACCTCGGGGAAGATCAGTTTGGATTCCGTAGAAATATTGGAACACGTGAGGCAATACTGACCCTACGACTTATCAAAGAAGCTAGATTAAGGAAAGGCAAATCTACGTTCCTAGCCTTTGTAGACTTGGAGAAAGCTTTTGACAATGTTGACTGGAATACTCTCTTTCAAATTCTGAAGGTGTCAGGGGTAAAATACAGGGAGCGAAAGGCTATTTACAATTTGTACAGAAACCAGATGGCAGTTATAAGAGTCGAGGGACATCAAAGGGAAGCAGTGGTTGGGAAGGGAGTGAGACAGGGTTATAGCCTCTCCCCGATGTTATTCAATCTGTATATTGAGCATGCAGTGAAGGAAACAAAAGAAAAATTCGGAGTAGGTATTAAAATCCATGGAGAAGAAACAAAAACTTTGAGGTTCGCCGATGACATTGTAATTCTGTCAGAGACAGCAAAGGACTTAGAAGAGCAGTTGAACGGAATGGACAGTATCTTGAAAGGAGGATATAAGATGAACACCAACGAAAGCAAAACGAGGATAATGGAATGTAGTCGAATTAAGTCGGGTGATGCTGAGGGAATTAGATTAGGAAATGGGACACTTTAAGTAGCAAAGCAGTTTTGCTATTTGGGAGCAAAATAACTGATGATGGTCGAAGTAGAGAGGATATAAAATGTAGACTGGCAATGGCAAGGAAAGCGTTTCTGAAGAGGAGAAATTTGTTAACATCGAGTATAGATTTAAGTGTCAGGAAGTCGTTTCTGAAAGTATTTGTATGGAGCGTAGCCATGTATGGAATTGAAACATGGACGATAACTAGTTTGGACAAGAAGAGAATAGAAGCTTTCGAAATGTGGTGCTACAGAAGAATGCTGAATATTAGATGGATAGATCATATAACTAACGAGGAGGTATTGAATAGGATTGGGGAGAAGACAAGTTTGTGGCACAACTTGACTAGAAGAAGGGATCGGTGGGGAGGACATGTTCTGAGGCATCAAGGGATCACCAATTTAGTATTGGAGGGAAGCGTAGAGGGTAAAAATCGTAGAGGGAGACCAAGAGATGAATACAATAAACAGATTCAGAAGGAGATAGGCTGCAGTAGGTACTGGGAGATGAAGAAGCTTGCACAGGATACAGTAGCATGGAGAGCTGCATCAAACCAGTCTCAGGACCGAAGACCACAACAACAACAACATTATGACTTTTGAACACTGTTAAGGTAATAACATTGTTTGTTCTCTATCAAAATCTTTCATTTGCTATCTATATGCCCATCAGTAGTTAGTGCCTTCAGTAGTTAGAATCTTTTAGTTAGCTGGCAGCACTGTCGCTCGCTGTATTGCAGTAGTTCGAGCAACGAAGATTTTTGTGACGTAAGCGATTCATGAAAGGTATAGGTTATTGTTAGTCAGAGGCATTACTGAAACGCAGATTGCGTTGCGCTAAAAATATTGTGTGGCAGTTTAGTGTTGATCAGAATAAGTAAAGAGAAAAATGTTTGAGTACGTTCAATTTTGCTCAGCTGTTTGAGAATCAAATAACGTAAGAAGTTAAGAAGTTTACCAGCACAGTAATTCATAATTTTTCCAAAGGGGACGTTTCAATTGGTCATAATCTTCATTATTCTTATGATCACAAATTACATGATTGATGCAGTCTTCCTCCGACTCCAGATTTCTGGATTTAGCCATGAGATTGTCGGGAAAACAACGTCGCCTCTCTTCCAGTGATTCCCATTAAATTTTCGTGAGTACCACTGTTACCCTTTCCTGTAGTCAATACTGACATTTCAGGATTCTAGTAGCGAATGTGGGAGTTCTATGTCTACTGTAATACATACTGCTTAATAAAATCTAGAGCAGTGTTAGAACTGCGTGTTTCGTTGGGTATGTGAGTAATGACTACAGCTCGAAAGGCCAAAGGCTTTTTTCAGTCACGGCTCACTTATGAGAATGATTTGTATATGTGACAATGCCACGTAGCACCGTGCTTTGGAATGCACATTAAATTTTAGATCCCTTACAACTGATCCCACAAGTCAGCTCAAGGGCATACCACCACCAGTAGGTCAAAGCCTAGTCAAACACCACGGAGTTCAACCCAAAATTTATGTTGAGGACCGCCTTATCTCTCTCCAGAATCGGTTGCACTAATTTCTCGTATTCTATTTTCTTTACAGAAACACCTCGCTTTCACAGAACCTTTACAAAAATTCAGTCTTGCATCTCGCCACAAACACTGGGTAACGTATTCAAATGGTTCAAATGGCTCTAAGCATTATGGGTCTTACATCTGAGGTCATCAGTACCCTAGACTTAGAACTACTGAAACCTAACCAACCTAAGGACATCACACACATCCATGCCCGAGGCAGGATTCGAACCTGTGACCGGAGCATCAGCGCGGTTCCGGACTGAAGCGCCTAGAACCGCTCGATTATAGTGGCCGGCCAAGAACTCGTGACTCCGAAGTATGCGTTTCAACATCTACTTCTACATCGACCCTCTGCAGTTCATCGTATGGGTAGTGTCGGAGGATACTCCATACTACTACTAGTTATTTCCTTTCCTGTTCCATTTGCAAATAGGTCGAGGGAGGAACTACCGTCTAGATGCCTCCTTATAAGCCCTAATTTCTAGCATCTTATCTTCGTGGTCTTTCAGCGAAATGTATGTTGGAGGCAGTAGAATCGTTCCGCAGTCAGCTTAAAACGCCGGTTTTCTAAATTTTGTCAATAGTCTTCCTTGAAGAGAACACCGCTTCCTCCCAGGTATTCCTATTTGAGTTACCGAAGCATCCCTGTAACACTTGTGTGTTGTTCGAATCTGCCAGTAACAAATCTAGCAACGTGCCTCTGAAATGCTACAACGTCTTCCTTTAATCTGACCTGTTACGGATGCCAAACACTCGAGCAGTACTCAAGAATACGTCGCACTACCATCCTATATGCGATCTCTTTTACGGACGAACCTCACTTTCCTAGAACTATCCCAATAAACTAACGTCGACAAGTCGCCTCCTCTACCACAATCCTCACACCGCCGTTCCATTTCACATCGCTTTGATCATTGTTTCCTTATATTCAAATACTGAATTTAGAGCCCGCGACTTTCTGTGTAATTTTGTCGATAAAGGCTCGACTCTGTACGCAGAATGCTTTATGACCACTCAATGTAATTGCCTGTAGTTCGGTAGCGCCCCGATTCAGTGCTCATACAGCAGCCTGTGCTTTTGTTTTGTGAAAGTTTTTATTGTTGTTGCCGTTACCACCATATAAAACTCAACAGGTCTCGATTTAATTCTTATTTTGTTTGGAAGCGTAATTTTAGTAGAGTAGCTTTGGGCCACCTGCAAAGCAACAGCCATGTAATTTAAATTTCTTGTTCCAGTGTCCTTGTGGTTTCTCAAGTACTCTTAGAATCCTTGGGTTAGTACAGTATGTCGTATTATTACATTGCTCTGCGTAATAGGATATGGACCGCACTTGTGAAGGAACACAACGGGAATTAGCCATGTAATGGACAGCGGCGATATGTATTGCTGATTTAACGGCGACACCCTATGTTAGAACATTACATAGATTTCAGTTACATGAAGAATACAGTAGAGAGACCTACTGAGGGACGTAATAGTTAATGCACTAGACTCACATTCTAGAGGAACGTGCTTCATATCTTTGTCCAGTCATTCAAATTTAGGTTTTCCATAGTCTCCTTAAACCACTTAATGTGTCTTCTGGGCTCTCTGTTTCGCAGCCCACAAAGCAATGCACAAAGACCCCTTTGGGAATCGGGTAACCGACATTAAGGCTCTGCGGAATACGCGGAACAAATAAGTAGCGGTCGCCTGTTACCATCTGTTCCGTGCTAGCATCGTTACGCCGCAGTAATGACCGATAATGGCAGAAACTAGACATTCACTGTCGTCTGAGTGGCGGATACAACTGTTGTGCGTGTCCTAGTCCCTTAAACAGGAGTATTTTCTGTCGCTTTACACTTTTATCTGCAAAAAAGAGGAGACGATAGGCCAACCTGTTTGAATTGAGTGGGCACCTGGTGCACCGTTAGCGGAATACGTGGAATAATCGTGTAAAAATTAATATGTGCTACTGCGTATTTCTTACGACCAGATAGGATCCTTGAATATTAATCACCCTGTGTTGAGACCAAATGTGACATGGCAGATGTGGCGAGTAGGAGTTGCTTTTCTTAGAAATTATCTTGCAGCTCATTTTAGATGTTACGTTTAGTACTTACGTTGTCAGTATGTTATTTAGCCTGAAGCATACACAACTACGAATATGGGCAACTGTTGAAATTAATGTTTAAAAAAATAAATGACACTTTCAATAACGCGATAAAAATTTATTTCGCGTGAAATGTCTCCGTATTACGGAATGGGCAGTTCTGGACAAATTATGGTTAAATACCTATGAATATCAAAAGTGGATGCTCTGTCTATTTTTCTATCAAATGTTCATGGCACGATGTTCACTCGATTCGCCATCGACTTTCCACACGTAAAAATGTGCAACAACAGACCATTTCGTAACTGCCGAAGCTATGACGTGAAGCAGAAACTGTGCACAAAATGTATTATGCTAGAAAACTGGTGTGTCTCCGCACCAACAGCCGTTCATGACTATCTATGGAACGTGAGCCTAGCAGTGTGGAAGGAGGTAGTAGAAGATGAGATCTTTATAAAACTCATCACAGACCTCCTTTTTCTCAGTATCTAGGTAGTTATTGAATTATGGCGTCATTGGGCGAAATATTAAGTGTCAAAGACACTCTATGAGCGCCGTTTTGAGTGCCGGAATTATCTTATTAAAAACCACTAACAGTTCATTCTTTTCATTCCGTGTTCTACACAGTTTAACAGATTAATTCAGTTACTAAACTAGTATTAAAATGCTATGAAATATTACGAATTTGCTTCCAAGCTTTAGCAGAGAAG
The DNA here is from genome assembly GCF_023864275.1 of Schistocerca cancellata. Taxonomy (NCBI): domain Eukaryota; kingdom Metazoa; phylum Arthropoda; class Insecta; order Orthoptera; family Acrididae; genus Schistocerca; species Schistocerca cancellata. Next base: position 215,096,438 of record NC_064629.1, on the reverse strand, counting down.
TCCAGAACTCCCCTCGCTTCAAAGAAGAAGTAACTTTCACATAATGTAGGTTACCGAAACTCGAAGTATAGAACACGGCGGTGTGAGGTAGCCATGCGGTCTTGGGGGCCTTGCTATGGTTCGCGCGGCTTCCCCTCCACCCCCCCCCCCCCATCCACCCCCACTCCCCCACCCCTACCCCCCGTCGGAAGTTCGAGTCCTCCTTCAGCATGTGTGTGTGTGTGTGTGTTGTCCTTAGCGTAAGATAGTTTAAGTTAGATAAAGTTGTGTGTAAGGCTGGGTACCGATTACCTCAGCAGTTTGGTAACTTACGACCACCGCAGAATATAGAACACGCACATGTCCAGTAAGAAGTAACGAGAGAAGTGGGCCTGTATTAAGACACTGGAAATTCATTTGGGAGGGCCAGGGCTCAGATCCCCGTCTGGTCATCCAAGTTTAGGTATTTTTGGCTTCCTAAATTGCTGAATGGAAATTCGACAGCAGTTTCTTTGAATAAGCTGAGTTTTTGTTCCTTCCCTTGACCTCGACCGGAGGTTAGATCCTATTTTACCTTCCTTACGACTTCAACTCGTGCAACGGATATCGAAAAAAAAGATTCTATCCCCTCAAAATGTGGCTTATTTAGAAACAGCCAGAAATGTTAGGTCGAGCGATGTGCAAAGTGAATGAGACTCTGCACTGACATGGGCAGGGGTACCCTACACTGTGGACGTAGATTAATAATCTGTCATATCAGTTGTTGCCATTCACAGTCACCTTAAAATTGGAAACTAAGAAATATTCCAATTATATGATTGCAGTAGAGGGAAAATTTAATTTGCCTAGTATTATTTGGTAAAAGATCGAATACATTACTGGCGGTAAAAACACTCTTGGCAAATAATACTGAATGCGTTTCAGAAAACTACCCATAACATGCACTCCGACAACCCGCAACTGAGATACACTACTGGCCATTAAAATTGCTACACCAAGAAGAAATGCAGGTATTCATTGGACTAATATATTATACTAGAACTGACATGTGATTACGTTTTCATGCAGTTTGGGTGCATAGATCCTGAGAAATCAGTACCCAGAACAACCACCTCTGGCCGTAATAACGGCCTTGTTACGCCTGGGCATTGAGTCAAACAGAGCTTGGATGGCGTGTACAGGTACAGCTCCCCATACAGCTTCAACGCAATACCACAGTTCATCAAGAGTAGTGACTGGCGTATTGTGAAGAGCCAGTTGCACGGCCACCATTGACCAGACGTTTTCAATTGGTGAGAGATCTGGAGAATGTGCTGGCCAGAGCAGCAGTCGAACATTTTCTGTATTCAGAAAGGCCCGCACAGGACTTGCAATATGCGGTCGTGCATTATCCTGCTATAATGTAGGGTTTCGCAGGGATCGAATGAAGGGTCGTAACACATCTGAAATGTAACGTCCACTGTTCAAAGTGCCGTCAATGCGAACAAGAGGTGACCGAGACGTGTAACCAATGGCACCCCATACCTTCACGCCGGGTGATACGCCAGTATGGCGATGACGAATACACGCTTCCAATGTGCGTTCACCGCGATGTCACCAAACACGGATGCGACCATCATGATGCTGTAAACAGAACTTGGTTTCACCCGAAAAAATGACGTTTTGCCATTCGTGCACCCAGGTTCGTCTTTGAGTACACAATCGCAGGCGCTCCTGTCTGTGATGCAGCGTCAAGGGTAACCGCAGCCATGGTCTCTGAGCTGATAGTCCATGCTGCTGCAAACGTCGTCGAACTGTTCGTGCAGATGGTTGTTTTCTTGCAAACGTTCCCATCTGTTGACTCAGGGATCTAGACGTGGCTGCACGATCCGTTACAGCCATGCGGATAAGATGCCTGTCATCTGGACTGCTAGTGATACGAAGCCATTGGGATCCAGCACGGCGTTCCGTATTACCCTCCTGAACCCACCGATTCCATATTGTGCTAACAGTCATTGGATCTCGACCAACGCGAGCAGAAATGTCGCGATACGATAAACCGCAATCGCGATAGGCTGCAATCCGACCGTTATGAAAGTCAGAAACGTGATGGTACGCATTTCTCCTCCTTACACGAGGCATCACAACAGCGTTTCACCAGGCAACGCCGGTCAACTGCTGTTTGTGTATGAGAAATCGGTTGGGAACTTCCCTCATGTCAGCACATTGTAGGTGTCACCACCGGCGCCAACCTTGTCTGAATGGTCTGAAAAGCTAATCATTTGCATATCACAGCATCTTCTTCCTGTCGGTTAAATTTCGCGTCTGTAGCACGTCAACTTCGTGGTGTATCAATTTTAATGGCCAGTAGTGTAAATATTTTAGACCTCCTGGTTTCGAATATGTCAATTTATTGACGGTGCCAGTAAAGATATAATATTTTGTTATTACGATTCTATTGTAGCTACGACAGTCACCAAAAATAAAAGTACCTAACACGAAGTCTAGAAGAATATCTACATTCGCTACAACTGAGAAACCACAAAAAATTTACTTAAAAGAGAAATTGAGAAGATTTAATTCAACATATATAATAGTCACGGCAAAGTATAGATAGACTGAAAGTCTCATCCTATATAGAAATATACAGGGGAGGAACAAAAATATGGAAACACCAAAGTCAGAACACATTACCATGCCTGCTATGGTGTAGGAAAATTATTGGCATTCAGAACAGCTTCTAGATCTCGCAGTGGATAAATCCAGGCCCTGTACGGTTTTCAAGGGTGTCTTAAACCGTTATTCCCTCAAAACAGTGTCAATTTCAGGTAACGAAGATGGTGGATAGCGATCATGCACTCTTCTCTCCAAAGTAGACCACAAAGGTTCAATAATATTGAGATTTGGTTACTTTTGTGGCCAGGTGAGATGCGACAATTCATCATCGAGGTCACAAAATCAGTTCTGGACAATGCGAGGTGTGTGAACATGAGCCTTGTCGTCCTAGAACATAGCATCACCATTGGGGAACAAATATGTGCGATGGACGTGATACCCAAAATGGTCATATAATCCTTGGCAGTCGTGCGACGTTTCAGAGTGCCCATGGGGCCAATGCAGTACCACGATATGGCTGTCCAAATCGTCACCGAACCCCCACCATGTTTCACTCTTGGGACATAAACTTAGCCAGAAGTTGGACACAGTGTGTAGCAAGACTCAGCAAACCAAATGACTGTCTTCCATTGCCCATAGTCCAGGTTTTATGGCTCCGGCATCGCGTTTCCCTGTTACGGGCATTTGAATCACTGATGAGCGGTTTTAGAATTCCATCTCTCCCTGCAGTTCCCAACTTATAGAGTTCCCTTCATGTTATTTTTGTGCTGACGGGGTTCGCGAGTGCGACATTCAGTTCTACAGTGACTTTTTTGGCTGTCGTCCACTTATTTTTCGTCTCAGTCATCTTCAATGACCATCTGTCACGATTACTCAACATACAATTTCGTCCGCGTTCTGACTTAACAGATGATGTTTTTCCGCTTTCCATGTATGAGTTATGTATCGTTGGTACGGTGTCTCTTGATACATCAAACACTTCGTCTATACTCTTCTGACCACGACTCAATACTTGCAACATATTTAGGATACTACGCAGGTGCCGTTCGCAGTTTAATACAACAGCGCAACCAGCAGGCTTGGCTAGCATCTGGATTTATGTTCTAGCAGGCATTTCTCGTATAGTTTCCACACTCTTATCCAACCCCTGAACTAGGTAAGGTAATAAAAGACGACAAAGACCCCACAGCTCTTTAATAGTAGCGCTTGGTATATTGTAAAAACAGGAATCGTTACATTCTCGCTTCAAAAAAACGTTTCTAGGAAACGAATAGAGAAGACTCATTAGGAGCTCGTAATCTGCATTGAAGGTCTATGCGCGATGTTCTCAACAGTTACAACTATTGCATCTAGATGAAAGATCTTTAAAAAAATTCTAGCATGCTCTAAATCTTTGTAAGTGAATGGGTCGATGCATATCTCAGTCTCGCGTGAATCACTCTGACATCTAAGCAGAAGACAACACCAGCAGTGGTACTAAGAGTAGTATACCTCTAAGAACAAAACATAGCGAAGAATTATATTTCATTGCTGCTGGACTAGATTTAAAGATCATAAAAAATTTTCGGCTAGAAAAGTCAACTGTTTCTGTATTTTCTTCTAGCCCATCGTTAACAGGTGGGATGATATCTTTATTTTTCTGCGGGACACATATCACGTTCCATAGGCAGCGTGTAGCAAATTTGATGCCGGCTTCCGTAGCTGCCTCGGGAAGCGAGATCACGGACATTTTTACAGACTTCAAATTTACCGTGACGTCTAAATGAAATTCACATGCTAGGGGGTAGTCATAAAATTTTAACTGTCAACTAGAGAAAATTATGCTTATGTAATTAATTCTTTGTTTTCTTGTCTGTAGGTATATGTCTACAGTCCTGATACCCCATTCAAATCCCCGAGCCACAGTGTCATAGTTCGCCACTAAAGAAGAAAAAAGTGGCGCAGCCTGTTGATAAAGTGAAGTCTCGCGCTATAATTCGTTTTAACAACAGCGACTGAGTAAGTCATCTGGACTGACCTGAACAGCTGGAACATTTCCGCCGCTAACGAAAACGAATTATCTCACGATATTCCATTCTGTCATTGGGCTGCGCTGTTTCTCTTTGGCTCCATTAACGACGTGCTGCTGTTCTGTGACCAGAGGATCTCGATGTGTTACTACGTCTGAGGCATGTACCTGCAAACAAATAAAAAATTAACCATGTATCATCTCGTAGAACGTTGGACTTTGACTTATCGTGTTAGCTATCCTTGATAAGTATGAAAGAACCATCCAAACAATCTTTGTGATTTGTCTTTACGGCTGAGTTACCAAATGCCAATTTAGTAAAAGAATATGATCATTGCATCATCAACCCTAACATCCATGATGCCGATTCAGAAGAGACAGAGACGACATGAGAGAGAGCGGACTGAAAACACGTTCTAGTCAACTCTGCTACAATGGCAGTAATCTTTATCTTAGATTAGCGAAGCTGTCTGGTAGTGAGTTTGATGAGTGATGCTACGTCTCTCTCCCGCTCTGGGTTGAGCGCAGTGACTAAATAATATTGGCCGAACACGTCCAGCAGGTCATACACGTCAGAGAAAAAATGCCTTTTTCTTAATCATTGTTTTCAGGTGAAGTTCATATCACCAGATTTAAGTACGTCGCAGAATAATCCAAACAGGCCATTTGTCTGACCTCGTTACAAAATATATAAAACACGATGTATTGCATAGCCAAATTATATAACGATAAGAGAACAATTGTGCGAGATAATTAGTATACAAAGTACATCAGTCTGACTGCAGCACTACAATGAAAGCCATTCGAACAGCCCTTTTACAGAACACGTTAAATCAGTATTTCAATTCTTGGTACATGCATTTTTCTTCCTCTTCAACCAGATAAATTTCGTAAATTCAGATCTCTGCTCTCAGAGCTGTTTCGATGTTATGAGTCTGTTTACTTTTTCTTTCTTGCTCGTTCCCGAAGAGCACAAAAAATGGTTCAAATGGCTCTGAGCACTATGGGACTCAACATCTGAGGTCATCAGTTCCCTAGAACTTAGAACTACTTAAACCTAACTAACCTAAGGACATCACTCACATCCATGCCCGAGACAGGATTCGAATCTGCGACCGTAGCGGTCGCGCGGTTCCAGACTGTAGCGCCTAGAGCCGCTCGGCCACAACGGCCGGCCCCTAAGAGCACATTCTGAATTTTGTTCCTAAATAAATTTGTTTTATGTGCGTCCATTATGTTTATATTTCCTCCTTTGAAACCAGTTACTGTCTGTGTAAACCATGCTGGTTGTCCATTCAGCTTCATAATTTTGCTACTAAAGATTTGCTTCTTCGGCCTGCCATCATCCATTCAAGCAAAATGTCCGAACAACGACATTCTTCTCTGTGTTTGTTATGTTCTCTAAATGTTCACTGATGGTCCGCAGCTCGTGGTCGTGCGGTAGCGTTCTCGCTTCCCGCGCCCGGGTTCCCGGGTTCGATTCCCGGCGGGGTCATGGATTTTCTCTGCCTCGTGATGACTGGGTGTTGTATGATGTCCTAAGGTTAGTTAGGTTTTAGTAGTTCTAAGTTCTAGGGGACTGATGACCATAGATGTTAAGTCCCATAGTGCTCAGAGCCATTTGAACCATTTTTTTGTTCACTGATCTTTTCGTTAGATCGTGGTCTGTTGTATTCAGTTGTTCTGAAAAGCTACTCAAAATATAAAGTTCCCTGTTTCAAAGACTTATAAAACAACAAATACGTTTGGCAACGCCCTATTCATGGAACTCGGAGCTGCTGTAAAAGAAAAATAGTTCTTAATTTTTAAAATATTGTACAGTGCAATTTTTATTTATCACATATTATTTGCGTATGTACCACATATTCTTCAATGAGGTGGAACCGCAGCTTGGAGAGGGTATAAATTTTAACCAATGTCTGTTTTTATCAATATTGATGTGACCTGCTCTGTTAATAATCGCAGTATTTTTCTCGTGAGCGCCGAGCTGAGAAACCGTGGGTGGCGTGAAATCTGTTGCTGAGTCGATCAGTCTCCATAGCCCTTTGATGTTAAAGTCCACATCCACTAACAATGAACATTCCGTTTTCGACTAATTGGCGAGTGTACTATAAAAATTACTGTATGGCAGGGGTAGATCAGTGGCAAGTACATGCTGTACTACTTTCGCCGGTTGGTCTGAAGGCTCGTTGCCCCCAATACCAACATGCCCCAGTATCCATTGGAGATGAATCAGCTGACGCAGCTCCCATGGTCTATTGAGGCTTCTCAGTTACAGTAGTGGTTTACCGAAACTATGTTTCGGTACTTTTAGTACACTACGTAAATGGCGTAGTAAATGGGAGGCATACCGGCGGTATTGATAGGATTGGCAGGGAAAGAAACATAAATGAATGTGTCAGAGAGAAAATGGGAGCCAACGACTTCCTTGTATGTTTTTGTTTGTTTGGTTGTTTGTTTTGCATATGATTAGAACCGCACATCATTCAGTGTTAGTCCAGTGAGTATTCCATATCCTTACAGAATATACATTGAATTTTATAAGTAATATAATTTAGCTGAGTACGTTAACTTCTTTGCTTTTATGTAATCAAAGCAATTACTTTTGATGCAACTACATTTTACATGCACAAATATAAAAAATACGTATAATTATTGTTGTTATTTTGTACTCGATAGAACGTTCTTCATCATGCTTTAATTCTTCATCATGATTTCCTGTTATTATTGATGATTGCTAAAGTTGTTTAGCAGTAACAGAAACATGTTTTAAATAACTTCGAGCAAGTATTGAAGTGCTGTTTTATTTGTTTTGTTTTGCGTTTCTGTTGTATTTTACCTTTTTTGAGGAGATTGTGTTTCCTAGAGTTATAATGATGATAAAGCTGTCCTTTGTTTAATTTTTCTACAAAATTGCTCTGTTTCGCGTTACAAATCAACAATTTTCGAGGAGAAACCTGAATTAGACAGCAACTCTTTCAGTTTTGCTAAAAATATTATTTAGGCTTAAGTAACAGACAGGATTATAACTATGTAGAACGAAAATCTTCTGTAGGCTACCCAGCCCTTTATCTACCCTCACTCGGTTTCTAAAACGTTCACTGCTACTTAAGGGAATCTTGTAAGACACTGATCGCACACGCAAAGGAGACGGTCGTTATGAGGTAACGCCCGACAGGTATGCAACACACCCAACATACTGGTAACGCGGGTAGCTACTAGGAAACCTACCGAAGTCTACGTTTATTTATGGTAATCTACGGCAGCCTATTGTAGTTTTATAGCTCTATTCTCGGTACATGATATTGCAAGGGATTCCAATTGTTCTTCGACTGCCCTCGTAAGAAGCTGTAGGACACTCGACGAGAAGGAAATGCCTTTAGCTAGCCTGAACAACCTGTGTGCGCCGTCGCCGAAGTCCGCGAGGGTGGCTTTGTGCGGTGGACGTTGGGGCCGCTGCGGGCTGCGTGGTTCCGCGCTGTTGGCTTCCAATCCAGACCAGGTGTAAATGAGGGCGGATGTGCCTCCCCTGCTGTCCGAATCTCTGAACTTATCAGCCGCAATATTTCCTGCCCGCAAGCGGTTAATTGTTGGTGGTTATATTGTTTCCCACAGGCGGCTTGGGCCAGCTGCTCGTCGCGACACGCAATTGGCGGCCGGCGGCGGGCTTCGCGACGCATAACGCGTGTCGTCACAGGTCGCCGCTGCTGGCGCTCTCGCCCAGCTGTTACACTGCTTTTGTTCCAGTTTTCTGTTACCTAAATGAGTGCCGCTGTTCTTTACGTCACAGCCTCGAACCTCGGTACGACGTAATGAAGCATAGTGAATCAGGTGTTAAGACATTGACATCATATTCATTCGTTCATTCACAAACTGCGAAAAATTCTGTTAGGCTGCTGACATGGCGATAGCTCCACCAACTACTCTCAGGTGAAAAAAACCGTGGGTTATCTTCTAATATCACGTCGGATCTCCCTCTGCCCGACGTAGTGCAGCAAGTCGAGTCAACAAGTCGTTAGAAGTCCACTGCAGAAATATTGAGCCATGCTGCTTCTATAGCTGCCCATAATTGCGAGTGTCGCCGGTGTAGGACTTTGTCCACTAACGGGCATCTCGATTACGTCCTGTAAATGTTCGATGGGATTCCTGTTGATCTGGGTGGCCAAATAATTTGCTTGCACTGTCCAGAACGTTCTTCAAACCAGTCACGAAAAACTGTGGCCCGCTGACATGGCATATTGTCATCTATAAAATTCCATCTTTGTTTGGGAACATGAAGTGCATGAATGGCCGAACGTAAACATTTCCAGTAAATAATCGGTTCAGGTGAAGGGGTACGTTCCTCGTATGTCCCACACAGATTTATGCAGTTATTTCACGCAGTTTTGCGTGTCTGTTAAAAAAAAAAAAGTTCAAATGGCTCTGAGCACTATGGGACTTAACATCTGAGGTCATCAGTCCCCTAGAACTTAGAACTACTTAAACCTAACTAACCTAAGGACATCACACACATCCATGCCCGATGCAGGATTCGAACCTGCGACCGTAGCAGTCTCGCGGTTCCGGACTGAGCGCCTAGAACCGCTCGGCCTCCGGGGCCGGCGTCTGTTAGCACTGACAACTCAACACAAACGCTGCTGCTTTCGGCCGTTAAATGACGGCCGTCGGCTACTGCTTTGTCCATGGTGAGAGGTAATGCCTGAAATTTGCTAGTCTTGTCACAGTGTTGATCGTTTAGATCTCGGAATACTGAATTCCCTAAGGATTTCCGGAATGGAATGTCTCATGCGTGTAGCTCCAACTGCTATCCCGCGTATAAAGGCTGTTAATTCCCGTCTTGCTGCCACAACAATGTCGGAGACCTTTTCACATGAATCACCGGAGTACAAAAGACAGCTCCGTCAATGCACTGCCCTTTTATACGCTGTGTACGCGATACTACCGCCATCTGCATGTGCAAATCGCTACCACATGACTTTTGTCACCTCAGTGTAAGCACCATGAACAAGGTCAGTAAGTATATAGATACCTTAAGTAAATATTGCGAGGAGTGGATTCAAAATGGTGCAAATGGCTCTGAACACTATGAGACTTAACAGCTGTGGTCATCAGTCCCCTAGAACTTAGAACTACTTAAACCTAACTAACTTAAGGACACCACTCACATCCATGCCCAAGGCAGGATTCGAACCTGCGACCGTAGCGGCCACGCGGTTCCAGACTGAAGCGCCTAGAACCGCACGGCCACACCGGCCGGCGCGAGGAGTGGAGGTTATGCCTGAATCCTCAGAAAACTGAAGCATGCTGTTTCCATCTGAGCACCCACATAGCACAATATTATGTGGTAGAAACGTGAAACATAATGAGTTCCCAGTATGCCTTGGAATATACCTTTAAAAACCATCTCGAAACCACATAACAAAAACTGAAAACCAGAAGCGCCTGGTTTAGAAAAATTGCCAGAGTAAGTTGGCGAGCACACGCAAAGACACTACGCATAACAGCACAAGCATTGAAGTACTGGTCTATTCTGTTGCGGACTGTTGCTCTCCTGTATGAAGTAGAAGCTCTGGTTTTAGAAATATAGATAAAGACATTAACGATACAATGAGGGTAACTTCTGGGTCACTCAAATCCACGCATCTTCCATGGCTACCTGATTTTTCGAATATCCCTTCCACTCACCTTACGTGAAAGGTAGAGATGATTTAAGAGTGGAACAAGATCAGCCATATCTCTTTTTCCAAATATCTGCTATTGAATAGTGCATTGAGCTCCTTGCCAACATCAATAGGCTTAAATCTAGGAAACCTATCTGGATCCACATTCCATCCTCATATGAATTGAAAAAAAATAGAGACCGGAACCATAACTACGCGGCCTACATAGATCAAATTGAATCACTTCCTGGAGTCTCATTGACGGGACTAGAATTGTCTTCAGAGATGGGTCCAGCTTCGGACTGAGCCTCGATGACGAGCGAAGATGTGTCTGGAGACGCCCCGGACAGTGACGGGATACCACCCTGATTGCCACGAGTAATACATCGCGATAGCCAGGAGTGATGGTGTGGGATTCCATTTAATTTCATAGCTAGACCCATTTGGTTGTCATCCTCGGTACCCTTACAGCACAGCGGTACGTCGACAATATTCTACGCCCCGTTTTGTTGCCCTTCAAGGCAAGCCATACTGGGCTTGCATTTCAGCAAGATAATGCCCGCCCATACACAGCGATTGTTGCTTTTTTCCTTTGTGGTTGCCAAGCCCTACCTTGGCCAGCAAGGTCGCCGAATCTCTCCCTTATTGAGAAAGTTTGGAACATTATGGCAGGGCCCTCCAACCAGCTCAGGATTCTGACGATCTGACGCGCCAATTGGACAGAATTTGGCACGATATCTCTCAGGAGGACGTCCAACAACCCCATCAGTGATGCCAAGCCGAATAACTGCTTGCGTAAGGGCCATAGATGGACCAACACGTTAAAGACTTGCTTAATTTGTGAAGCTCTTTCTCTTCAATAAATAATCCAATTTTTTGAAATTGTAATCATTCGTTTGTCTGTATATGTACAACATATCTACCGATTTCCGTCACATTCAGATAATTCCTTCGTGGCGCATCGCTTTGCTTTGTCATAGAGTGATTTATATTTGAAGGTAAAAATTGATTTCCTCTGCAGACGCCATACGGTAAATGAATTCATTCGTTCGCACATCTTCTTCTTCTTGCTGATTACCTATGGCTGGCGCCGCTTCTCCGCCCCTAGGCGCCATCGTGGCATCTGGTCGACCCCTTTTCTTTTGCTAGGATTATATCAATCGTAGTATCCTATTCGGTATCCTATCTTCATTCACCCTAATCACATGGCCAAACCATATCCGCTTTTTTTGTTGGATGTCGTCACAGATAAGCCTATCCATTTTCATCCTCTGTCGAAGTACCTCATTTTTTATCCTACCCATCCCAGTACAACTTGGGCCAGCCGGTGTGGCCGTGAGGTTCTAGGTGCTTCAGTCAGGAACCGCATGACCACTACGATCGCAGGTTCGAATCCTGCCTCGGGCATGGATGTGTGTGATGTCCTTAGGTTAGTTAGGTTTAAGTAGTTCTAAGTTCTAGGGGACTGATGACCACAGATGTTAAGTCCCATAGTGCTCAGAGCCATTTGAACCATTTTGAACCAGTACAACTTGAGCGTCGTAGTAAGTAATCGATCTCAATGTCAAGCAGTGCAGAGGACACCTTAACGAGGTGATTTGCGTGCTTCGATGAGGCTGGTGGCTATGTCGGTGACAGCTTAACTGTTGGTAGGGTCGTTCACACATCATGTTTCGTAAAACCTATCATCAAAGAAAGAGGAAGTGGAACGAGTGAAGTTGTACATCAACAGGCAGAAGCAGACTCACCAGTCTACTTCCGTAAAGTATACTGACAACAAATTACGACTAGTGCTAGCCTACTTGTACTGACAATTTTAGAATTACATTTGGATTACTTTATACAGGGTGTAACAGAATGGCGATTTAAAAATTTGGGAGACGGTAGAGAATGAAATTTTGAACGTTTTGGTATGAGGAACCTAATGCTGGAAATGCGAAGTAAAGCTTCTACAGCCACCACTAGGCTGTTGAAAATCCATGCATTACCTGTACGAGAAGTTACCAGGTGAGATTCTCAGTGAACATTTAGGCTGGAGCTCTTGGAGACCACCTTACTAGACCACACATCTTACCAGATCGTTTCAATGGTGCACGCTATTTGAACTTTCTGGACAGTGCCTTGCCTCAACTTCTGCAGAACGTTCCTTTGCAAAGCGCTCTAATTTGTGGTTTAGAACAATGGTGCTACAGCGTGATTTGATCGTGAGGCTAGGGCGTATCTCATAAACAATTACAGGCAGAGAGTAACTGAAAGAGGATACCAGTCCCTTGGCCTGTGCGCTCCGCTGAACTCACCCCTCTTGATTTTTTCCTCTGGGGATATGTCAAGTCCCTTGTGTATTCAGCACTAGTAGGAACACTATCTGAGCTTGTTGAGCACACATTAACAGCGTTTGATACCAACAGACAAAAGTGCGGAATCTTACAAAGAATCGGACAAAACAGGGTTCATCGTTACACATTACGCAAAGGAAGGTGATGGTTGTCAAATCGAACATTTACTCTAAAGTAGTGAAGCCACACATTCGGCTTACAGTAGCTGATTTTACTCTATGTCAATAAACGTTTTGCAGACCACGGTATTATTGTGTTTCATCTAGCCTACAGAATGCATAGAAAGTTTATAGTGCTGTAAAAACTTTACTTCACATTTCTGGCTAGAGGTTCCCTGTATCAGAACGTGCAAAATTTCATCCCCCTCTCTCATATTTTTAAAATGTCCTTCTGTTACACCCTGTACATGCTAGGAGAGAAACTGGTATTTTATAAAAAGACATGTTCACTGCTCCTTCTCATACTCGTATACCGCTCCGCTACTCTTTTTATCTAATACTTTAAACCATCCACTAAATACAGACTACTATTAGATTTCTGTGTACTAGAAAAGACAAGCAGTGTTTAACAGAAATGTTCGAAGTATGTGGAATTCACTTCTCCGAGTCCAAATATTCTGCTAAATTGTAGAATGAGTGGCCATTGAGGTACACTATTACTTTGATTACTTTGTTTTTGAGTACTTGAGGACTTACTATTTAAAATGTATACAGGGTGGTCCATTGATAGTGACCGGGCCAATTATCTCACGAAATAACTATCAAACGAAAAAACTACAAAGAACGAAACTCGTCTAGCTTGAAGGGGGAAACCAGATGGCCACATCATTGGCCCGCTAGATGACGCTGCCATAGGTCAAACGGATATCAACTACGTTTTTTTCAAATAGGAACCCCCATTTTTATTACATATTCGTGTAGTACGTAAAGAAATATGAATGTTTTAGTTGGACCACTTTTTTCGCTTTGTGATAGATGGCGTTGAAATAGTCACAAACGTATAAGTACGTGGTATCACGTAACATTCCCCCAGTGCGGACGCTATTTGTTTCGCGATACATTACCAGTGTTAAAATGGACTGTTTACCAATTTACGGAAAAGGTCGATATCGTGTTGATGTATGGCTATTGTGATCAAAATGCCAAACGGGCGTATGCTATGTATGCTGTCCGGTATCCTGGACGACATCATCCAAGTGTCCGGACCGTTCGCCGGATAGTTACATTATTTACGGAAACAGGAAGTGTTGAGCCACATGTGAAACGTCAACCACGACCTGAAACAAATGATGATGCCCAAGTAGGTGTTTTAGCTGCTGTCGCGGCTAATCCGCACATCAGTAGCAGACAAATTGCACGAGAATCGGGAATCTCAAAAACGTAGGTGTTGAGAAAAGCTACATCAACATCGATTGCACCCGTAGCATATTTCTATGCACCAGGAACTGCATGGCGACGACTTTTAACGTCGTGTACAGTTCTGCCACTGGGCACAAGAGAAATTATGGAACGATGACAGACTTTTTGCTTGCGTTCTATTTAGCGACGAAGCGTCATTCACCAACAGCGGTAACGGAAACCGGCGTAATATGCACTATTGGGCAACGGAAAATCCACGATGGAAGCGAAAAGTGGAACATCAGCGACCTTGGCGGGTTAATGTATTGTGCGGCATTATGGTTCAAATGGTTCAAATGGCTCTGAGCACTATGGGATTTAACTTCTGTGGTCATCAGTCCCCTAGAACTTAGAACTACTTAAACCTAACTAACCTAAGGACATCACACACACCCATGCCCGAGGCAGGATTCGAACCTGCGACCGTAGCAGTCCCGCGGTTCCGTACTGCAGCGCCAGAACCGCACGGCCACCGCGGCCGGCGTAGTTTTTTCGTTTGACGCTTATTTTGTGAGATATTTGGCCCGGTCACGATGAATGGACCACCCTGTATATGCAGACTGAAGCGACGAATGAAAATTTGTACCAAGGTCAGAATTCAAACCCGTGTCCCCTGCTCATTAGGCAGATGCGCTGACCACTACGACACCCTGGCACAGTGGCTTTGCGAAAGTGCACGCCTCCCTCCTCAATCCAAATGCCCATTCACGCCACCCTAAACTCGAACCTCATTGCTGAGGCTCCCCAACTGTATTGGAATAGCACCTCAGCATCTAACGAAACGAGGGATCCTGTTTGAAATCCAGGCATAGGTACTTTAATCAAATGAAACTATATGGTTCCAGAGACCTTTACAAGTCTCAGACACCTATGAAGTAGATATGTAGACTGAAGCGACGAATGAAAAGGCTTGGTACAAATTTTCATTTGTCGCTTCATTCAGCATACGGGATGAACATTAATAGAACTGGCAAACTGCAGGGACGGATTCCAGACTGGAAATGGAGGAAATAAGGTCCTATGAACATGTGTCCGGAGATACATCGTTGCTACGTTAGATGGGACTGACGAATGACAGTTCCTCTGACTACGTGCCGTGTGTTGCTTGTGTGTTTCAGGGTTTGTGATTAACGCAGCGTACTGTAAGCAGCCGAATGGTCCGGTATTCATGACAGGCTCAAGCCGAGATGGTATTTGTGTACGGCCAAGCAGATGGAAGCAGTCGAGAGGAAGCACGGCTACAGCAAAACAAGTATCCTCACAGACACCAACTGCATCACACAACATGTCAAGACCTTTTTGGACGATTTTGTGACCACGGGTCCTTTCACACAGACGAACGTGCAGGGAGGCGACGGGTTGCGGGTATACCAGATATGGGGGACATGGTTCTACAGGATATTAAGACCAATCCTACTAAAAGCTCCAGGCAAATGGCCCATCAACACGGTGCAAACCACAGTACGATTATGTGTATCCTGCATGACATTACATCCTACGGAGGTCACTTTGAATATTTGTTGTGACGTGGATGCTACTGGGTTCTGGGACGTCTTTTGTCCCTGCACGCACACTGTCAATTTCCAGACAAATATTCTTAATAGCTTTTCTCCTTCATTTCCAGTTACGAATCCGCCCCTGCTGTTTGTCGGGTTTATTAATATTCACCATGTATACATCATAGATGTCTGAGATTTGAAAAGGATGGAACCATATAGTTTCATTTGACTTTCAGTTTTCTGCCTGAAGTCCACTGTAAACCTGTCAAGGATCTTTGTACTGAAGTATAAAATTTCATTCTGAATCCTGGAGAGGGATGCATAGTATATGTGAAAATTATTTTTAGTTATAGTATTCGGAGTTCACCTTAAATACACTCTTGTTATCAGTTAGAAATACTGTTGGAAACCTGCAGGGTGTCCCATTTATCTTGATCACTCGAAATAACTATTGTCCAGACGCAAAATAATACAAGGTATCAAGTAAATGTTTATCTACTAGGAGGAAATTAACCAGCGTAAGTTGGTACGTTAGAAATATGAACAGCAATATGTCTTTTTTAAATAGTACCTTATATTTTTTACTCGGTAATCCACTTCTGAAGAAACCGTTAAAAACGTATCATAGTTTATCATTCACGTAAACCTGACGTTGTTAATGAAATAACACAATTCTGACTGATTCTCCCGTAATAGAACATAGTGCAGTTATCCGGAGTCACTTTACTCTAAAACTTGGAGCGGTTCTAGGCGCTTCAGTCCGGAACCGCGCTGCTGCTACGGTTGCAGGTTCGAATCCTGCCTCGGGCATGGATGTGTGTGATGTCCTCAGGTTAGTTAGGTTTAAGTAGTTCTAAGTCTAGGGGACTGCTGGCCTCAGATGTTAAGTCCCATAGTGCTTAGAGCCACTTTTTTCGAAAACTTGCTGTAGCTGACAGTAAACAAATGGAAACAAGCAAGATGCACATTGCTCATCCATTTAACCGTCTTCAGTTGAAGGTTTATGTGAGTACAATGTACACCAACGAAGAGAAGGTAGAAATAAAAGTGCTACAGTACTGTGCTATTATCCGTGTTGCAAATAAGAAAACAATATTGCAGTTACTCTTTTGCTAGCTTACATTTTTCATTTATGAGCAGGATATCTGCATGCCATTAGTTGGTGTATTTCGTGTTTAACTTTAACCTGTGAGTTCATATGAGGTTATGACCCTGGTTTTATGCCCTGAAATGTTGCTCCTTTGTATTAAATCTGATCCACATGTAAGTAAAGGCAATCTAACTGGGATGACTAAAGTTTCGCAATGTCAAGACCTTTCGGAAAACGCAACGGATGGACGGGGGAGGGGGGGGGGTTAAACAAAATTAATCAAGACAAAAATTAGAAGCATCACTGCAGAAATTATATCTCTGGGTACAATTTGTGCGAGACAAATGTTTTCGGCCATCTGTGTTCTGCACTATCTAATAGTCTGAAAAAACCCTGAGCTTGTGTGGTAGCAGACCATGCCGCCACGAGCACGTGTCTCTACTTTCCATGGCGAATAGACTTGCCTATGTACTGAAAATTCTTACGTCATGTTATTGTGAGCATTGCTTAATTCAGGCTGGTTCGGCCCAGCTTTAAATATGATTATAGTGAATGGGAAACGTTTTGAGAACGTAGTTATTGAGTGAAGACATGCACGGTTATGCAGCACGTGGAAAGATTTATTGAACAAAGACCTGGGAAGAGGATAATAAATTAGTAAAATCACAACTGTACTCAAATGCAATATAATGACACACCGTGTTGTACAGGAAGAAAATACACTCGTCGGTACAACGGTGGGTTCTTCCGTTTGCTCCGGGAGGAGACCGATATATTAGGTCACTTCAACACGACATAGGTAAGATGAATTGCTTAACTTCGTACGATTCATTTCCACAGGAAGTCATGAGTATTTACAATTATCTCTGAAAATTAACTATCGCTTAATACAGACGAGAAAAAATGTTCAAATGTGTGAGAAATCTTATGGGACTTAACTGCTAAAGTCATCAGTCCCTACGCTTACACACTACTTAACATAAATTATCTTAAGGACAAACACACACACCCATGCCCGAGGGAGGACTCGAACCTCCGCCGGGACCAGCCGCATAGTCCATAACTGTAGCGCCGCAGACCGCTTGGCTAATCCCGCGCGGCTAATACAGACAAGATACAAATGTCTCACACAGAGTACATTTAACAATATCTTTCGCTTTGAGTTCTGCGGAATACATTGATCACACAGCTGTTTTACTAGAAAACGATGCTGTCACCTTAGTCGATGATCGCGGACTGAGGATAAGCGGTACTGTGCGCGGTCGTTAGTGGAAGATCCGTTGCGGCGTAGCGAAACGTTTCTGGGAGTGGCTACGCCGGTGTCGCTCATTCGTCGATGTGGCTTGTAATGACTATATTTCCTTGTAGCTGCATTGCATGGTAGTAACCTTTCTTTGGGACTTCGCTCTTCGGACGACACCACACATCAGACACAGGATAACATACTTCATAGGTAAACCAAATTCAACAGATCACGGGTTTCACATCCTCACCGGATATAATAGACAAAAGGAAATTACTAAGTGTTATTATTAATTTGTGAATCGTTGTCTGACAAGTGGAAGTACATGGACATAAGCCACTTGAAACGTAGGATGACTAAATTAGAAATTTATATTCATTCCAACATGTTATAAAGAAGCTGAAAACATGAACAAAAGTCTAATGTCCCCACGCCAAAAACGACTGCAAAATGTATCATGAAATGAAAGCTAATTCTCTGTGAACTTGAAACCCACGTAATTTAAATTCGTAGTAATGTAGTGCAAATGTTCTAAGCCAGCAACAATCTCTCCATAATCCAGAACGAAGTCAACTGAATGTGCCCATCCGTAGACCGCAAGACAAAACGTCCATACTACGATGGATGCTGGCAAGGACAGTCGTCACGGCAGCAGTATCAGAAGTGTCCCTATGTGCTGTGGCCACAAGGCTTTCCAAACCGAAATATGCCGCTATGCCGCTCAGCATTCTGTCTGGCCGGAGCCTGTCAGAGTTCGCTCGTCTTGTTAAAAAATACCTTGCAGTTTCTACCCAGAGATTCACCACGCTTGCAGAGAGATAAATGACTACAGATCTTTGAGGCTAACCATAACTGTCGTAGCGCGCACGGATACGTTGTTTGAAAGGTGTTCGCGCCAAAGAGAAATGTTGATATATTCATTGGCTTTGTACCAAATTTTATTTATGTGTATGAAGTGTAAATTCAAGAAAATCGTAATACTGACACAATCCCTTAACAGTTAAACAGAAAGCAATCATTATCGTTGACATCTGCAGATGCACCCGAGGATGTCCTCATCAACGCATTTATCGTCAAAGTAGTTATTACTGCTGATATTCACACAGCTCTCTATCTGTCGCCGTCCTCCGCACTGTTGTAAAGTTGCAAATTTGTGTAGTGAAGATGATTGGATGATGATGTTTGGCTTGTGGGGCGCGCAACTGCGTGGTTATCAGCGCCCGTACAATTACCCAATCTTTGCTCAGTCCAATTTCGCCACTTTCCTGGATGATGATGAAATGAGGAGGACAACACAAACACCCAGTCATCTCGAGGCAGGTGAAAATCCCTGACCCCGCCGGGAATCGAACCCGGGACCCCGTGCTCGGGAAGCGAGAACGCTACCGGGAGACCACGAGCGGCGGACGTGAAGATGATTGCCAGTACACAGCATACGGGTCTCGAACGGTACCTAGATGTAGCGTTCCTATACGTCGGCCGGATTACTATCGACGATGTCATATTTTGAGATGCTGCAGGGAAGTTTGTGAGTTAATCCAATGATTTGGAGATCTGGAATCGTACGCATCCATCTTTCCTCCCTTGGTCTGCCGAACACTGGCGATGACAGTTGGCTCCACCGACAGCACCCGTAGCGGCTACCTCCAGTTCGAGCGCCATCGCGCTAGTGTGTGTAAACGACATCTACCATGGAAGTGAGTTAACATTACCCATAGTTTCGCTCCTGGTTCCATTCCTGTCCAGCTGAAGTAGTGTTTATTTTCTAATGTCCTCCACATCGCCTAGTAGTTAAACTCTAACCTCTTTCCTTTGCTGCGTGACGTAGCTTGATCTCTACACTACAGACTTCCAAACTAACACAGTTTTTCAAATGATGGTAAGCGACGACGGATGCCACGTTGCTTCTGATAAGCTTCAAGTAACTAAGGGCTCGTCGCCTACATATCTCAAACAGCGTACAGAGGATCTGAAATATCTCGGGTGTCAATTCGTATTGGTATCGCGGTGAATGGCGAATTAGTTTTGAAATATCATGACCAGTGGCTCTGGTTACACTTGCTAATGGTGAATATACATTACATGTTCTACCGTTCTTCAGACTGTTACCAAACTGATACCTCCGTCTGTAAGGTAGGGCCGGCTTCTGTGGCCGAGCGGTTCTAGGCGCTTCAGTCTGGAACCGCGCTGCTGCTACGGTCGCAGGTTCGAATCCTGCCTCGGGCATGAATGTGTGTGATGTCCTTAGGTTAGTTAGGTTTAAGTAGTTCTAAAGTCTAGGGGACTGATGACCTCAGATGTTAAGTCCCATAGTGCTCAGAGCCATTTGGACTATTTGTAAGGTAGGACAGGATGAGAGCAACGTTTGCGAAGCTATTTTTTCAGGGGTGTTGGAGGTACGTCCTCGTATATAAAGAATATCTGTGATATTTCCTGAAAGTATTATACTAATGTGGAAGCTTTTCCATCACACCGAGCGTGCGTGCTCATATTAATGAGACCCTCCAACGTTGCCCATTGTGACCTGACAGATCATTTACTTCTGAAACTATGTATATTTTAGCGAAATCTGTTTTTGTATGTTTTCAAACTATGTGTAAATGGCTGCTATTTTAGGCCTGCTAGTCTCTTTAAATCTACTGAACCAATGTTAAATGTTCAGTTGTCAGTAGAACTTTGTTAGTGACATATTAAACATTAGGCAAATATAGTAATGAATAGCTGGAAACTAATAACTAAGAGAAAATACATCACAACATCTCTTTCTTTTGCTAAAAGAATCCTTAAGAGCTTTGGCATAAGCGGTGTTACATTTCTGAAAACATTCGGTATTTTCACCATACAGACACTTAGCTTATTTACTCTCAAATAAGTAATTAGAGCTGTCAGCAGAAAATAAGATTGTACTTAATACAGAGGAGGAGTTGGAGGTGGAGATGAGAGTTGGGTGGAATTAGTGTAAGTTATGATGTCATGTTAATTTCGGTCTGAATGACGAAATAGTTTTGAGATTTTACTACTTAATGCTAGTCAGCATTCATTACATGTTCTGCCTTTCTTCAAACTGATACTGAGTTGATAACACCGGTTAGTTTGTCGGGGCAGGATATGAGTTCGATATGTGTTTTTTTTTCAAAAGGGGAGGGGAGGGGGGGGGGGGGAGTACAGCTGCACTCTACCGGCTCCTCACTGGTTGCACCCTTGAAATAATGTAGAGGTATCGATTTAAGTCGAAGGAGAAAGTATGAACAGTTATATACTTGTCTTTCGACATTGAGTACGACCAGGCCAGCTACAGATATTTGTTCGGAGGCAATTTGGAATCCTGAAAGAAATATTCCAAAGAAGCAAACATCAGATAATAATTCAGCGAAATAACAGTCCATTCTAAACAACGCACTGTTGGAAAAAGGGATTACGTAGGAACGTGAGAGTGAAGGTGGGTAAGGGAGGCAAAGCGACTCGAAGCTATTTTCAATTAATTACTTGATTTTGTTGCGGTTCCACATTGTTATCGGCCAACAATGTGAGAGGAAATGGCGTGAGCGCTCTTAGAACGAGCGAGCTTTGTTCTCGGCTCGAGGGCTCCCATTTCTGTATCCAGTAACAGGGAGAAAAGCGCTCTGTGTCCTACTTGTAAACTGCCCTGTATCCAAAACCCATTTCGGGAAGGTTACGGATCATTAATTAGCAAAGAGTTCTTCCCCCGCAAGCGGTGGGAGCGCGTGGAGGTTTCGCTCAGCGGCCTGGGGTACAGCCACGTCCGCTCACCGTGGCTTCTAGCCATCCAGCACACTGCCGACCCTCGCACGGTCATCCTACCTGCCATTCGACTTCAGTTAGTTCTCGCCGTCTCACCGGAAATATTTGCAGATGAATTTAACGACTCATTACAGTTATGATTAGATGCTACAGTTGTGGTCAAAGTTATCAGGAAACGTTCAAGTACACAACGTTAAGGGCGAGATTTTAAGCAAACGAAGATGTAATAATAATGGACAATAACCGGTGAAAATATAACAGCAAGTATCTAAAAACGACTGTAAATTATTGAGCTTTGTTTTATATTAATGTAACTCTTGTTATAATGCAACTTGTGAAGTTAAAACGTAGAGTCCAAAACAGAAATACAGTATATACTTTCCGGGAAAAGAAGTTATATGTAGGGCAGCAAGTAGCTTTAGTGAAAGTGTTACTAATAAAATAAACCTTGGTACGTGAGGTAATATCTCTTGTCCCACCAATCTCATGACGGAAGGGATGAGTGAAGTAAGTAAGTTAGGCCATTAGAGGCGGATTACAGTCTCTAATAGGACGAGGATGTGAGACGAAATAGAATGTACCCTTTTTCAAAGGAAGCATCACCATATCCACATTCATGACTATGCGGAAACTCTAAATCCGGAATGTCGGTATCTATTTCGGGTTTGAAACTTCCTGGCAGATTAAAACTGTGTGCCCGACCGAGACTCGAACTCGGGACCTTTGCCTTTCGCGGGCAAGTGCTCCACCATCTGAGCTACCGAAGCACGACTCACGCCCGGTACTCACAGCCTTACTTCTGCCAGTATCTCGTCTCCTACTCCTACTCTCCTATTTCGGGTTTACTTGATGTCATGTCTCTGCTCAGAGTACTAGCCACAAGAAATAAGGGGTATCATCGTAAATACGTCGTACAGCGGTCAACACAGAGCAGCTGTGCCTCCGTTTACGTTTTTTTTTAATTTATATAAAACTAGAATCTATGTTTTATATACTTTGTGCATTTTCAGTTTCCTATTGAAATTACTTTCGTGTCTGCAGACCTCTAATATTTCGATGTGTAGTCGAGGAGAGTAATGTGATTGGTGCTCCGCGCAGAGGTTTCTTTAACATTGTGGTTCTTTCCGAGTGCATGTGTCATTACTGCTTTCAGAAGTGTCGCCGTCGGGTTGTACACTGGGAGATGGTTCGAAAATCAGATCTTTTACCTCATGTGACATCTGTTTAACTTCTTCAATCGTCATTTTCGGCACTCTTGAGACGAATGGATCTGAAGATTCCAGAAGCCGATGGAATGCGACATTTATCGATTTTTCACGGGAATATTTGCGTGTAAAATGGTCGGGGTAACACCGGGTATCCTTATTCTGAGGCTCCTGCCCATCTTCAGATACCCGCCCAATCGGCAATGGAGCAGATTCGATTATGGCTTATTCGTGCATCAAAACTGTGTCGACTGATGTCTGCATCGGACATTATTGCAGAAAATTGTGAGTCTGGTGAAGTTGGCAGTCGACTTTGGAGAAATATACATTTTTCAGAGTTCTCTTGATAGTTATGTTTTAGTTGTAGAGTTATCTGTACAAAATTTGAATAGCTCTGCAGCATTTCGGGAAAAAACAATATTAATTGGGAAAATTTTAAGGTTGTGAGAAAAAAATTATTTGACAGCTTGCGAAAAAAATATTATGATTACGGTTCCGAATAGCTCCTGAAGAACACAACAGAAGACCCTAATGCATAAATGTGTACATGCAAATATATTGGAACTCGTTAACTACACTATTAATGTTGTAGGAGAGGCACTTACAAAAGTGGAGTCACGCACAAGAAATTTTATAAACAACAACTTCGGATAGTTTATTGTTAAATAGACATACGTCGTTACACATGTTAAAAATGACGTAAACATACATTCCGGAGTGTTGCCCATCTCATTTTATCCAGACAAATAGGCAAGATCCTTGCCTTATCGGCAGGTGTCACGGCACGTATCGTAGCGATTCAAATGGCTCTGAGCACTATGGGACTCAACTTCTGAGGTCATTAGTCCCCTAGAACTTAGAACTATTTAAACCTAACTAACCTAAGGACATCACACACATTCATGCCCGAGGAAGGATTCGAACCTGCGATCGTAGCGGTCTCGCGGTTCCAGACTGCAGCGCCTAGAACCGCACGGCCACTTCGGCCGGCCGTGTCAAACCGACTTGAGACTGGAATGACACCGCAGCATTGGGCAAGTGTATGCATCAGCGCAGTTTACACAAGATTTCGCTGGACCAAAGTCGGCACGCGCATATTTTTTTTCTGTTTTGTCCAGGTTTTGAAATGAGTCGTCCCACTGTGTGGCAGCTCAAGCCCACAGAAGCACGCTGCAGCGTGAAACTGTAACAAGAGTGACAGGCCCGAAAGGCGGCCGCAGCGGAGTGGTGTGTCCGCCGCTCGTGGTCTTGCGGTAGCGTTCTCGCTTCCCGAGCACGGGGTCCCGGGTTCGATTCCCGGCGGGGTCAGGGATTTTCACCTGCCTCGAGATGACTTGGTGTTTGTGTTGTCCTCATCATTTCATCATCATCCAGGAAAGTGGCGAAATTGGACTGAGCAAAGATTGGGTAATTGTACGGGCGCTGATAACCACGCAGTTGAGCGCCCCACAAACCAATCATCATCATCATCATCATCAGCGGAGTAGTGTCAAGAGTCTCGGCGAGCGCAGATCTACGTGAAGCCTGCAGGGGCCCTATTCTGTATCGTTCATGCCGATCAGTGTTGTAGGTTAGTCTCGGTAGTGACGTCATTTTCGGTTCTTTATCGAAATATCCTATTCAGCAAGCTTCTGAGACTTGTTACGGAACGGTCCTCCCACCGGTTTTACGACAATTGTACCGAGAGGTTTTGGATTTCGGTCTGGCCCTGTCGATCGGTGATCTGTGGTTTATGTACACCTATAATTTGTTATATTAAACATATTTAGCGGTTTAGCTTTGGATTTAGTGATTGTGTTACTAAAGTATCACCAGAGGACGCATCCGGTTGGAAAGTGAGTTCATAATAGACTATTTTCCTTTGTTAGAAATATGGTTAGGTTAGGTTGTTACTGCGAATGATTACATAAAAAAATACGTTTTAGGTCAATATTCTCTCAAAATACGTGTTATTTTTTCGCAAATAAGAATTTAAAGATCATTAAATACCAAGACATCGGCTCTGCTTACATATATCGCATGAGTGTGAACTGACGTTACTAGTGCCTTTGTGTACTTTTCCCACAAATGGCTTAGCTAGTAATTACCGAAACGTGTTTACAACTTTCAAGTAACAATGGAAAGCAATTACGTGTAGCCTGATATTGGAAACCTTCCAAACTATCACGAATTTATGACTTAACACAGCACCGTTTAGCAACGAAGTCAGCCTACGTTATTCTACACAATAATACAAGAATTGAGCACTGTGTGTTGTTTAGCGTGGCGAAGTGGTTAGCGCGCGGGAATGTACAATGAAAGGACACAGGTTCGCGCATGGGTGGATGCAAAACATTTTTTTTCCTCTTCAGAAGTGCAACACGTTCTGAGACATTGTTATTCGTGTAAGTTAAGATTTTTCTGCAATATTCGTTATTACTTACATGTAAGAGCGCACTTCCTCATTAATGATTTCGTGATTTCTGTGTGTTTAAAATACGAAATATGAAATTATTGGAGGTGAAATTGCTGTGAGTGAAACAACCGACAGTGACCTTTATATTTTTCTTGTCAGAAATAATTCACCATTTTTTCCGAATATGTAGCGATTCCCGAGTATGCGGTTAGACAGGAATCTAAGAGCGCAACTTAAATTACTGGGAATGTAACTAGCAGCAATCATCTTCAACATCTTGCTTGTCACAAGTATTTATCTGTGACCGAAGCCTCAACCACAGTACACAGAGATGAAAGATCTCTCCCGTAATATTTTTAGACTGTAGCACCATATACGAAACATTTTCATTCATGAGATGCATGTTATAAACTTCGACGAACTGCAGGAGCTCTCGAAAATGCGTTTTTTTTTAAATTTTGTTTTTGGGACCCTAATCGTTGACCTATCACATACGGAAGTGGGTTACTTAATCATTTAGATCTCTAGCAGCGAGTTATAACAACATTCTGTTTATCTTCTTATTCTTTGAAATTGGCTCTGAGCACTATGCGACTTAACTTCTGAGGTCATCAGTCGCCTAGAACTTAGAACTAATTAAACCTAACTAACCTAAGGACATCACACACATCCATGCCCGAGGCAGGATTCGAACCTGCGACCGTAGCGGCCACGCGGTTCCAGACTGAAGCGCCTTTAACCGCACAGCCACACCGGCCGGCCTCTTTGAAATTCTCAGAATCAATTTTTCGGGTGTTTTTATAGATGTATTAGTGCAATGTGGTACTACACACTATTCCTAGCTCATTTTCCGAAACGTAAAATCCAAAACACGATGTCAGTGTGAATGAGAATAATATGACATAACGCGGCATTTACGACAGTTTGCAAAATACAGTCAAATACGCTATCGTTATTATGCATGCATGGAAACCTGCAGTCAGAGAAACTGTACAAATTTCCGTGCGTTTCAGCTGAGAATCATAAATATGGATACACTGTTACTGATACTGTTAAGGAGGAGGCAAGGGCGATGAAGGTGGGCACGTCAGCTCGATGGAATGCGGCGTCATGCGTTATGGCAACGTAAACGCAATTTTCGGTACTTCGAAGAATAGCGAGCCTGTGTCATCTGCTAGCTGCTTTGTGTTCGTGGCGCTGTGCGCACTGCAGTGCGCATGCGCGGATCTGTGGGCGCTTGCTTTTGATTGGCTTGAGCGACACGAACCGACAACAGCGCTTCGGTTCTCTAGACCCGAACGGTATGTCTACCGAAATGCATACTGAATAATGCAGGGACTCTAATTCGAGTACTAGACCGTTCGGTGCTCTTGAGTAACGAAACGATCGGCACAATGGCGGAAAGATACAGAATAGGCACCCAGACGTGAAGTGCTCCTCGGCTGCAGACTCGTGTGCGGACGACTGTGGTGTTAGGCATAAAAGCAGCACCCAGCCAGCAGCTGCAAGAGGTACCTAACTGCATACTGCAAACCAAGGACACCTTCGAGGCCCCATAGTGTCGCTGATGCAGCAGGACCTAGCTGTGAGGCACCAGTTAAGGCCTCAGCTGCCATAGACCAGCGGCTAGTTGTAGATGAGCCTGGATGACTCACATTGGGTTGACAGCTGGGACGGGTGGGCAACCGTCGGCGACGAATCCTCTCAGTTCTGACTGGCTAATATTCATACTTGTTAGTTATGGGTGGCTAGTACTTGTACTTGCTAGCCTTGGTATTATAATCAAAAAGCACTGCTTCCAGTCAAGTACAGGGCCCAGCCAAAAAGTATCAGGGCTCGACATGTGGGAACTGTTCTGGTCACACTACCTGGGCGAAGACTTTACACTTTTCAGATTTTGGAGGCAGAATGTGGAAGGCAGCCAGGTGGCTCGCCTGGCTTCAGGTTGTGGAGCTGATTTGTGAAGGTGGTGACATAACAAAAAATACAGTTCCAGTATAGAAACTACTCCCTGGAAGAAGTTGTACAAAGTTCATTGACCTAAGGTAACACTGCTTCTTCTTTCAGTTTATTTAAAATATTCTTTTAGCAGTCGCAAATTTAATCAAAGGTCTCTGGAAATTAATTATTTGGGGCGAAGAAGTTACATACAGGCAAACAAGGGAAAGTTAGGTATTGAGACCATGTGCCTGTTACCAATCCCATGTCTCTGTTTCGATCTTTTGAAATAGTTTGCAGCATTACTCATTATAATTTAATACAAGATATAATGTCCTGCGTTATATTTAATAACTAACTGTGGTATCAACTTTCGATACCACACTTTTTAGGGGTTGCAGATATCGACCGCGGTCCGTAATAGATATCGCTGGACCCGCGAGTCCGCGGCTTGTGACAAGGGTCTAGGGAGCTATCGTCCACTATTGCTCGGGACGTCAACGACGAATGTAGCACAGCCTTCAGCTGGTAGGAAGCAACCTCTAACAAGGCGCTTAGTCACGTATGGCATAAGTAATGCCTCTCTCGATATCTGTAATTGTATGTATGCAGCGTATGAAGAAGCCTGTACCACAGGTTAAGTACAAAATATATTATTTTTTACCAACGACTACTAATTATTTCAGTCATTGCAGATACAGACTATGCAGCCAGCTCCTTACCGACTTCACTGCCAAACATGCAGTATATGTTTCTACACTACTGGCCATTAAAATTGCTACACCAAGAAGAAATGCAGATGATAAACGGGTATTCATTGGACAAATATATGATATTAGAACAGACATGTGATTTCATTTCCACGCAGTTTGGGTGCACAGATCCTGAGAAATCAGTACCCAGAACAACCACCTCTGGCCGTAATAATGGCCTTGATACGCTTAGGCGTTGAGTCAAACAGAGCTCGGATGGAGTGTACAGGTACAGCTGCCTATGCAGCTTCAACACGATACCATAGTTCATCAAGAGTAGTGACTGGCGTATTGTGACGAGCCAGTTGCTCGGCCACCATTGACCACACGTTTTCAATTGGTGAGAGATCTGGAGAATGTGCTGGCCAGGGCAGCAGTCATAACATTTTCTGTATCCAGAAAGGCCCATACAGGACCTGCAATATGCGCTCGTGCAATATCCTGCTGAAATGTAGGGTTTCGCAGGGTTCGAATGAAGAGTAGAGTCAGGGGTCTTAACACATCTGAAATGTAACGTCCACTGTTCAAAGCGCCGTCAATGCAAACAAGAGGTGACCGAGACGTGTAACCAATGGCACCCCGTACCATCGCGCCGGGTGATACGCCTGTATGGCGATGACGAATACACGCTTCCAAAGTGCGTTCACCGCGATGTCGCCAAACACGGATGCGACCATCATGATGCTGTAAACAGATCCTGGATTCATCCAAAGAAATGACGTTTTGCCATTCGTGCACCCAGGTTCGTCGTTGAGTACACCATCGCAGACGCTACTGTCTGTGATGCAGCGTCAAGGGTAACCGCAGCCATGGTCTCCGAGCTGATAGTCCATGCTGCTGCAAACGTCGTCAAACTGTTCGTGTAGATTGTTGTTGTCTTGCAAACGTCCCCATCTGTTGACTCAGGGATCGAGACGTGGCTGCACGATCCGTTACAGCCATGCGGATAAGATGCCTGTCATCTCGACTGCTAGTGATACGAGGCCGTTGGAGTCCAGCACGGTGCTCCGTATTACCATCCTGAACCCACCGATTCCATATTGTGCTAACAGTCATTGGATCTCGACAAACGCGAGCAGCAATGTCGCGATACGATAAACCGCAATGGCGATAGGCTACAATCCGACCTTTATCAAAGTCGAAAACGTGATGGTACGCATTTCTCTTCCTTACACGAGGCATCACAACAACTTTTCACCAGGCAACGCCGGTCAACTGCTGTTTGTGTATGAGAAATCGGTTGGAAACTTTCCTCATGTCAGCAGGATGTAGGTGTCGCCACTGGCGCCAACGTTGTGTGAATGTTCTGAAAAGCTAATCATTTGCATATCACAGCATCTTCTTCCTGTCGGTTACATTTCGCGTCTGTAGCACGTGATCTTCGTGGTGTAGCAATTTTAATGGCCAGTAGTGTATTTAGTATTGGCCACCTGTCATCATAACAACTGACGATGAGAATCATAACATTAACTTGAAACAATTGTGATTAAAATCACTGTTCATTAGACAACAACTTGTATCTAACAATATTTCACTCAGTAGTGTCATCACAAACTATTCTTTACTCTGGTCGTGTCAGTCTGAAACACTCCCCATTAAAAATATTGAATCATACATCAAACATCGTTTACAAATGTACGAGGCGTGTTTTTTAAGTAAGTACCGTTTTGAAATTTAAAAAGACGTGCTAAGATATCTCAATAATTTTATTTTTAAATGAAAGCCTGTACCTTATCTATGTACTGACGCCATTACAGTCTGATTCTTCTTTGTCTACGTTGTGTACTGAGTGTTTAAGATGCTTCCGATAATCGTGAGTCCCGCCGACTGTGAAGTACGGGCTGTTATAAGATTTCTTAGTGCTAAAGGCCTAAAAGCGATCGATATTCATCGTGAGATCTGTGCAGTTTACGGGGAAACATTATGAGTGATAGAATGGTAAGAAAGTGGGTGAGAGCATTTAAAGATGGCCGCACAAATGTGCATGATGAACAACGGAGTGGGCGTCCTCCGGTCGTTAATGAAAGTTTGGTGCAGGAAGTGGACAATGAGATGAGATTTTCTCCTTGCGGTATGACTTTCCTAATGTTTCTCGTAGTATTTTGTATGACATTGTGACCGAGCACTTGAATTACCGAAAATTGTGCGCACGTTGGGTACCGACAATGTTGACGGATGTGCACAAAGCCAAACGTTTAGACAGCGCATTGACTTTCCTTGAGTGGTACCACAACGACGGTGATGATTTCTTAAGCCAAATTGTTACGGGCGATGAAACATGGGTGGCCTATGTCACACCAGAATCAAAGCAACAGTCCATGGAAGTTGAGCAAGGGCATCGTTTTGCTGCAAGACAATGCCCGTCCGCTTGTGGCGAATCAGACCAAAGATCTCACCACATCTTTTCGATGGGAAACTGTAGAACATACTCCGTATAGCCCCGATCTTGTGCCCTGTGACTACCATCTGTTCCTGCACTTGAAGAAACACCTGGGCGGTCAGCGTCTTCGCCCGCATCTCGTGGTCGTGCGGTAGCGTTCTCGCTTCCCACGCCCGGGTTCCCGGGTTCGATTCCCGGCGGGCTCAGGGATTTTCTCTGCCTCGTGATGGCTGGGTGTTGTGTGATGTCCTTAGGTTAGTTAGGTTTAAGTAGTTCTAAGTTCTAGGGGACTGATGACCATAGATGTTAAGTCCCATTGTGCTCAGAGCCATTTGAACCATTTGGTCAGCGTCTTCAAGACAATGACGGTCAAAACAGTGGTGATGCAGTGGTTAACAAGTCAGGCGGCAGACTTCTATGAGGAGGGTATTCAAAAACTGGTACAACGTTATGACAAGTGCCTCAATATTGACGGAAATTATGTAGAATAGTAGATTAAGGTACAGGCTTTCATGCAAAAATAAAATTATTGAGATATCTTAGCACGTCTTTTTTTAATTTCAAAACGGTACTTGCTTAAAAAAACACGCCTCGTAACATGACTGGTACATGTGGTATCGTCCTGAGATGGCGGTGACAAACCCAAGCCGCAATCCGCAACGACGAATGGGAGAGGCTGGACAAGTCATGCCCTCTCTTTCAGCACAGCAGCGCTCTCACACGGAGGGCGATATAGAGCCGACCTTGAAAGCGCTCTGCCCCAGTTCGTGACCTCAGCTGAAGCAATCAGCATCATCACTTAAGGAGTTATTCAAGTCTCAGATGGAAAGATAATTTTGTATATGTTGAACATTTTACTTCAAGAGGAGAGTTGTAATTGTATGCATCAAGTGATGCTTTAATAGTCAGTTACAGGTGTAAATTATCGAGCACTCCTGTGGCAAAGTATTAAATCAATTTAAGTAAATCTTTTTATTCATTTATGTAATAAAGTCAACTAATTATATTGTCTATTCTAGTTCAGATGAGCCATCTCCCAGACCAATCAAGAAACCCACAGTTATGGCAGGACGTTTGTAGTTATATCTGGTCATAACGGTGCAGTTCACTTCATGATCCTGTATCAGTCCAGTTATATTTATTTCATAATAAAAGTAGGTAGTGAAAGCTGCTAGGTGGTGTCTGCTAGGTTCTCACGCAAGGAAGCGAATTTCCGGATTTAGTATACCTGCCAGCAGACATCGATATGGATTTACATGAGTTGGTGTGGATATTACAGCGGAATAGTACAGAACTCTGTCATGGAGGTGTATGTTTTGAGTGGACCCAGTGATCTACCTCGTATGTGGACTGGCTAATTAGAGACGTCTGGTTAACACCTGATCCAGAGGTGCTAACTAGGTCAATAGCTTTGTCGGGCCATTCTTGAGCCGAAGTTGCTATGTTTGCAGAATCACATGAATTTACGGCTGTGGCAACGAACGTACTTTCCGACAATTGACATGTTGCGAATTTAGTTGTGCATGATAAATAGCTCCTCGATGCCCCATGGAGTGAGCCAGACAGCCTTGTCTTCCGCTGAGGTGCCGTGTGTTCACACTTAACGATAACCGAGTAGTGATGTTATGGCGCTGTCCGTCTTTACTTACATCAGAATCGGTTGTGTTTTATAATAAACCATGCATTCAATTGAGGCGGCAATTCTCAGTCTTTGCACGTTATCAGAATGTGGAAGGGCAACATACATTGCTGGTGGTCAATTCGGGGTTGGTGCAAAATATTTTTGGCTTTTGCTTCGGCTTCCAGATAGTTGACATAGTACATTTAGTGTCTCAGTCGATCCCCTTTCAAGATTTGGACCTTTGACCTGGGTCGTACGACCGGCTGTTTGAGAATTTCTTGGGTCGGGCAGAAAATTTCGAGCCACACTTTCCCTTAGGCAGTCAGCGAGACCAAAATTTTTTTCACCCGCACCCCATTGCCTTTACTATGTGTGACAATGTCAACGCCGAGTTGCAGCGTTGGCAGGACCACAGCGTGTTTCTCCTATCTCGTCGAGTCAGTTGGCCACCCCTTTGGTAATGATGCAGAAACCAGAGTACCATATGTCTTGAAGATGATTTTAACCACATGACGAATGCACAGGGTGTCGCAGACACATATCCAATTCCGCAGCTGGAAGAGTTCGTTGACGAAGTTGTCAGAGGGCCTGTAGCTTTCACGCATCGTAGTGAATAGCTTCAGTTACTATTGGACTCCTCTTCTTGGAATTTCTTGGTGCTCAACACCCCGTTTCGACTTCCTAGTTTAATGGCTTGGCTTTTGGAACCTAGGCTCACCAGGAATTTGTGAGCGATATTTGGAGCAGTTGATTCAATACGTTCCGTGTTTTGCAAACTACCTCGATGCATTCTGGGTAACGGTCTCTCCACGAAAGGAGCGTTTGCGAAAATCTGCGGATGATCTTCCAACGCCTTCTGGAGAATTGCCTTCGTTTGCAAACCGGAAAAATGTGGTTTTTCTCCACAAAGGTGCACTTTTTGGGACATGTTCTTAGCAAAGATGGCCTCGTCTCTATGGATGAAGCACGTCAAAGCCATTGTAAATCTGGTGGTGCCCATGAACATGAAGGAGCTACAGTTCCTTTTGGGAAAGATTTCTTATTATGCTAAGTTCATCCCATAGGCCAACCGACTTCGCCAAAAGGGTGTCAAATTTGTGTCGTCTGCAGAACTGTTTGTGGTCCTCTCCCTGATTGGCTTCCTTTATGCCAGATAGACCGTTAATCCTGTCCGCTGCATCCAAGTATGTTACTGTTGTGGTAATCTCTCATTGAACTCAGGTGGCACCAAGTAGCCATCACTTTTGCAATAAGACGCTTTCCACGGTGCAACATACACTCCTGGAAATTGAAATAAGAACACCGTGAATTCATTGTCCCGGGAAGGGGAAACTTTATTGACACATTCCTGGGGTCAGATACATCACATGATCACACTGACAGAACCACAGGCACATAGACACAGGCAACAGAGCATGCACAATGTCGGCACTAGTACAGTGTGTATCCACCTTTCGCAGCAATGCAGGCTGCTATTCTCCCATGGAGACGATCGTAGAGGTGCTGGATGTAGTCCTGTGGAACGGCTTGCCATGCCATTTCCACCTGGCGCCTCAGTTGGACCAGCGTTCGTGCTGGACGTGCAGACCGCGTGAGACGACGCTTCATCCAGTCCCAAACATGCTCAATGGGGGACAGATCCGGAGATCTTGCTGGCCAGGGTAGTTGACTTACACCTTCTAGAGCACGTTGGGTGGCACGGGATACATGCGGACGTGCATTGTCCTGTTGGAACAGCAAGTTCCCTTGCCGGTCTAGGAATGGTAGAACGATGGGTTCGATGACGGTTTGGATGTACCGTGCACTATTCAGTGTCCCCTCGACGATCACCAGTGGTGTACGGCCAGTGTAGGAGATCGCTCCCCACACCATGATGCCGGGTGTTGGCCCTGTGTGCCTCGGTCGTATGCAGTCCTGATTGTGGCGCTCACCTGCACGGCGCCAAACACGCATACGACCATCATTGGCACCAAGGCAGAAGCGACTCTCATCGCTGAAGACGACACGTCTCCATTCGTCCCTCCATTCACGCCTGTCGCGGCACCACTGGAGGCGGGCTGCACGATGTTGGGGCGTGAGCGGAAGACGGCCTAACGGTGTGCGGGACCGTAGCCCAGCTTCATGGAGACGGTTGCGAATGGTCCTCGCCGATACCCCAGGAGCAACAGTGTCCCTAATTTGCTGGGAAGTGGCAGTGCGGTCCCCTACGGCACTGCGTAGGATCCTACGGTCTTGGCGTGCATCCGTGCGTCGCTGCGGTCCGGTCCCAGGTCGACGGGCACGTGCACCTTCCGCCGACCACTGGCGACAACATGGATGTACTGTGGAGACCTCACGCCCCACGTGTTGAGCAATTCGGCGGTACGTCCACCCGGCCTCCCGCATGCCCACTATACGCCCTCGCTCAAAGTCCGTCAACTGCACATACGGTTCACGTCCACGCTGTCGCGGCATGCTACCAGTGTTAAAGACTGCGATGGAGCTCCGTATGCCACGGCAAACTGGCTGACACTGACGGCGGCGGTGCACAAATGCTGCGCAGCTAGCGCCATTCGACGGCCAACACCGCGGTTCCTGGTGTGTCCGCTGTGCCGTGCGTGTGATCATTGCTTGTACAGCCCTCTCGCAGTGTCCGGAGCAAGTATGGTGGGTCTGACACACCGGTGTCAATGTGTTCTTTTTTCCATTTCCAGGAGTGTATCTACTGACAGGTATGGAGCAAAGTTCTTACTCATTACCAACCACAAGCACCTGGCGTCCTTATTCAGTCCTTGCTCTAAGTTACCGGTTTGGACTGCTCACTGGTTGCATATGTGGGATCTCTTTCTCAGTAATTATAGTTATGACATTCGTTACCAGTCCATTGCCCAGAATGATAATGCAGGTACTAGGGGCATGGATAATTTTTTCTTCTGGATTGGGGGGTGGGGGTGTGCGAGGGGGGGTTCACTTCTGTTCAAGTACAAGATGGTAATTCAGGTCAGCATCCCAAAATATTAGCAACTGAACTGTCATAAACTGTTTCAACATTTAGACTGT
The DNA here is from genome assembly GCF_023864275.1 of Schistocerca cancellata. NCBI lineage: Eukaryota > Metazoa > Arthropoda > Insecta > Orthoptera > Acrididae > Schistocerca > Schistocerca cancellata. The sequence goes on along the minus strand of NC_064629.1, from coordinate 215,061,539 downwards.
AATACGATTTGCAGCTACTGAAAATCAGATACAAGTGAATGGGAATGAAAGCACTACAGTAGTAAAATTGCTATGCATATTAGAGGTGGGTCGTTCGTGACCAGGTCCAAAGGTATTGTTTACTAAAGTGAACGGAAAAACCAGGGAACGACTGTTAAGGAACGGTCGTTCACCATTCACTTTGGTCCCGGCCGGTCTCGTTCCGGCAATGTCGCGACAGGTCTTCGTTAATGGAACGGTCGCAGCCTGTTCTTGTTCCCGGAACAGTCGGTCCATGTTCTAGAGACGGTCGTGTCGGCTAGTCCTCGTTCTCGGTCGCAGCCGGTCCCGTTGCCACCTCCGTCTCGTTCTTTTTCGGGTAGTCACTCGATCCACTATCCATTTCAATTTTTTATAATTATATAATTTATACAAAAATTAAGTTAAATGTAATATATTTTTATTTTTCAGGGAGTAAACAAAGAAATTTACTTATCTCATCGTCGTTTTGATCAACTCTAGAGCACACAATTACCACAAGGTAAGTTTAGTTTTTATTCGTAGATTTCCTGGTTTCACCGGCTTGATTTAACGACTAGTTTTTAATATAAATTTTTACCATTTTTTTATTTTAGTGCACGAAAATTCACGCAAAACTTACGATTTTCGCATTTCTTCCAAAGGCTCTTATTGTTCACGTTTGGTTGTTCCCTGTGCTACCCCCCAGTTTTGTTTGTTTGCACAAAAATGATTTGTTCGTGTCTTCGGCTCCGTAGGAAAAGTTTAAGGGCGTCCCATTGCTTGAAAGATCATATAATGGCATCGAGTCGTATTTACCTTTTATTAAAAAAATAATGTACAGAAGTACCTTTTAAGCGAAAAACTTTATTATTTTCAATTTAATTATTGTATTGCTGCTTTAACTTCAATAATGCAACCTGTAAACGTACTATTTTCTAAGCGTGTGCGGCAAATATGACAAGAAAATCACATTTTCTTTTCAACATACATATTCTTCCACGCGATTACGTTTTTTTGTCCCTGAACCATATGACAAGATTCAGGTACAACATGATATATATATAGCATCTGTTTTTTTTAAATTGTTGATTACTGGGCTACCTGAAAATTATTCAGGCGGATAATTTACAATGTTTGTTTTAGTAACTAGATGTAGAACGCTGACATCTTCATTTACATGCCACTGTGAAGACTGTCTTAATGAACTTGTCACTGAAAGCAAATTTTTTTAGCATAGTATTATTTTATTAGAAACGAGGAGTTCCATCCCTTTTGTCATAATTTTTGGCATTTGATTGACTCCTACTCGAATCTCTATCTATCCTCTTTAATCCTTATTTACCTTCGTCATGTGGTTCTGCTGCACGATTCATTGTAGTTGATGTTTTAATTTTTGGTTCAGAAGATTAAGGCGACAGGAACTATAAATGATATTTCAGTTTTTGTATAACCACTTGCAGTATATCACTGTTTACAAGCTGATGTACGGTATACATATGAAGTTTTGAAAAGTTTTTGAAATTCAAATATGGAGCTTTGGCTTCTGCAGCGGCACAGGGTCATGCTTAGACACACACGTCGATAAGGAAAAAACTAACGTATCAAACTCCTGTCTGTTCTTGTAGCTGGAATTCAACTTCATCAAGAAACATAAATTTTTTCAACACGTGCGTCACGGATCACTCTGGACCACGGACAGATACTCCATGAGATGCTTCTTAGACAAGATAATCCTCATTTAATTAAAAAATTATCAACATAATAGTCTCGTATATCTTATTTCTGCAAGATAAATACAAGAGAGCTTTTTCCAAAATGTTTTCGGTCAAAGCACATGCAGCTCTAAAAGGGCTCGTATTTTATGCCGTTGCGTAGGAAACTAACGACGTAACAGAAAAGCCAGTTTGAATTACATGGACTACTTTTTCCTGCGCTTTTCCGTAGTAAGTTAATAGACCGAAATATACATAAATTGTCAGCAGTGAACTAGTATTGGATTTTTCTTTTCTTTTATTTTCAAATACATTTGTGAGTAAAACTTATCTTTTAAGTGCATTAATAAGTAATTTATAGATTCGTTGATTTCCGTATTCGTTTCTCTCTCGTCTGCTAAAGCTTGCCTGTGTTTGCTCACGATTTCTGTTTCTCAAGTAACTGATGATATATTCCACGCAAGTACCTAGGCGGGTGGGGGACGGGGGCTGTTCAATAGCTGACTGATCAAAAACTGGCTACCTTTTTTCGATTGTAAAGATCTTTAAAGCAATGGTATGTGGTGTGCCGTCAATATTTTGGAAAAAAAGTCTTGTGTGTCTTCACTTGTTAAGTTCAGACACTCTCCCAGAACATTTGTGCAGTTTTCGTCGTTGCTAAAACAAACCTAATTTTAGTATGCAGTTTCTTAACTCCTGTGTGGAAAATCGTTAATTTTCCAAATAAATTTTCACTTCCCACACAGTACGTGACTTTGTTGCGTAGTTAATTTACACACTCGCAAATTGTAAAAGAAAACTGAATGTTCGTTTGGCACATTGTACACTTAGGTGACAAAAGTCATGGGATGGCGATATCGACCTGTACAGATTGCGGTAGTACCACGAACACAAGGTATGAAAGGCTGGCTCTGAGCACTATGGGACTTAACAGCTATGGTCATCAGTCCCCTAGAACTTAGAACTACTTAAACCTAACTAACCTAAGGACAGCACACAACACCCAGTCATCACGAGGCAGAGAAAATCCCTGACCCCGCCGGGAATCGAACCCGGGAGGTATGAAAGGGCAATGCTTTGGCAGATACGTCATTTGTGCTCAGGTGGTCATGTGGGAAGGTTTCCGACGTAATTATGGCCACACAACGGGAATTAGCAGAGTTTGAACGCGTTGGATGTAGGCACATGGTACATTTCATTTCGGAAATCGTTAGGGAATTCAAAGATCTACAGTGTCATGAGTGTGCCGAGAATACCACATTGCAGGTATTACCTCTCACCACGGACAACGCAGTGGCCGACGGCCTTCACTTAACGACGGAGAGCAGCGACCTATGCGTTGAGCTATCATTACGAACAGGCAAGAAAATAAGGGCAGAAATCAATGTGGGACGTACGACGAACGTATCCGTTAGGACAGTGCTGCGAAATTTGACGTTAATGGGCTATGGCAGCAGGCAACCAACGCGAGTGCCTTGGCTAACAGCACGAAATCGCCTGCAGCGCCCCTTCTGGCTCGTGACTATATCGGTTGGACACTAGACTACTGGTTAACAATAGCCTTGTCAGGAAAGTCCGGATTTCAGTAGGTAAGAGCTGATGGTAGAATTAGAGCGACTGTGCAAGCTGGTGGTAGCTTCGTAATGGCGTTGGCTGTGTTTACATGGAATGGACTGAGTCCACTGGCTCAACTGAACCGATCATTGTCTGGAAACGGTTATGTTCTGCTACTTGGAGACCACTTGCAGTCATTCATGGACTTCATGCTCCCAAACAACGATGGAACTTTTATAGATGACAACGTGCCATAACTGTTCGCGACTGGTCTGAAGAACGTTCTGGACAATTAGAGCGAATGATTTGGCTACCCAGATCGCCCGACGCGAATTCCATCGAACATTTATGAGACAAAATCAGGTGGTCAGTTCGTGCATGAATCCGGCACCGGCAACACTTGCACAATGATAGATGGCTTTATAGGCAGCATAGCTCAATATTTCTGCAGGGGACTTCCAATGACTTGCTGAGTCCATGCCACACCGAGTTACTGCACGCCGGGAAAAAGGAGAAGCGACACCATATTAGGAAATGTCCCATAACGTTTGTCACCTCAGTCTGGTTTACTTTCAGTTACTTCATTCTAGCAAGTAATTTCTGTAAACGAACTGAAAATCAAGACTGGTTCTTGCTACCACTGCAAGCTTCCCTCGAAAGTGGGTGACGATAGAATTGCTTTGCACTGGGTCATAAACATGTTCCGTACGCTGTATGTACGTTCAGCCTGTTATGAGCTCTCTCTTCTTGGCTTACCGTCACTGGCCCAGCACCAGACTTGACTAATTTGACGCGTTCTGAGAACAAATTCCCCTAAGGACACCGAAGGCAACAATCTATCTACATTCGGTGTTCAATGAATTTATCATGCAGAGGTAATACTTAGGTGTATTTGATATTTTTTCGCCAATGTTGTCTGAAATCTGTATAGCACACAATTGTATGAAAAGGGAACGGTGAAATAATAAAACTGAGTGCTTCCCAAACAGGAACGCTCACCAGTGAACTAGTTCCTACAGATGAACGAGTTAGCCCAACTGTAACACCTATTCATGATTTAAATCGCTCTGTAAATCACGAAAATTTAGCGCCTATAAAATGCATGTTATGTGACAGTCCAATTGGAACGCTTTCTTTCTGAGCATAGTTACCCATATATTGCTTAATATTTCAAATCGGTTAGCATCGCTTAAGTTACTTCTGTCAATAAACGGAGAAATTTCATGTTTACGGACTGAGGTGGAAATGGAGAAACATTAACACAATCATACCTATCTTCTCAACTGACTAAATCATACTGAGAAAAAGAAGCGAAAGTACAATGGCTTTCTGTATTTCTAACATATCTTCACCACTTCCTTTAAGGTCTTCTTTGGGTGATTCCAATTTTACTACTTTACTTCGAAAAAATGGTTTAATTGATGCTTGTGATGGTCTTTTCTGAGCTGTTGCCTCCACGATAGTTCCATTGCAAAACACACAAGTTTGTGTTGAAAATAGTATTTGTGTACGTTTTAAAACTTCGCATAGTATTATATATATATATATATATATATATATATATATATATATATATATATATATATATATATATATATAACAAAAGTGTGTATTCGGAGCAGACACGGACGAGGTATCACCCTAGCGAAGATATGGGCTGCAATTGGGGAAATCGATTGAGACAAGTGACTTAACAAAACGCAGATTATTATTAAGCAGAATCTGTGAACGAGTACCTTGAAAATGGCGAAGCTGGTTGAATGTTCACGTGCTACTGTCTTGAACGTCTATGGACAGAGGTAGAAGAACAGTGAAACTCGTACTAGGTGCAAAATGACTGGACGTCCACGACTCTCACGGAACTTCAGAGGCTTATCTGTTCTCTATAGTAGAATAGATGGTGATCTGTTGCATCTATACTGAAAGAGCATAATGCTGGTGCACGCACAAGCGTTTACGAACACATCATTCGTCGTGCATTGTTGAACATGGAGCTCCGCAGCAGACCACCCCTACGTCTTCACATGTTGACTCAGCGACATCGTCAATAACGATTGCAGTGGGCACGGAACCATCGTAATTCGACCGTCGATCAATGGAAACGTGTCGGCTCTTACGGTGAATCACAGTTTTGTACACTAGGTATATGGTTGTCTCCAAAAACGGCGTTATCGAGGTAAGCGGCGGCTCGCCACGGACGCAGGCTGATGGAAGCAGTATTATGCTATGGGAGACGTTCTCCTGCGCTTTCATGGGACCTCTGGTAGTATCCAACTTTGTGGACTCGCACTGTTTAGAATATGTTCAGCATATGTAAAATGTTGTGCTATTGTGTATCGTGTCTGCATGGTGGAATAAGCAACTGTGAGCAATATGTATATGGACATAGCCTGTTGAACAAGGTGCTTTACGTTTTTAAATATTTTAGCAATGAGATACTTTTTATAATGTGCCACTTTTATCCACTTGACATCTGGCGCGTAAGGTCATAGTAAAATGGACATGTTTTTCAAGGAAAGATTTTAAGACTGAAACGTCCCCTTAGAACAATTTATACAAGACTGTGCTTAAACTGACACACAATATTTTTTTTTTTAGCGCAACGCAATCTGACTTTCAGAAATCCCTACAAAGGAATGGCCCTGACTAACATTAACCTGTACCTTTCACAAATCACTTACCTCACCAAAAATCTTCGTTACTCGAACTACTGCAATACAGCGAGCGCCACTACTGCCAGCTAAATAAAAGATTCAAACTACGGAAGTCACTAACTACTGATAGGGATAGTTAACAAATGAAAGATTTTAATAGAGAACAAACAATGTATTTACCTTAATAGTCATAATATATATAACAGTTCATAATATTCAGTATAACAAATTTCAAAACTCCGCCATCTCTCCCCCCACATCCACCACTGCTGGCAGCTCACCTCCAACTGCGCAACGCTACGCGCTGTTCACATCCAGCTGCCGCTGCCCAACACTACAATGGCAGACAACAATGAAAACTAGCCACAGACTGCACACAGCACAGCCAGTGGTTTTCATATAGAGCGCTACGTAACGTTGCCAATAAGAAAACATAAACAGCCTACTTACATAAAGAAAACATAAACAGCCTACTTACAAGACCTAAAATTGACGGCATTGTCTGTTGAAACCGGTTGTGTTAAATAAGAAAAAAATGTTTTACGTGGTCTTGGCTGTTGAATGGTTTTTAACAACTAAACAGATCGTCTTTCAGTTCTCGCAAAATGACAAAATTCAATCAGTGTCTATATTCATTGCCTCTAGATGTTGGTTGTCTTCTGTTAGCTTAGTTACCGTCACATGTCCGCAGCAGAAATCACGTTGTGTTCTCGAGTCTGCGAAGTGTAGTTCCATGATTACAGTGCAAAGACGTTTCAGGTTAAGGCACCCAATTGATCCTTCGAATAGATGGAACATTTTCAGATGGTATCGACACTTTGTAGACACAGGACGTGTACATGAAGAAAAGGTCATAGATGCTTTCGTTATTTCCAACTAAAATGTCGCATGAATTCAAATCGCTTTGCACGGTAGTCCTACAAAATCAACTCATCGTGCCAGTCGGGATTTACAACAGCTTACAACAACAATTTGGCGTGTTTTGAGACTTCAGTTGGTTATGAAGACCTACAACTACAACTGTAACAGGCTTCACGTCATGGCGACATATGCAAATGTGTGGATTTTTCTGATGAGCTTCAGAATGCTACTGTCAATCATAACACTTTCTCACAAAGCATAGTGTTCAGTGATGAAGCGACTCTCCACGATAGTGGGTAACTAAACTGTGGTGTGCGTACTGTATGACCTTCAGTACACACACCATCAGATTATTTGACTTGTCGCTCTAACGAAGTAGGCGAGTGTCAGCAATATGTCTCGTGGTATTATCGTGGCGTGTTTATCTTCTGCCGCCAGGTCAGACGATAGAAATGCCACTTGTACACTTAGAGTAGTAGATTGACGGTAACCAACTTTAAACAGAACTTGATTAATTTTCACACACATTTATTAAAATAACAACAAGCCTAAGAATTACTTAACTTGGTTCTGGATGCTATTTACAATTTGACAATCTGAAATTCCTTTGGTATTGGTACGTTATTCTTATTCTCACATATATCTCTGATACTTGCCAAAAGTGTCTATACATTTTTATCTTCATGGCTATGTACAGGAATATGGTAATCTTATTAGGCGCAGACTGAAACTTGAGTATAGACTGGTACAAACAAATGTAGAACTCGTACAGACTGGTACAGACTGATGCAGACTGGTACAGACTGGTGCAGACAAATGCAGACTCACTAATCGGAGGTCTGTAAACTCGTTATAATACCTCGCGCTTTCATGTATCACTGCGCGAGTGTGATCCGCGAGGAGAAAAGGTTCTACGTTAGCAGCAATCTCATTGGCCGCGTTACATATTAATACGCGGATCGGCGGAAGCAGAATTTGGTCCGTCTAGTCTACGGCAGTGCCATCGCGTTGTGCGGAGACGGACGAGCGCTGCACCTGCGCTGTTGTGCTTAGCGGGGCGCGCTCTAGTGGGAAAGTTGTGTACGCGCTGACTAGGCGGAACTATGTACACAACATAAACAAACACAGTGTTCGAATTTTGGGCCAACAGAACCCACATGCACACAGTGAACATGTACGAGATTCACCGAAAGTCAATGTGTTTTGTGCCGTGTCCCATTCATCTGTTTACGACTCTTTCTACTTTGATGGAAACACGTTTAACGGCTCTGAGCACTATGGGACTTAACATCTATGGTCATCAGTCCCCTAGAACTTAGAACTACTTAAACCTAACTAACATAAGGACATCACACAACACCCAGTCATCACGAGGCAGAGAAAAACATGTTTAACGGTCAGCAGTATCTTGCTATGTTACAAAACTGGTTGTTTGCGAGCTGAACGACGACAACTTGATTTTTCAACAACAAGACGGGGCATGTCCCCAGAGAGGTCACCAGGTGCGTGATTATCTGAATGAAACTCTACAAAGCGGTTGGATTGGTCGTCAAACAGCCGGCGACTTATCACTTTTTTGCTGCCTCCACGGTCACCGCATTTGACGCCCTGTGACTTCTTCCTGTGGGGCCTCATTAAGGACGACGTTTATGCTCCAACACTCACAGAACCTAGAAAAGTTGAAGAACCGCATTCATACAACCATAACATGAGCGACGATGGATATGCTTATTTGAGTACGGGAGGAATTCGAGTATCGATATGATATTGCTCATGTCACTGGTGGAGGACATATTGAACATCTGTAATCTAAACGCGATAGATTCGTAAATATGCGTCCTAAGTTTCGTAGTTGTATGTCTTACAGTTTAATAAATGTAGGCGTTCGATATAGGTATATTCTTTTTGAAACACCCTGTACATCAGTTTCCAAATTTCACGGCAAACTTTAAGAGAATAAAGTAGAACGAGAACTAAGAGTCTCGAATATTCTCAAAATATACAAGCAACGTTTAACACACGATACTTTTCAGTTGTTTCTGTGAGGGACTCTCCTCGTGGATGTACTTGCGACCTGATCGACATTGTACCAGCCAGATAAAGGTTCATATTTCGGATGCTGATCCTAACTGCTGTTAACAACAAGAGCCACACGGTTCGAGAGTCCATAGGTAGAAATAGGAAACAACGTAAGATGAGTCACGGAAGATAGAAGGAATAAGTCCCTAAAGTAAAAAGTGAAATATTAATAATGGCGAGTGTATCCTTGGATTTTATATCTCGTAAATTATGACGGAACTTCAAAAAGTAAATTACACGTGTCCTCCTACTCTAAGACTATTGTGCAAAGGGAATGGCGCATTGTCAGAAGGGAGTCAGTGTTTTGGAAGTGAAATGTCGTAGCAACTGGAAACTTTCTCCAGAACTGAAGTAAGCGGGACAGTACGATTCTTATGCGCAAAGCGCCTAGGTTGGACACAGATTCACCGTGAAATCCTGGCGGTATACGGACCAAATGCAATTTCGCGTACAACCGTAGCTAAATGCCGCCAAAAATTTAATGAAGAGCTCAGAGAAGTGGTTGATGCTGATCGGGAAGGAAGGGCATCGACACCAACCACAGACGAGAATGCCCAGGCAATCGAAGAAATGATTCGCAGCACGCGCAGATTTTCCGACGACAAGGTGGCTCACACAACGCTTCTGGATTGCCTCCTTTACCAAAGGGCGGATTTCTCTCGTCGAGGAATTGACTGTGCTAGAGTCTTATGAACGTTGTTTACCGAGACTTGGTTCAGAAAAATGTTTCAAATTGCTCTAAGCACTATGGGACTTAACATCTGAGGTCATCAGTCCCCTAGACTTAGAACTACTTGAACCTAACTAACCTAAGGATATCACACAGATCTATGCCCGAGGCAGGATTCGAACCTGCGACCGTAGCAGCAGCGCGGTTCCGGACAGAAGCGCCTAGAACCGCTCGTCCACAACGGCCGCCTAGAGACTTGGTGACTATGTTGGAAACAGTGTGATGTGTCTGTGCCACTTTGAAATGTAGTACAGCCTTCTGAAAATGTTAGCCGGCCGGTGTGGCCGTGCGGTTCTAGACGCTTCAGTCTGGAACCGCGTGACCGCTACGGTCGCAGGTCCGAATCCTGCCTCGGGCATGGATGTGTGTGATGTCCTTAGGTTAGTTAGGTTTAAGTAGTTCTAAGTTCTAGGGGACTGATGACCTCAGATGTTAAGTCCCATAATGCTCAGAGCCATTTTTTGAAAAAGTTACTTGGCCTGACGTTCTATTCTGTAACTTACTTGTAGCAGTCTCTTCGTACAACGCTGTCGAAGTTGAACGACTTTATTGCTGTTGTAGTTCAAAAATTAATTACTTGACACATGTACTTCTCGAATTTTCGGTCGTATGATTTTCAAATTTTATATATCTTGCAACTGGAAATTACCGGACGCTGTTCTAATGCTATTTCGCTTACGTCAATCTGTTGTAGAATAATGGAACATGTTTTGTGTTCTCGTATTATGACGTTCTTAGATAATACAAATCTCCTTCATCATAACCAACATGGATTCCGCAAACAGAGATCATGTGAAACTCAGCTCGCCCTATTTGCCCAAGAAATTCACAGTGCCGTAGACACTGGCGAGCAGATTGATGCCGTATTCCTGGACTTCAGGAAGGCATTTGATACGGTTCCGCACTTACGTTTAGTGAAAAAAATACGAGCTTACGGAATATCGGACCAGGTTTGTGATTGGATTCAGGATTTCCTAGAAGAAAGAACACAACATGTCATTCTTAACGGTTCAAAATCTGCAGATGTAGAGGTAATTTCGGGAGTACCGCAAGGAAGCGTGATAGGACCTTTATTGTTTACAATATACATAAATGACTTAGTTGACAACATCGGTAGCTCCGTGAGGCTATTTGCAGATGACACGGTTGTCTACAAGAAAGTAGCAACATCAGAAGACTCGTACGTACTCTAGGAAGACCTGCAGAGGATTAATGCATGGTGCGACAGCTGGCAGCTTTCCCTAAACGTAGATAAATGTAATATAATGCGCATACATAGGGGCAGAAATCCATTCCAGTACGATTATGCCATAGGTGGTAAATCATTGGAAGCGGTAACGACCGTAAAATACTTAGGAGTTACTATCCGGAGCGATCTGAAGTGGAATGATCACATAAAACAAATAGTGGGAAAAGCAGGCGCCAGGTTGAGATTCATAGGAAGAATTCTAAGAAAATGTGACTCATCGACGAAAGAAGTAGCTTACAAAACGCTTGTTCGTCCGATTCTTGAGTATTGCTCATCAGTATGGGACCCTTACCAGGTTGGATTAATAGAAGAGATAGACATGATCCAGCGAAAAGCAGCGCGATTCGTCATGGGGACATTTAGTCAGCGCGAGAGCGTTACGGAGATGCTGAACAAGCTCCAGTGGCGGACACTTCAAGAAAGGCGTTACGCAATACGGAGAGGTTTATTATCGAAATTACGAGAGAGCACATTCCGGGAAGAGATGGGCAACATATTACTACCGCCCACATATATCTCGCGTAATGATCACAACGAAAAGATCCGAGAAATTAGAGCAAATACGGAGACTTACAAGCAGTCGTTCTTCCCACGCACAATTCGTGAATGGAACAGGGAAGGGGGGATCAGATAGTGGTACAATAAGTACCCTCCGCCACACACCGTAAGGTGGCTCGCGGAGTATAGATGTAGATGGAGATGTAGATGTAGGAGCTAAGCACAGACACGATAATTAATTATGACGACATTTTGAGTATTTTATTGTTACTAAGCAATTTGTTAATATCCTATTTAAACATCTGTATATTTTATTATTATTGTTAAAACAGCAGGCACCTGTGGCATGTAAAAGAGATGAAGATGATACTGATTTTACTAAGGTTTGAAGATGGTGGAAAATTACATTTGGTGAGAGGAGCGGTGCGAGACTCCCCAGAACCAAATCCTAGATCCACTCCTGCTGGAATCGGACTAACTTCCTTCCTAACTTTTTATTATGTCACTTCTCCCTTAATTCTATAGTTGATACAATTCTTTTTATCACAGTTCCATTTCGTACTTTCCATGGGCATTTATATAGCTTTCAATATTCACAGTAATCAATATACCGGTAACTTTGTTTATTCAAGGTTCTCTCTACCTCTCATTGCGACGTACATCTACACTAGACCCTCGGCTCTTACTCCCTATCTACATGAAACGCGCTCGGATCGAAAAAATCGCACATTCGGCACGCAGTGTCCAACGAATGTGCATCTCCAGGAGTGTATTGCATATTACGCAGAATATTGGTTGCGGCGGGATAAAGTACAAGAAATTACGTGTTCCAGAATAACTATGAAGTTAGGGCTCCGAGAATGGACAGTTAATGAATAGTAGCGCAGTTGGTACAGCGGAAATACATGACGCCTGGGATACAGTCTCTATCCGACATTCAGAGAGAGACTACAAGTGAAGCATACCGCCCCAGCAGAGGTATGGTTCACTTTATGACAGGACGCGTGCCCTACCGCGCATAGATACGTGGGATAGGAAAGATACCACCAACATTGTGTGGCTGTGGTGACTTAGGATCCCTGAGTGTGTAGTGTTCACATATCCATTCCAAGTGTAAGGTAAGAGACATAAACCCCTTCAGAGCGAAATGAAATATGAAGTACCTAATTAGGAATGCTGACACATACCAGTTACTGAACATAGCCACGAACAATATATCTAGGAACGAAATAAACAAGTTCAGGGGAGCTATTAGAAACCCAAACACACGTATTAGCAACGTCAAGAGAAAATAGGGGAAGATGAGAGAAAATATGCGAATGATGAGGAGATATGAAAGGATGGCAGTAATGCCGATGGTGAGGAAGAGAAAAACACAGCATTATCAGTGAAGTAGCATGTAGTGTTTGTTAATGAGAGCATATCAAGCTGTAATGTATTTTTAATATAAATAAAATAGTTATTAGTAATAACAATTGTGATTACTCAGTGTTTTTGCCGATTGTTGCTAAACAACTGAACAATTAATAACAGAGAGCTGAATGGAAGGCTATTTTGCCACTTACCGCGGGCAAAACCCGAAGACGTACCGACGCAACCGCAATTAGCTAGAGAAATTTACATAAGTAGTAACATAATACACCTCTCTGTTTTGTTTTAGTTTCATTACTTACTTTCCTCTTATTTCCTTCGCAACTACTTACTGTTTCTTTGTTTGTATACTTATTAAGTTTTATTACACACTAAAGCGCCGAAGAAACTGGTACAGGCACGCGAATTCAAATACAGGGATACGTAAACAGGCAGAATACGGCGCTGCTGTCGGCACCGCCTATATAAGACAACACGTGTCTGGCGCAGTAGTTAGATTGGATATTGCTGCTACAATGACAGGTTATCAAGGCTTAAGTAAGTTTGAACGTGACGTTATAGTCAGCGCACGAGCAATTGGACACAGCATCTCCGAGGTAGCGATGAAGTGGGGATTTTCCCGTACGGCATTTCACGAGTGTACCGTGAATATCAGGAACCCGGTAAAACATCAAATCTCCCACATCGCCGTGGCTGGAAAAAGACCCTGCAAGAACTGGACCACCGACGACTCAAGACAATCGTTCAACGTGACAGAAGTGCAACCCTTCCGGAAATTGCTACAGTTTTCAATGCCGGGCCATCAACAAGTGTCAGCTTGCGAACCAATCAACGAAACATTATCGATATAGACTTTCTAAGCCGAAGTCCCACTCGTGTACCTTTGATGACTGCACGACACACAGCTTTACGCCACTCCTGGGCCCGTCAACACCGACATTGGACTGTTGACTGGGAACATATTGCCTGATCGGAGGAGTCTCGTTTCAACTTGTATCGAGCGGATGGACGTCAGCTGGGGAATGTTCAAGTTGGTGGAAACTGTAATGGCGTGGGGCGTCCGACGCCCCACACGTCCAGGATTGCTACAGTGTGGCTCGAGGAACACTCTTCTGAGTTTAAACACTACCGCTGGCCACCAAACTCCCTAGACATGTACATCATTGAGCATATCTGGGATGACTTGCAACGTGCTGTTCAGAAGAGATCTCCACCACCTCGAACTGTTACGGATTTATGGTCAGCTCTGCAGGATTCATGATGTTAGTTCCCTCCAGCACTACTTCAGACATTAGTCGGGTCACTGCTACGTCTTGTTGCGGCATGTCTTCGTGCACGCGGGGGCCCTACACGATATTAGGCAGATGTACCAGTTTCTTTGGCTCTTGCGTGTATAATTTAGTACTTAAACATTGTGTCATTAGAGTGTTCCGGTGTACTGTACGACCTGATTTAGACAAAAAGGAGCGGAGGTTTTATGACTGAATAAATAAATAAGTAAGTAAAAATCCCAAATGACTTGACATCCTGATAGGTCAAGTACCCTTACACTAAACGGGGCTACGTCCAAACATAAGTGCATGTGTGACCAAAAAAAGAAGACACAGCCCTTGTTAAGTGGAGGCGAGCCCTTTTGACTGTGTTTTCCGTGTTTTATCTGCTCCAGCGTATCAATTAATTTTTAAAACTGTAAATTCCTCTCAGTTACACAGCAGACGGATGAAGGTAACTGCTGAGATCGGCTCTAAGATGCTAAGAGAAGTCACTTTGTGACTAAAGCCCGCTTTAGACGAGCGTATGTCTGGTCAAAATCGATAACTCGAAGTGCGTGCGCCTTTCGTGCCTGTGTCTGAATCAGCAATCAGTCACGACGTGAATGTGTCTACGTCGTCAGTGACCTATAGATTGTCCCGAGTGAGGAGTTATACATTTCCAGGTATGCTGCACACTGCGCATGTTCAGAGACAAGGCACTCTGGCGGCGGAAGTTATAAACTCTTCTGGTCGAGCTCACTTCTATTACAGAAGTTGATTTTGTGCTTCCGTGGCTTCTTAATCTTTATTATGTTGTTTGTTGGCACATTTGAAAGGTACATAACGTCCTGGTATTTCTTCCTACTTGTGTTCTCCTACAACCGAGCGAGATGGCGTAGTGGTTAGCACACTGGAGTCGCATTCGGGAGGACGACGGTTTAAATCCACGTCCTGCTACCCTTATTTAGGCTTTCTATTATTTCCCTAAATCGCTTCACGTAAAGGCCGGTATGGTTCCGTTGAAAGGGCACGGCCGAGTTCGTTCCCCATCCTTCCCTAATCTGATGTGACTGATGACCTCGGTGTTTGGTCCCCTTGTGAAGCCAACCAACCAACAAGAGAGGCGAAATATCTGAAAACAAAAAGTATTTACATTTTACAGAGAAAAAAACCTACGCTATGCAAAAATAAGAATGTAAACAGATAAACTTGTTTTAATGACAATTATTTCGACAGTGACAAAGTCAGATGCGGCTGGTCCCGGCGGAGGTCGAGTTCTCCCTCGGGCATGGGTGTATGTGTTTGTCCTTAAAATAATTTAGGTTAAGTAGTGTGTAAGGTTAGGGACTGATGACCTTAGCAGTTAAGTCCCATAAGATTTCACACACATTTGAACATTTGGTCCCTTAACTTCCTCAAATCCATGCCTATACTTACTCGTGGAGCGGCAGTAATAAAGAATAATAAATAAAAGTACTTCGAAATGTGAGTGATTTTCATATTTCTACTTTTACATACTTAGCTGGTCTGTCGTTATCTTTAGATGAAAGCTCTGAAGTGAGATAGCGTTTGCTTCCCTTACCTTATTCGGGTTCTATATATTCATACTAACAATTATTTTCAAACATGAACCTTATCAAAAGTAAATTGAAGTGTCATCTTATTTCTGAGAACTGCAATCGTGCGTAAAATTAAAAACGACTTGCCCGCCCGGGGTGGCAGAGCGGTTCTAGGCGCTACAGTCTGGAACCGCGAGACCCCTACGGTCGCAGGTTCGAATCCTGCGTCGGGCATGGATGTTGTGATGTCCTTAGGCTAGTTAGGTTTAAGTAGTTCTAAGTTCTAGGGGACTGATGACCTTAGAAGTTAAGTCCCATAGTGCTCAGAGCCATTTTATTTAAAAACGACTTATAAACATGACTTACCTAAACTTTCCATGGAGATGCACAGCCATTGTTCATATTACTTTTTGGCAGTGATTGTCATGACTTTATTTTATAGATACCTTACAATGAAAATTTATCAATAAACAATATCAGATTTATTGGATGAGAAAAATATTTTCTTTATTATTTGGCACTTAGCAAGAAGACAAGATACAAAGGATAAGTCATAAAGCCACTATTTACTGCGTTCTACATATTGTGTGATATGTTTACAAGTACGCATTTTCTCGAGCAAATACATGCATATGTTCTGAAATGTTTGGATGACACTTTTCCTGTGCTTTCCGTTCTCAGGAGAATTTACTACACAACTGAAGTTCCACTACGAATTCTGCTTTAGTCATTAATAAACTCTATTGTCATTGTTTGTTCCTACATTTTGTTACTATATTTCGATTTTTCCGTAAAAAGGGTAGTACCCTATAACCTCACTTTCACCATTTAGATGCCAAACAGCTCAGCTGACAGCTCTCTCAGCACTGGCAATTTTGGCGCTGACCTTTATTTTCAAATAATTTGTGAGTAAAACTTATCTTTTAAGTGCTTACAGATTCGTTGATTTCCGTACTCGTTCCTCTCTCGTCTGTTAACGCTTGCCTGTCTTTGCTCACGATTTCTGTTTCTCAAGTAACTGATGATTGATTCCATGAATGTACCTAGGCGGGTGGGGCTGTTCAGTAGCTGACTGATCAAAAACTGGCAACCTTTTTTCGATTGTAAAGATCTTTAAAGCCATGGTATGTGGTACGTCGTCAATATTTTGGAAAAAAAAAGTCTCGTGTGTTTTCACACAAGACACTCTCCCAGATCATTTGTGCAGTTTTCGTCGTTGCTAAAACAAACCTAATTTTAGTATGCAGTTTCTTAACTCCTGTGTGGAAGATCGTTAATTTTCCAAATAAATCTTCACTTCCCACAGAGTACGTCACTTTGTTGCGTAGTTAATTTACATACTCGCAAATTGCAAAAGAAACCTGAATGTTCGTTTGACACATTGTACACAGACAAAATTCAGTACCGGAATAGAACGCCAGGAGCGCTGCAGTAGACGCACTTGCTTCTAGCAGTCAGTTGAGACAAGAAAGTCGATTGCGTAAAAGTGGCTTAAGGGTATCGTAATAAGGAAAGGCAGAGCAGAGCAGAGCCTTACTAAAGCGAGTCGGACGGCAGCGCGCTGCGGCCAGGCCGCGTCTAATGACGGGAGTCGCACAGCAGCGGGAGCGCAGCGCGGGAGCATGCGCGTGCGTTTTTGTGATCGCCGACCCTCGACAAACAACGGCGCGCCGGCCGAGGGCTGTGAAAGGGCGGTCGCACGCGCCCCATTCACTGACCTGGTCGACAATGTTGCTTTCCATCGAGAGCCCGCAGCCCCCTCGCAAGTCGTTTCCTGTAATAGCCCTCGAGTGCGCCGCTCCACAGTTCTCACCGTGCTGACTGTGAAGTTAATACGTTGTTAACTCGCCAAATGTCGAATAGGCCGCACTCGAGACGCTTCCTGAACAGCTTTCGCATTATACAGTATAACGCACCGCGTGCAGCGTGGCGTGCGGATACCCGCCATCAGATGCTTTTAGCTCGAATTTTCTTCCATTGACCGACGGCTCGTGAGAACAAAGACAGCTCGGGTTAACTAGGTAGGTAATCTGGTCCCTCTTAAGCCGTCGGCACACGGACCGTGCAGTCGAACGTTAACGTTGAGCGTGCCAAGTTC
Source organism: Schistocerca cancellata (assembly GCF_023864275.1). Lineage (NCBI taxonomy): Eukaryota > Metazoa > Arthropoda > Insecta > Orthoptera > Acrididae > Schistocerca > Schistocerca cancellata. The sequence goes on along the minus strand of NC_064629.1, from coordinate 215,043,921 downwards.
AACGTGCTGCTGAACGCTCAGGAATGATGCGACTTGAGCATACGGTACGTGGGCCCCAACGAGGTATACGCTATCGCAACGCACTCCAGCGGCAGTTGAGGTATGTTTCTAGTTCGTAAATCGCACTGTTTGTTAAACGGGCGCGCGTAAAATTCCCACGTTAGCTCTATTAAAACGCACATTTACCCCATCGTCCACGAAAAGGAAAGTACCATGTCCAGTCAATAAGGACAGAGACATATAAAAGTTCCATTACAAACAGTGGGATACAAATTTGGAATACTTCTGCGCATAAGATAAACGTTATTTCATCATTCCCACATTTTAGTAAAGCCCCAAGGTCAGTCTTACTTAATCACTGTTCCTACGCAGTAGCAGAATCTTCGCAACATGTGAATTACGAAGCGTAAAAGGAGAAGGAGCAAAATATCTCTATACAAGTAGCGCAAGCTGTCCTGTAGATTAAGCCAATCAAACAAAGTAACCCCTCAAAAAATGGTGAACTTATATTTACGTAACATCAGAATTATAGTATATACTTATATTAAACTAATAACATAGTATCAGAACCTAATAAAAACGCGAATGTTTGGAAATAAAATTTAGTAGTGTCAAGACGCTAACCTCCTCCCCAACTACCAAATCAATACAAAACAGTGATGCTATTCATTACGCTTTTTTTTTTTCATTTTGTTCGTTATTGATCGTTGTGTTTGGTCGTTGCGGACGTCGCAAATCCTTCCACTCAGTTTTTTATTACAGAGGCCAACCGGCTCTCTGACCGAACACGCTGAGCTACCGTGCCGGCAAAAACACCTTATGGTAGATATGTTACTAATTGAAATTTAATTATAACAAATTGTACCAAGAACAATGCGTTTTAATGGATCTTCCGTGTGTCGCTGCCTCCAAATAGCCTACTCTCATAATACGCAAGTTACAATAATCCTTTTGCCATGAATATGATGTTTCTCGTTATTTTATTGGAACGAATCACACAGTTAACAACGGGTTTTCCAGTGACTCTGAATTTGCTGGTGCCCAGAAACAGCATATATACATATCAGCTTCAAATGAATGCCAATATGGCGCCTCACAACTCTGTACTGAAGGGAGACGGCGTGCGTGTGACGTAGGTGGCGTTGTGCCATCTCATTGGTCAACGCTCAGACGCACGCTCAGAATATCTGACATGCCAGATATTGCTCTGCACGTTCGGAAAGACTCCCGAACGTGCTATTCCACGCTATGACGTCAGAAACTCGGCACGCTCAACGCTCAACGTTCGGATGCACGGTCCGTGTGCCGACGGCTTTAGGTCACTACCGGGACATTAGAAGTTCGTTGAATATAAGTTAAGAACTTGTATATTTACACCTGTCCTGCACCGCGGAGTACGGTTCGTGACGGAGAAAAACTGTGTACCACAATCAACCCCTCTTCCATTCCCCCGCCCCCTTCGTATTGTCATCAAGCGATTAATCTGTTTCATCACTCGCTCTGGAATGAAAGCACTCGGAATTTTTGGAGTAAAGTCCCGTCCACACACGCAACTAAAGTGACGCCGTATCTCGTGGCATACTGTACTGACACCCTGAGCAACCGTGCGGTCTAGGGCGTCTTTTCACGGTTCGCGCGGCTACCACCGTCGGAGGTTCGAGTCCTCAGTCGGGCATGGGTATATGTGTTGTCCTTAGCATAAGCTAGTTTAACTTAGATTAAGTAATGTGTAAGCTTAGGGACCGATTACCTCAGCAGTTTGGTCCCATAAGATCTTAACACAAATTTCTAAAAAAAGCAACCTTTCGCACAGGACGCCACAAATTCTACTTACAAGGAAAACTCCCCATCGCACCCCCCTCAGATTTAGTGGTAAGAGGGCCCCAGTGGACAGCCCGTCAAAAGCTGAACACGGATCAATAATGAAAACAGGAAGAAGTTGTACTGAAAAAAAAAAAAAAAACGAAATAGAAAGTGAACGGCCCAAGGATAGGAAGTGCAATATACAGGAGGATAAGAGATCGTTGTGGTTAAGTGATGCTGGCACGGTAGCTCAGCGTGTTCGGTCAGAGAGCTGCCTGTTCTCTGTAGAAAAGAAACTGAGTGAAAATATCGACAACGAACTTCAACGGATGTCATGTGATGTCCGCTACGACCAGATACAACCAATAATAACGAAAAAAATGCAAAAAAAGGTGTCATATGACGTCCGCCCCGATGTAACGAACAACACCGAGATAAAAGAAAAAAAAAGTGGCTACGGTGTTAGACTATTAAGCGGGCGAGCCGTACCTCCCTCATGCCAAAAGCTTTTTTTTTTCGCTGTTCGCTGTGTTCAAATTTGCTTTTTCTGCAAAACACATTTTCATTTTACGGAGGAGGAGTAGTCTTTGAAAACAAAATCGAATAAATTCACGTTAAAAAAATACAAAACCGGAAAATATCGCCCACCAAAAACAAAATATTTAATAAGGAATAAACGTAATCAAAGCTGCCATACATCTTTTGCAGTGACATGGTATACTCTTCGTGACGCTGTTCAAGACCGCTAATAGCACTCGATTCCATTTCTGAAAAGAGCTGCAACAGTCGTTGGTGATGTAATGGGCTAAATTTCACCTGCTCAGTGCATTCTAGTAATTATCTCTAGAATTCAGAAGCATTGACCTTGTTAGTCAGTCTATGTGATGTACGTTTTGAGCTGCGAGAAGAGACCTATCGCACCAGCTCTACGCGTACATGTACTGTCGTCCATACAGGAGTGTGGAGGAAATTCATCTCTGAGAAGTCTGACAAAAGGATATAGTACGTCATCACTGTTCCTCTGGGTGTTAACAGAATGCTTCTGAGCCAAAAAAAAAAAAAAAAAAAAAAAAAAAAAAAAAAAAAAAAAAAAAGTGAAGCGTAGTAGGGCCATCGAGCAAAATTGCAGTCCATATCAATTCCCCACACCCGAAAAATGATCCCTTTCCATGATGCTTCCATGGTGTACTGGCCACCACTTTCCCTCCAAAGGAATATGTAATGCGAATCATTCTACCAATCTCGATGGTACCAACTCCACAGTAAATGAATCCTTCTTTACATTGCCGGAAAAGGCACACACACAGCCGCTCGTCTGGTGCGTAGATCGACAGCTACGACTTTCATACGTCCAGTTTGTGGAGATACTGCAGTACCCGTGGTTGCTGTAAACTCAACAGAAAGCTGTGTTGTAGAGGCTGTTTACCTTCGTCATGCACATCGACAGATATCGTTTCTGTTGTGGAGTGTTTGTTGACCTTACACTGGCCTACAACGAATGAATATTTCCTGCGTCTTGAGATCCTCTTCAGAATTGGCAAAGGACGCTTGAAGGTATGTAGGAAGGAACATCAAATTTCTAATGTCCCGTCGACGACGAGGCCATTGGAAAGGAAAGAAAGAAAGGAAGGAAGGAAGGAAGGAAGGAAAGGAGGGATGGTAAGGATTTAACGTTTTGTCGATATCGATGTCATTAGAAACTTACAGGGTACAGATTGGGGAAAGACAGAAAGGGTTCTCGGCCGCGCCCTTTTCAAAGGATCCTTCCCAGTAATTACCTTAAGTGATTTGGGGGAAATGGCCTAAAGCATAAATCTGAATTGCCGATCGCGAATTTGAAGCCCTACCCACCAGAATACGAGTCCACTGTGTCACCACTGCGATGCCTCACTCGGTGCGAGGTTACTGGAGACGGAGAAAACGTTCGGATTGCAGAGGGCTATGGAGGTAAATCGATGGTGTTATTCACAAAGTCGCCGGCCGCCGTGGCCGTGCCGTTCTAGGCGCTGCTGTCCGGAACCACGGGACTGCTACGGTCGCAGGTTCGAATCCTGCCTCGGGCATGGATGTGTGTGATGTCCTTAGGTTAGTTAGGTTTAAGTAGTTCTAAGTTCTAGGGGACTGATGACCTAAGATGTTAAGTTCCATAGTGCTCACAGCCAAGCCATTTACAAAGTCACAATGTCGATATTTGCGTTAAGTGGTTTAGGGAAACCACGGAAAACATAAATGTAGATGGCTGGACAGATAACTGAATCCCGGTCCTCTCGAATGCGAGTACCTTAATCACTAAGCAACTTCGCTCGGTAAATGAGACCTATGGCACACTCGACACTTCTGAAACCGCGGACTTGGGTGATCAGATTCGAAGTCGTTCTAAACGACATTCGTCTGGCCAGAACTGTGGGTTCTTTGGTTGCTCTGGGAGAAGGCTCATTAAAATAGAATACATGAAATATTAGTTCACTTTATTACATGAATGAGTAAAAGATTTACGTAATTTTGACACTCTTCTTTGCCACAGAAGTACTGGATAATTTACAACTGTCAAGCACTAGCAATGTATCAGCTGATGCCCTGATTAACAAATTATTCTCATGAGTACAAGGTTCGACATTAACAACACTATAAGGCATCTGAAACTAAACTACTCGTTGGTCCTAGACTCCTAGACGATGATGTTGCCTGCTGTAGCTGAGATCTTGAACTACACAGAACTCTTGCATGCTCAACACTATATTGACTTCAGTGCGAGGGTGTTACTGTAGCTGAGAGGGAGGTGTGGTCTTCTGGAGCGCCTCCCATACATCGTTGCGGATTGCAGCGAGCCATCGCTAATGTACACTCCTGGAAATGGAAAAAGGAACACATTGACACCGGTGTGTCAGACCCACCATACTTGCTCCGGACACTGCGAGAGGGCTGTACAAGCAATGATCACACGCACGGCACAGCGGACACACCAGGAACCGCGGTGTTGGCCGTCGAATGGCGCTAGCTGCGCAGCATTTGTGCACCGCCGCCGTCAGTGTCAGCCAGTTTGCCGTGGCATACGGAGCTCCATCGCAGTCTTTAACACTGGTAGCATGCCGCGACAGCGTGGACGTGAACCGTATGTGCAGTTGACGGACTTTGAGCGAGGGCGTATAGTGGGCATGCGGGAGGCCGGGTGGACGTACCGCCTAATTGCTCAACACGTGGGGCGTGAGGTCTCCACAGTACATCGATGTTGTCGCCAGTGGTCGGCGGAAGGTGCACGTGCCCGTCGACCTGGGACCGGACCGCAGCGACGCACGGATGCACGCCAAGACCGTAGGATCCTACGCAGTGCCGTAGGGGACCGCACCGCCACTTCCCAGCAAATTAGGGACACTGTTGCTCCTGGGGTATCGGCGAGGACCATTCGCAACCGTCTCCATGAAGCTGGGCTACGGTCCCGCACACCGTTAGGCCGTCTTCCGCTCACGCCCCAAAATCGTGCAGCCCGCCTCCAGTGGTGTCGCGACAGGCGTGAATGGAGGGACGAATGGAGACGTGTCGTCTTCAGCGATGAGAGTCGCTTCTGCCTTGGTGCCAATGATGGTCGTATGCGTGTTTGGCGCCGTGCAGGTGAGCGCCACAATCAGGACTGCATACGACCGAGGGACACAGGGCCAACACCCGGCATCATGGTGTGGGGAGCGATCTCCTACACTGGCCGTACACCACTGGTGATCGTCGAGGGGACACTGAATAGTGCACGGTACATCCAAACCGTCATCGAACCCATCGTTCTACCATTCCTAGACCGGCAAGGGAACTTGCTGTTCCAACAGGACAATGCACGTCCGCATGTATCCCGTGCCACCCAACGTGCTCTAGAAGGTGTAAGCCAACTACCCTGGCCAGCAAGATCTCCGGATCTGTCCCCCATTGAGCATGTTTGGGACTGGATGAAGCGTCGTATCACGCGGTCTGCACGTCCAGCACGAACGCTGGTCCAACTGAGGCGCCAGGTGGAAATGGCATGGCAAGCCGTTCCACAGGACTACATCCAGCATCTCTACGATCGTCTCCATGGGAGAATAGCAGCCCGCATTGCTGCGAAAGGTGGATATACACTGTACTAGTGCCGACATTGTGCATGCTCTGTTGCCTGTGTCTATGTGCCTGTGGTTCTGTCAGTGTGATCATGTGATGTATCTGACCCCAGGAATGTGTCAATAAAGTTTCCCCTTCCTGAGACAATGAATTCACGGTGTTCTTATTTCAATTTCCAGGAGTGTATATGGTATAGATTCGCAATGCCGTCTTTTATGTGTCACCGCAATCTCTTGTCGGTAACACGCGAACAATATATGAGAAAATTATTTGATGACTTGGTGGAATACATGGTGTGAAATTTAGTGCACAGAGCAGCCACCTCTGACAGCACTCGCTGCTTCAGTTCGGTATGGCGTCGAGTCGAACTGGTTGGATGACATATTATGATATTTCATTCCATGCTACTTCAGCTCAATGCCAGAGTTCAAATGCCCAATGATACTTCTGCAGTGGGAGGGCAAAGATATGGAAAGACTGCGAGAAATGCATGCTTGAACATAAATGCAGATGCTTGCCAAGCCTGCAGGTTTCGTCGTTGTATTTGACCACGAACGGCAGCTGTGCATTGTTCTCAATGCGTTACCAATGAGTCATGATCAGAACTGTGTTCTGTGTATCTGTGCGTGCATTGTGTCGGAGCTAAGTGAATTCGAACGTGGGGAAATTGTAGGTAATCGTATGGTGGATGTTTCTGTAACCAAGGGAGCCTAAGTGTTGTCGTTTCAAGCGGTTTGTATGGAAGTATCGTATTGTATACAGGGAAAGCGGAAAAATATCATCCGCTAAGTCACAACGCGGACGGCAGTGTGTGTTGAGTGAGTGTGACAGACGGTCATTGAAGAGGATTGTGACGAAAAATAAGAGGAAAAAAACTTTGTGTTCTGCCTTACGGCAGGTCTTGTCATGGGGGAAGCCTCGTCAGAGAGGTCCACCGCATGAGCGTCTATGGAACTGATTCCAGTGGTGGTTTCCCTTTGCCTTCCACTGATGATGATGAAATGATAATGAGGACAACACAACACCCAGTCCCTGAGCGGAGAAAATCTCCGACCCAGCCGGTAATCGAACCCTGGCTCCTTAGTGTGACAGACTGCCGCGCTGACCACTCAGCTATCGGGGCGGACAAAATAAGAGGAAGAGAGCTACAAAAGTCACTGCAGAACTGAATGTCGCACTCGCGAACCCTGTCAGCACCAAAACAACACGAAGCCATCAACATAAACAGGGAATTGCAAGGAGCGCCGCAATTTCAAAACCGCTCATCAGTGATGCAAGTGCCCGCAAAAGGAAAACGTGGTGCCGAAGCCCTAAGAGCTGGGAGAAAGTCATTTGGTCGGATGAAGATTTTTTCACACTGTTTCCACCTTCTGGCCGAGTTTGTGTTCCAAGAGTGCAACATCGCGGATGTTTGGTGATGATTTGAGCAGCCATATCGTGGTATTGCATGGACCCCTTGGTTATTCTGCAAGGTCGCATTACTGCCAAGAACTACGTGACCAGTTTGCACGATCAGTTCCATCCAACGGTACAATGTTTGTTCCCTAGTGTTCCAAGACGACAGGACCCATGCTGACACAGCTCTCATCGTCCGGGACTGGTGAGTACGAGGATGAATTGTCGCATCTCTTCTCGACACCACAGTCACCAGACCCGAATGTAATTGAGCAGTTGTGGTCTTTTTTGGACATAAGGGTGCACGATCGCTACCCACCTTCATGATCGTCATCTGAACTTGCCACTATCAAGCAAGGAGAATGATAAAATATTCCATTGAGAACCATACAGGACCAGTATTTATGCATTCTGAGACGACTGGAATCTATTTTGAATGGGATCGGTTTTCAAGAAAAATGGTTCAAATGGCTCTGAGCACTATGGGACTTAACATCTGTGGTCATCAGTCCCCTAGAACTTAGAACTACTTAAACCTAATTAACCTAAGGTCATCACACACATCCATGCCCGAGGCAGGATTCGAACCTGCGACCGTAACGGTCACGCGGTTCCAGACTGAAGCGCCTAGAACCGCACAGTCACGCCGGCTTTCCTACAGCATATTATGCATGGTAATGTGGTGTTTTTGGTGTTTCCATAACTTTGTCTACTCGCTATGACCCATGTTATACGCTTTTCAACTTCATGGCGTAGCAGTTTTTGTAGCTAGTAGCGTATTTCCCCAAAAGACCCCTCTCCTGAGATTTTTTAATTTAATTTAATATTATGGCTAGGGCTCCCCATCGGGCAGACCGTTCGTCTGGTGCTGTTCTTTCAATTTGACGCCACTTTGGCGACCTGCAGACGATTTGGATGATAGTCTGATGATGAGGACAGCATAGCAGCCAGTCCCTGGGCGGAGAAAATTCCCCGACCCAGCCGGGAATCGAACCAGGGCCCAAAGGATTGACAATCCGTCACGCTGACCATTCAGGTACCGGGGGCGGACTTCTGAGATAAAAGGTGCATATATGACAACTGTTATCGATATAATGCATTTATTTCTTCCTTTATGTTTAACTCAAATGAATATTGGAGCAGTCAGTACCGTTTCCTTCACAGATAAACTATTAACAGTCATTTACAGTGTTTGTTCAGCTTTTCTCCTTCACCTTCCCTGTTTACTCGATTATTTTCTTCTTTCGAACATTACCATAGATTAGTACCTAGTGTAAGTTAGAGCACTCGCGGACGCGCCATACGTACGCTGCTTCGAGTTAAACGCCCTGCAGCGAACGTGCTACGAAAAATTGCTGACAGGAAACGATGCATTTGAGTTGGTGGGAAAAGTATCGTGCTTGCCACGAAACGATACTTACTGTACTCACTTACCGCAGTGTAGCCGTATCGGGCACGTAATCAATGGGCGACGTTTGCGTCGGTAACGGGCTACAGAATTCTGAGCGCGCCAGCGGGCGAGTCAAGGGGCGTAAATGAAAGCAGTTAAAATAAAGCGGGCTCGCGCACGCCACTCTCAACGGTTTGCAAGTGTGGCGGGCGCGCGTGCTGCGACCACCACCGCCTGTAATTTGCTTCCCCTGCAGCTGCTAATGCTCGGACCACTGCCATTCATAAAGAAAACTCTGACACAAAAAGTCTGCCGAGAGCGTTACTTGCCTCTATACTGGCACGATGGCCATGGCTCCCCTATTTCTAAATTTCTTTTCCTCCACTAACTGTCTAACAAAGGAGGAAGGCTGGTTATTGAGAAGGGAAAGGAAGGTTTTGAGAGATATTTCAGGTACTGAGACAGGAAAAAAGCAGGAAAATCAAGACAAATGTAGAACTACAGATGAATATATAAGATGGGCTGGTCATGTACAGAGAATGCCAGCAACTCTAAGTGCTCCGAACGCTTTTGTAGGATAGCTCTAACAAGGGAACCTCGCCATCTCACCCCCCTCAGATTTAGTTATAAGTTGGCACAGTGGATAGGCCTTGAAAAACTGGACACAGATCAATCGAGAAAACAGGAAGAAGTTGTGTGGAACTATGAAAAAATTAGTGAAATATACAAACTGAGTAGTCCATGTGTAACATATGCAACATCAAGGAGATTGTAGTGGAAGGAGCGCCGTGGTCCCGTGGTTAGCGTGAGTAGCTGCGGAACGAGAGGTCCTTGGTTCAAGTATTGCCTCGACTGAAAATTTTACTTCCTTTATTTTCGCAAAGTTATGATCTGTCCGTTCGTTCATTGACGTCTCTGTTCACTGTAAGAAGTTTAGTGTCTGTGTTTTGCAAGCGCACCGCAAAACCGTGCGATTAGTAGACGAAAGGACGTGCCTCTCCAATGGGAACCGAAAACATTTGATCGCAAGGTCATAGTTCAACCGATTCCTCCACAGGAAAACATCTGATATATTCTATACGACACTGGTGACGGCATGTGCGTCACATGACAGGAATATGTTGTCGACCCACCTAACTTGTACACTTAGCGAATGGGTAAAAAGATTCTTCTACCTTGCCCGATATAGTTTTTCTTGTGAATGTGATAATCACTCTGAAAAAAGTGATGAAAACATAAGAGTTTGTCACATAAACTGAAAATAAAAATTTAAACTTTTCACTCGAGGGAAGACTTAAACCTAGGACCTCTCGTTTACTAGCTGCTCTCGCTAACCACGGGACCACGGCGCTCCTTCCGCTACAATCTCCTTGATGTTGCATATGTTACACATGGACTACTCAGTTTGTATATTTTACTAATTTTTTTCATAGTTCCACACAACTTCTTCCGGTTTTCTCGATTGATCTGTGTTCAGTTTTTCAAGGCCTATCCACTGTGCCAACTTATAACTAAATCTGAGGGGGTTACGATGGGGAGGTTCCCTTGTAAGCAAGAGAGCGAGGAGGAAGACCCAGGAAAAGCTGTCTAGAGGATTTGAAGGAGGACCTCAAAGCAGCGGTAGTCAGGAACTGGAGAAGGAAAGCGATGGACCGAGTAGAATTTAGGCAGGTGACAAAGGAGGCCAAGGTTCTACAAGGACTGTAGAGATGACCTGTAAGTAAGTAAGTAACTGTCTAACAGTCGGTAAAGGCATTGTGTGGTTACAGACTCTGCATGTTTGCCCGCCGGAGTGGCCGAGCGGATCTAGGCGCTACAGTCTGGAACCGTGCGACCGCTACGGTCGCAGGTTCGAATCCTGCCTCGGGCATGGATGTGTGTGATGTAATTAGGTTAATTAGGTTTAAGCAGTTCTAAGTTCTAGGGGACTGATGACCTCAGAAGTTAATTCCCATAGTGCTCAGAGCCATTTGAACCATTTGAACTCTGCATGTTTGGTTTTATGGAGAAGAGAAATTTTCAGGAAACTATCATTCACAGAAAAAAATTTCTCGCAATAAATTAAATTAATGAGTCAACGAAAATAATATCCAAGGCGATGGAATGGGAGTTGGTAAATAAAAAATAAAAAAAAGCGTCTTGCGTAACTTGGAATTTCCGTACAGACGTATCATCAAGCATGGAAATAAAAGCAGCGGCAAAATGTAGAAGATAACTGGGCACAGTTTTGTTCAATTCTGCGTTGTTTTCATTCTGCTACATACCACTCGGTCAAACAAAACCACAGATGGTGTTTAAAGTTTATTTTCCAGGAATGGTATTTCAGAAACTAGCTTTGTTACACATGGACGTATGTTGCCTGAAAGCTTCTTTATGCTGTAAAAAACGTTTTCAAAATTAATTAATGGTGCCGGTGTATTCTGCAAAATTTCAGATTATTACAAAAGCTGATTATACAGTTCTCAATAACGTTAATTACACATCAATTTTTATGTGAAAAACATTTTTTGTATATCATTGTTTCGAAGGTACACGGATCAGCCAGAACATTATGACCGTCGTTCTACTATCCACATAAACCAGCCCAGGCGATAGCAGCGTCACCTGGCGACGGATGTCTGCAAGTCAGACGCACGGACGGTGCACGTGGTATCAATGAGCGTGCTGTCTGTGTGTAGAATGGGGAAGGCGCGCGATCGATTTGAGTTTGACCGAGGGCAGCCGGCACGGTAGCTCAGCGTGTAAACAAATAATTAAAAAAACTGAGTTAATGGATCAACCACGAACTGAAACGGATGTCTTACGACGTCCGCCCCGAGCAGATGCAGCGAACGAAAGCGAACAAAATGAGACATAAAAAAAAGGCAGCTTTTGATGGCCGGAGGCTTGGCACGAGGATCTCGGAAACGGCACGACTTGTTGGGTGTTAGAGGAGTGCTGTGGTGAGTGTCTTCAACACGTGGCGGAACCAAGGTGAAACCACGTCCAGACGTCGTGGGGTTGGGCGGCCAGCCCAAACTGCAGAGCCGGCCGAGGTGGCCGAGCGGTTCTAGGCGCTACAGTCTGGAACCGCGCGACCGCTACGGTCGCCGGTTCGAATCCTGCCTCGGGCATGGATGTGTGCGATGTCCTTAGGTTAGTTAGGTTTAAGTAGTTCTAAGTTCTAGGGGACTGATGACCTCAGAAGTTAAGTCCCATAGTGCTCAGAACCATTTGATTGCGATGTCGGGTTTGAAGCGTCTTTTGCAAGTTGATGAACAGCGTTCAACAAGATCCAGATAGCAATGTTGGTGGCTGAAGACACCACGAGAAGACAGCCCTTTCATATGATCAAAGATGAGCACAGTACACGCTAAGACTGCAGAAGTCGGACGTCGTAAGCTGGTCAGACTGGTAAAACAGGACAGACGGCGAACTGTGGCGGAACTAACGCTGGGCAGAGTACACGAGTATCTCAACACGCAGTGCACCGAACACTCCTAACGATCGGCCTCCGCAGCCGACGACCCATGCATGTGCCAATGTTAACACGACGATATCGGCAACTTGACTGAAATTAGCCAGTGACCATCGGCACGGGACGTTGATGCAGTGGCAGAGCGTTACAGTGTCAGATGAATCCCGATACCTTCTTCATCATGCCAATAGGAGGGCACGAATCTGTCGTCTTCCAGGTGAAATAGCTCCTTGAAACCTGTACTGCGGAACGGAGACAAACTGGCGGCGGCTCCATTATGCTCTGCGGAACATTCACGTGGGCACCCTTGGGTTCAGTTGAGCTCGTCCAAGGCACCATGACGGCTAAGGAGTATCATACACTGTTTGCAGTCCACGTACATACCTTCATGCTGATTGTTTCCCGACGGCAGTGGCATTTTTCAACAAAGTAATGTGCCATATCAGAAGGCCAGGAGTGTGTGAAGTGGTTCGGGGAACACAGTGCCGAGTTACAGTTGATTGATGGATCCCCAGCTCGCCAGATCTGAACCCGATCGAACACATCTGGGATGTGACTGATCGTGGCGTCAGAGCTGACCGCCCCCCTCCCCAGAATTTACGGGAATTAGGTGACCTGTGTGTGTAGACGTGGTGCTAACTCCCTCCAACGACCTACCAAGACCTCAGTGCTTGCATGCCAAGACGCGTCACCGCTGCTATCCGTGACAAAAGTGAACAAACATACCGGCTATTATATAGGGTCGTATTGTTCTGGCAGATAAGTGTATTCCCTCTAAATCAAATATGCCGAATTACCTTTCGAGTTGCGTTTTTTCCCCTGAAAAGTAAAATTGGGCACAAAAAAAAAATAAAGAAATAAAAAACACGTGTTGCATAAATTTTCCTTGTCTATATGGTTCAAATGGCTCTGAGCACTATGGGACTTAACTTCTGAGGTCATCAGTCTCCTAGAACTTAGAACTACTTAAACCTAATTAACCTAAGGACATCACACACGGCCATGCCCGAGGCAGGATTCGAACTTGCGACCGTAGCGGTCGCGCGGTTCCATACTGTAGCGCCTAGAACCGCTCGGCCACTCACCAAGTTTCATCAAGATCGTTTATTTACACATGGGCATGTTCTGTTGTTAGCGATGCAGTTACGACCTTGCAGAAAAGATCAATCAGTCAATTATGTGACGCGTTTACTGGAAGACCGTTAGATACAGAGAAAAAACAAGTAACAGACTGAAGTGGGTTCGTATTAAGGCACTAATGATCAGAATATCTGCACTTATATCCCTATGTACAAGAACGGAGCGTCGTCTCATAAGAAATTTGTAAAATTTGACGCGGTACAGAGCGCAATCCGACCATAGTGTTGATCTAGAAACCATACCAACGTTTGTTTGCAGTAATTATTGGAACAAGAAGAATATTTAATTAGGATTCCAGCCTGGATCCTTGTATTTTAGGAATCAGTACGCTCCCGCTCTCGCCTCACGGATTGACTCAAAGCTTCACGTTGTCACAAATTTTTCCCTGTTCTCTCTAAATATCCCAGAGTGTCTACCACGATGCTATTTAATTAACTAAATCAATAGGGTCATTATTTTTCGTAATATAAAATTACCGCAGTTTGCCGAACTGTTTGCTACCCACATTCATTACACAATTTTCTAGACACAATTATTATCTGAGAGCATATCTCATCCTGCAGACAAGAGGTGAATGAAAGATGCTATCGCCCATTGATTGAATTTCAGATAGTGATGACGCTGGAGAGACTGGTATGATAATTCTTTCTTGTGGAAGATACTGCTGATTATTTTTTTAGCCATATATATTTCAGCACATTATGTTCTATCTTTTGGCAATTTATGATTAATTTATAATTTTTTAATTATTTTATATTTCGTAAAATAACAGCTTTTGAACTAGCTAACATTAATAAAATATTAAAACATTTCTACAAACAGCAATAATAACAGTGTTTCATATTTATACGTTTTGTACAAGTAGCTAAAGATCGTCTTTGAGAATAGGACGCTATGTTATGCACTATCCTAAACCTGTTAATAAGGTTTTATCTGTATACGAAAATTAGACCTGTAGTACGTGTGTGTGTGTGTGTGTGTGTGTGTTTTTGTTTTGGTGGTCTCTCCGTCTGGCTGTTAAGAGCACTTTCACCCCAGGTGGCTAATTCGAAAGCATCTTCTCTTAGTTTACGTTGGTGGTAAAAATCAACAGCCGGGTTCTAAGGATGATTATCTATTCTTATTTCCAGATTTCGATTTACCAGTAGTTCAGGAATAATTACAATAATGTCTCTTCTCACTGAATTTCTATTTGTGGGTTAACTCTCAGCTGAAAGTTAAGGGAACTTCGATTAAAATTCATATAAAAATGATTACACTCACGGGTTGCTCATTATCAATGGATCCTGAATCTGTGATCAGATTTCTTAGTTATTGATTTCTATTAGTATCTTTTTTTCTTTGGTGGTCCACTGCGAGTGGGCAAGCGCGCGTCACGATACGTGGCATTACAGCATGTGTGTGTCTGGGATACAGCGAAAGAGAATCAGGAGTCTGTGACAGTCGTGCGGACTGACACTCGCACAGAGATGGAATGTGTTTTTCTGCATAGCCCAAGGCACTTCAGGTAGCTTTTTACTTTTACATTCGTTGGCTTCGCCGACTCACAACCAAACCGTTACACTGTAACTTAATCCGGACCTCTGGATGAGGTACAGATCAGTCTGTCACCACAACCCAATGGAGAGATTGAGTAACACTGGGTGCATACATTTCCTTCTCAACCACCGCCTTCATTTCATGCCCCTCGACTCTTGGAACTGCAGTGTGGTATCTGGCCAAATTGTAGATGACTTTTAATTCTCTGTACTTATCCCTGATAACTTCAGAATTTCATAGAGTGTATTCAGGTCAACATGGTCTACTGTAACACTATCAACCCAAGAATAATTCGTAGACCAGTTTTTCATAAGAATAAGCCCTCAGAAACATAGACTACTTCCTAAATCGTCGCAGCCTACATGTATCATTATTAATGTTTGTAGAAATAGTTGTAAGTCTTATTTACAGAAACTATCTTCTAAAACTGATCTTCTTTTTATTGTGCCTTTGCCCCTCATCGATGCAGGGTCGGCATGGTTCTTTATGGATTTGGCGTGGTTAGTTCAAGGGATGGGCGGATGCCTTTTCCGTTACCACGCCGTTACCCCTCGTGTTGGAATATGTGTACCCCAACTGTCTGTTTGTAGTGTTATTCTTGTGAAAGCGAGTGAAAGTTTTCAGAATGTTTGCTTGTAACTGAGGTAGAACTTGGGTACCAGACCGGTTTTCATATAGTGGGATGTGGGAAACTGCCTAAAAACCACATTCAGCCTGGCCTGCACACCAACCTTCGTCTTTAAAACGCCTGATGGATTCGATAGGGAGGCGGTGCACCTTCCCACCCCATAAGCGATGCTTTAGCGAGCATGGCTGTCGGAAGAGTTGTCTTCTAAAACTATTACTCGTTGATAATACTTTCATATTAAATAATCGTCAACATGCTTACGATAGCACATAATGTGTTGAAACATGCATGAGTGACTGAAAAACAAGGGTGTCGCATAAGGTATAACTTTGGTACCAGCTTTTTTTTCCAATCTTTATTTCTCCAAAAAAATGACAAGGCTATAAGACAGAAGACGAGCTCAGGCTTCCAAATGAAGGTAGCAGAATATAGGCTAAGGCCTTTCTAAATGAATCATTTTGGCTTTTAGATTTACGAAAACTGTGAGTAACCTAAAGCAAAATGACCCTTACTGGGAAGTGAACTTTCACCCTCCGATGGGTTTTGCTGTGATGTCATAATGTGTGAGTACATAACTGTAGCTAAGGAATTCACGAAATACCTCGATTTCTGTCGATAACGAAACTCCTCCACTCTTATAATCTCAGGCAATATATGCAATTTAACCAGATTATTAGAGTAAATGGTCCAAATACGTGGTGTTCTTCTATTTGCTCTAAATATTACATCTAATTTGCTCTTTACAATTTATTTGTAAAATTTTAGAATCACTTCAGTAAACCGAAGAAAACTTACAGTATCTCCCATTGCTAGGCTTCTTTTAATGGAGAAGTCTACAAGCTTGAAGAGTAGCCTGTATATACACTACTGGAAATTGAAATAAGAACACCGTGAATTCATTGTCCCAGGAAGGGGAAACTTTATTGACACATTCCTGGGGTCAGATACATCACATGATCACACTGACAGAACCACAGGCACATAGACACAGGCAACAGAGCATGCACAATGTCGGCACTAGTACAGTGTATATCCACCTTTCGCAGCAATGCAGGCTGCTATTCTCCCATGGAGACGATCGGAGACGATCGTAGAGATGCTGGATGTAGTCCTGTGGAACGGCTTGCCATGCCATTTCCACCTGGCGCCTCAGTGGGACCAGCGTTCGTGCTGGACGTGCAGACCGCGTGAGACGACGCTTCATCCAGTCCCAAACATGCTCAATGGGGGACAGATCCGGAGATCTTGCTGGCCAGGGTAGTTGACTTACACCTTCTAGAGCACGTTGGGTGGCACGGGATACATGCGGACGTACATTGTCCTGTTGGAACAGCAAGTTCCCTTGCCGGTCTAGGAATGGTAGAACGATGGGTTCGATGACGGTTTGGATGTACTGTGCACTATTCAGTGTCCCCTCGACGATCACCAGTGGTGTACGGCCAGTGTAGGAGATCGCTCCCCACACCATGATGCCGGGTGTTGGCCCTGTGTGCCTCGGTCGTATGCAGTCCTGATTGTGGCGCTCACCTGCACGGCGCCAAACACGCATACGACCATCATTGGCACCAAGGCAGAAGCGACTCTCATCGCTGAAGACGACACGTCTCCATTCGTCCCTCCATTCACGCCTGTCGCGACACCACTGGAGGCGGGCTGCACGATGTTGGGGCGTGAGTGGAAGACGGCCTAACGGTGTGCGGGACCGTAGCCCAGCTTCATGGAGACGGTTGCGAATGGTCCTCGCCGATACCCCAGGAGCAACAGTGTCCCTAATTTGCTGGGAAGTGGCGGTGCGGTCCCCTGCGGCACTGCGTAGGATCCTACGGTCTTGGCGTGCATCCGTGCGTCGCTGCGGTCCGGTCCCAGGTCGACGGGCACGTGCACCTTCCGCCGACCACTGGCGACAACATCGATGTACTGTGGAGACCTCACGCCCCACGTGTTGAGCAATTCGGCGGTACGTCCACCCGGCCTCCCGCATGCCCACTATACGCCCTCGCTCAAAGTCCGTCAACTGCACATACGGTTCACGTCCACGCTGTCGCGGCATGCTACCAATGTTAAAGACTGCGATGGAGCTCCGTATGCCACGGCAAACTGGCTGACATTGACGGCGGCGGTGCACAAATGCTGCGCAGCTAGCGCCATTCGACGGCCAACACCGCGGTTCCTGGTGTGTCCGCTGTGCCGTGCGTGTGATCATTGCTTGTACAGCCCTCTCGCAGTGTCCGGAGCAAGTATGGTGGGTCTGACACACCGGTGTCAATGTGTTCTTTTTTCCATTTCCAGGAGTGTACGTTTTGTGAACTCCTATGGTTACGTGTCATACATTGTTCATGTGTGTTTCATTGTGAGATCTGCTATGTGGAAACTGCTCTGTATCCTCGTCATTAACGTCGTTAATTTTGGAGGAATATTGTAAGGTATACAGATGAATGCAATAGGGGTCGGCACTATGTGTTGTTGAAAAGAATCTAAATTGCTAACTCAGTAATCATCCGGCCCCAACGGAGCTCTGAATTAGCTTCATTCTTCACCACAACAAACTGCAGATGGCTTGGGAAGAAACTGCTTTCATCGCTAATATAGAAAAAGAAAAATTATGATTTAACCTCCAGTCGATGATGAGGACAATACAAACGGAGCAGTTTGGAGACCGGTATCGGTTGTGTCCTATTCCAAGGAATTATCCCTACATTTGACTTAAGCAATTCAGTATCAGAATGGAAAACCTAAATCTGGATGGCCTGGCATGGAATAGAACATCCGTCCGCTCGAATGCGAGTCCTGTCTTGCTACTGCTTCATCTCGCCAATATGAAGTCCAGCTCACACTGGACAAACTTCACAACGGTTCCATATGTGAATTGAAGGTGGAGGGGGGAAGAAAGGAAAGGAAAGGGGGGGGTGTGGAGCACTGCTGTCGACTGCATTGGGACATTGTGCAGAATCGGCGGCGACGAATGAAAATGTGTACCGGATCGGGATTCGAACCTGGGATCTCTTACTTACTAGGCAGGTGCGCCATCTCTTGGTTACGTCTGTCGTAAAATTCTACAATACATTATGAGTCAGAGTATGGCAATATACATAGAAAAAAATTACCTGAGTGACAACCAGTGTTATGCAAAACACACAAATAATGTGAAATTCAACTCGCACTAATCACACTCGAAACTCTTAAGATAACGGGTGCAGTTAACTAGATGGGTTTGGTATTTCTCGAGTCTCAAAACTCTCTTACTCAGTACTTCATTTATGCCTACTACACAAAATGTGTTAACGTAGAACATCTAGTTACTTTTTCAACGAGACTGAGAACATTTTAGTAGGAAGAACGCAGCTCATTATTCAGGCTACAGAAAGACATTCACAGAGATTGAAATTAATACGGACGTACCTTTGAGAAATGCAATAAAACTGCTGCTGTTCACGTTATACATTAACAATCTACCAGAATGTGTTACCTGAAGTCTCAGGTGTTTTGCAGGTGCCACTGAATCTATGAAGTACTATTTCATTAGTAATACAGTAATATCCAATGATGAACTGAAACAGCTCTTAATTCCACCCATGAGTTACAACTGTAATCAGTCATGTCATACAAGTACCTGGTTGTACCAGTGTGTGAGATTATAAAGCAGAACAAAGCAAACCCTTCTTTTATAAGTATATAATATGGCAAGCTTCGATTAACTTGTAGGACACTAAGAAACTGTTGTCATCATACAAAAGAAGTGGTTCAAATAAAAAAATTAACTTCTCATATTAGAATATTGTTCAAGTGTGTGGACCCCATATTAGATTTTATAATAGAAAAACTTTCTTATTAGCAGCAATCTTTCATGTGACAAGCAGATCGTATAATAAAAGATCTCACAAATGCTTTATTTTTGCCCCAGTATGCACTACTTACACTAAAACAAGCTTCGAATTTTGCTTCTATGGCATATGCAGCATTATTCGAGTAAAATAATACAGATGCTTAATCTATAAGCGGGACCAGTTATTTACTTAACGAAATCAGGTTATGCAGCCAAGTTGATTATTCGGGATTGACAGACTGCATAAAAGATGAGTCTGTAATGATCTCGCTTTCGACGGCACGTTAAACTGTAATCTTCCCTCCTTAGTATAACACATCTGGACATAAGTCACAGTCACGAATACTTTGGATTATTTTTAATTAATAAGCGATTAACTATTGTGAACAGCACTTTACTTTCGCTCTCCTTCAGATGATGTTCATACTTAGTTGTATTGTACTACGAACAGCTAAAAAATTACAAGAATTTCAAAATATTACAGTGGTAACCGAAATTTATGCATGAAACTGAAATTTAGATATTTCTCACGATTATGGCCACGCCGGCCGCGGT
Organism: Schistocerca cancellata; assembly: GCF_023864275.1. Classification (NCBI taxonomy): domain Eukaryota; kingdom Metazoa; phylum Arthropoda; class Insecta; order Orthoptera; family Acrididae; genus Schistocerca; species Schistocerca cancellata. The sequence goes on along the minus strand of NC_064629.1, from coordinate 215,024,111 downwards.
GGTCTAGCGGTTCTGGCGCTGCAGTCCAGAACCGCGGGACTGCTACGGTCGCAGGTTCGAATCCTGCCTCGGGCATGGGTGTGTGTGATGTCCTTAGGTTAGTTAGGTTTAAGTAGTTCTAAGTTCTAGGGGACTTATGACCTAAGATGTTGAGTCCCATAGTGCTCAGAGCCATTTGAACCATTTTTGATTATGGCCAACCACGATAATTAGACGGCAATGCATCGATGCGGAAAAACGTTGGTGAATACGAATAATTTTGATACAGAAAGACGACAATGCATCGACTGCGGAAAAACGTTGCTCAATACACACAATTTTGAAATTGCACATATTCATGCCGACATGAAATCAAATGATTACTATACGTGGCTATTAGCGTCTAAGTAATCATAGCCGCATAAAACTATGTACATTATTTACTTAATTACAAACTTAGTGCAATGCAACTGCCGTCAATCAGATTTAAATCTCTCAATTGAATAGGTGTTGGTTCGTTGTACGGTTTAAGAAAACTGTTAAGTCATATTGTTATAATAACGGTGGTTACAGTTATAGCGACGGAAGAATAGAATGAGAACTTTGATTAAAGAGTCTAGACAAATTGTAAAAATCGCATTTTCTCTATTCTGAAAACAGATGTAACTTTAACTGCGTGATATGGTGCAATTGACAAGTCTATGCCTGAGCTATGTGCAGTTGCTACCATTCTAAGTCAACCCCTCAGCTGTATCTGTGATGACCGAAGACGTTGCTCTCCGTCCGCATATACGAGGCAGTACCGTCCAGGTGTGCAGATAGGTCCTTGTTTCCTATTACACACTTCTAGAGGTTGTACTAATGACTTAGAACATACAGCTCTACGGAGAAATATAGGTCGTGAAATGACGACAATTTCTACGTTACAAGGAAAACAAAATTGATTCATATTTTCAAGTCTCGTTCTAAAACTGATTTTTCTTTATGTGGTTTTCCGTTATGATTAGCTACTCAAAATGAGTTCTTTCATGACACGATCATCTCTTATTACATGATGTCCTCCATAACGAGCTAGGGGGTGCAATCCTATCAGATTGGATTCTCGGTTTGGGCGATCGGAATCTGTTTACCGTTCGATTATTCAGATTTAGTTTTCACATGGCAAATGGCGGGATGCCTCCTTTACAAAAGACACGACCGATTTCCATTCCAGTTCATGTTCCATCTGAGTACGTTCTCTGTCTTTCATGAGATTTTAGTCAGCAGAAGGTTAAACTTTAATTTTCCTAATTTTATTGTGATGACCTCTATATACAAGCAGCACCTTTTCGTGGTTTCTGTCCGCGGCTGTCTCGCCTTAGTATTCGGGCAAAAGCGGATAGATTGTGTTGGACGACATGCAAGACCGCCAAGCTCCCAGATTTCACTCCTGGAGACTATTTCTGGCGGATATAAATAAACTCTTGTTTACGAGACCTCTGTACGGTCGGAGGATGGCGCTGATTATATGTAAGGCGAAATGATCCACCATACACAAAGCATTTCCGGCGTAGTGAATCGTAACTTACTACGCAAATACAGTTGGTGCAACGAAAATGTTCGGTATCATACCAAGCTGGATTTTTTTCTAGTTTACTTAGTATTTTTAAATTCTTGTGAGCAGCATCAGACTACAAAATAAGAGAAAAAGTAGCATACTAGTTTTTGGAATAAAATAGACGAATGCACTCATGACGATCATAACACTTACGACAAATATGCTGGCGAACACCTTCGCCAGCACACCGCTCGCAGTAGGAAACGTTATGTAGCAGGCGCTGAACTAGGCGCGCTTAAAACAAGACCAAGACATATATGAAGATGGTATCTGTTCTTTCAGACATGTCCGAAAGAACAGATACAATCTTCAAACTGTTGAGACTAACCGGCCATTGACCTCCTTCTTCTGTGCTGGATGACAAGCATTGCCCGAACTCCCACGGGACTCGGTAAGATTGTCTGCCGCGAGTAATGAGTGTAATGGACAGGGGCACCACGAATGTAGTGTGTAGACATTAAGTTGGGTATGTGGGTCTCACGGGGAGGGTGAAAGGGATAAATCCCTGCAGTCGCACTATTCTCTGTGCCCTCGGTGGCTCAGATGGATAGAGCGTCTGCAATGTAAGCAGGAGATCCCGAGTTCGAGTCCCGGTCGAGGCACACATTTTCAACTGTCCCCGTTGATGTATATCAACGCCTGTCGATAGCTTAGGGCCTTGATTTAATTATCATTTCACGACCAAGACACGCCCCTTGGGCAGCGTGCATATAGGCTGCCGCCGCCGACCGAGCTACCTTAATCTCTCAATCTCAGTACCTCAGTACGTCGCATCGGGACTCAGTTCGCATTGCACCTCAATACATCGCACTGTGCACTAGTCTTCGACAGTGATAGTCGTCGCCTCGCGATTTAGCTAGCTGTGAGGGAACATTAGTCGTTGTATATAGTTGTGGTATGGACACGGACAAAATTCAAGAGTAAGTACATGTTATTTGATTGCTCTTAACAACAAAACTTCAGATTCGACATAATTGAAGTACTCAATTGGTTCTTGTAACAAAGTGTATTTTAACCACATGTGCATTTTGTATTGTAGTGCCGGCTGGAGTGGCCGAGTGGTTCTAGGCGCTACAGTCTAGAACAGCGCTACCGCTACGGTCGCAGGTTCGAATCCTGCCTCGGGCATGGCTGTGTGTGTCCTTAGGTTAGTTAGGTTTAAGTAGTTCTAATTTCTGGGGGACTGATGACGTCAGGAACGTCAGAAGTTAAGTCACATAGTGCTCAGAGCCATTTGAACCTTTTGTATTGTAGTGAGAGGAAACCGGCCACCCACCTGTCATACCTCCCTCCCCTCATCCAGCCAGGAACCACAAAACATTACAAGAGGGCACAGCCACAACAGCAAGACAAATGATGATAAACAAAACAGAACAAGCTAGTTAGGCTGGTACATCTCAGAAGGGAGTGACGTCAGTTTTATTCTGAGCTGCTGCCTAGGGTCGGCATTGGGTGGGGCAATCAGGGCAGGAATACATGTGCTCGGTCTTCTGGATCTCGCTACGATCGCGTGTGTTACACAGAACAGGTTGTCCTCGTTTTGCGAGATGTGTTTTTGATCTGGTTGCTCCAGTCTGCAGTCTGTTAACGGATTTGAAAAGTTATCAGTTTTCAAAATGGACAGAGGTAATTTCTTATGATGGTTTCATCCATTGATGGTCTATCAGTTCTGGTATCATAGACGGTGCAGATTCTTTGGACGCCCTGCCCATGAGTTTTCGATTTTCAGAGCCTTTATGGGTGAACTGTGTGATGTTTAATATTTGCGAAATGGTACTTTTTCCTGGCCGGAGTCTAACCTTGTGAGGAATGAGAACAGATTCACAACATATAAAAGGCGATATTGTTCCGTACCATCATAGTTTTTCTAGATATGGGAGTGGAGAGATAGAGGTCAGAAGAGGCCAGGAGCCCTTATCGGTTTTAAGATAGCAATCGCTTTTACTTTCCTTCAGATATTAAGCAACTGGCAGGCTGCCAGGCAGTTTGTGAGGAATTCTAGTAGTCATTGTTTTGCTTTAGCTCCAAAACGTTTAATTTGTTCTGCTAGGTTATCGTCTAAGACCGTGGTCTTCCTTACATTGATCTTGGCAATTACCCTGCATTGATCTTCTGTCCTGAAGGAATTTATTTATCTTTTCAGTAGGATTTTGATCAATGTTCATTATTCATTTAATTCTCATACTACATGCTGAGTTAATTCACTTTCAAGTCACAATGTTATGTGGTTTCTGCTTATCCACTTCTTTGCTGACTCTTAAGTATTTTCTTTTCTCTTTCGCTTTTCGCTTCACCAGCGTAATAGACACCAAGTGAATGTATTTGCAAATTTCATCATACTACCGTATTAAGATGTGTTTATTTTAATAAACAATAAGTAACAAATAAGCAACAAGTAACAAAAATCGTTTACCAGCTTTAGATCTGTATTTCTAATCTGTAGGTTTGATATCACTTCTTCTCCAGTTACCTGTTTCCATCGTTTTGGTTTTGTTTGTGTTTATCCTTAGATTATACCTGTCCATGGTATCACCTAAAACGCATGTCTTCGTCTGAATCTGCGAAGATTACAACATCAGCAGTAAGTTTAATGTAATGTACTCCTTACAATCAATTTTTTTATTCATTGTGTGGGGTTTTTAAATATTGCTCCTGCAATTTCTGTAAACAAACTAAATATGTAGGGAGAGAGACGACAGCCTAGCTGGACATCTCTTCTTATTCTAGCTCTTTCATGATACCATATATGTGTATACCTGTACTCTTGTGCCTGTATAAATGGAGAATTAATCTTTTATCCTTCGAGTCCGTTACAGTTTTGTTCAGTTCTCTGAACAGTAATTTTTAATTCATTCTATCAAAGGCATTTTCTAGATCAATGAATGTAGCATTTTGTTTCCTGTTCATCTCAATACTTCTAAAAGAATTCATAGTACTGTTATAGCCGGCCGCGGTGGTCTCGCGGTTCTAGGCGCTCAGTCTGGAACCGCGCGACTGCTACGGTCGCAGGTTCGAATCCTGGCTCAGGCATGGATGTGTGTGATGTCCTTACGTTAGTTAGGTTTAAGTAGTTCTAAGTTCTAGGGGACTGATGACCACAGATGTTAAGTCCCATAGTGCTCAGAGCCATTTGAACCAACGAGTACTGTTATACCTTTCCTTGTTCACTCCATTCCCAAATTAAAAATTAATATAACGGTAAACCGAAGAGAATCACAACCGTTAGCTACAGCGGGACATTACGCGGAATAAGCAGCTGCGAGTGAGAATGTATACCGGACCGGGATTCAGACACGGGATCTCCTGCTCACTGGGCAGATGCATTAACCGCTGTGGCATCCGGTACATAGCCTTACCACAACTGCGCGGACTATCTCGACACGCCTCACGGGCCATCCACATTTCCACCGAGCACCACCTATCCGCATTCCCTGTCCATTTTACTCCCGTACGCAACTCTGAGATTCCCACAGGAGGTCGGACGAATTTGTGCATCCGCACTGGAGAACATGTCCGAAACAACAAACACCACGCATTCATATAATTGATATGCCTAGCTGGGCAATGGATCCACTTTCAATGCACAAATTCGTCCGACCTTCTGTAGGAATCTCAGAGTTGCGAATGGGAGTAAAATGGACAGGGAATGCGGATAGGCGGCTCTGTGTGGGAATAGGGATCGGCCTTGAAGCGTGCCGAGATAGTTCGCGCAGTTACGCCAACGCTGTTTCCGGATGGCGCAGTGGTTAACGCACTTGGCCGGTAATCAGGATATCCTGGGTTCGAGTCCCGGTCCGGTGCACGTTTTCACTTGTTGCCGTTGATTCCGCGTAATGTCCTGCTGCAGCTGACAGCAGTGGTGCTGTTCAATTTACATTTAATGTTTCACAGCTACGGGCCCTGCGTGTTATCTGTTCTAATTCACAAAAAATAATATTTTCGTAAATGCTGGGCCATCTTACCTTTTAATCTTTATATGATTAAATTGTTGAAATATATAATTGTAACACGTAAATTTTATGATTTGAACACTCACTGATTTTTCTTGTCTTGCTTATGGTAATTGTTTTACAGTTTGTAAATTCGACTGTATAGTAGTGTTCCACCTTTGCAACACAAACGTGTATCTCTTTACAACTGTCTTTTCTCTTAATTTCTGGGATTCTTTTCTGTCCTTGTCGCTCTGTTTTTCCATTTTGTTCGAAGCATTGTAGCATTTTAATCACACAAATGTTTGTTTCATGAATCTCTTTTCTACTTTTTGTACTACACTTATGAAATCAGAAATACTTCTAACCTCTTACCCACTGTAAAGGGCGGTAAATTCCTTTTCCGATCTGCTTCTCATCCTAATAAGAAGACAGTACTGCCACTTCTGACCATAATTGCTTTGCTGTGAAATCTATATCTGAATTTTAGTTAATTTTATTTTTGATTACACTTTTGCTTGTAACTGTCTTTTTTGGGACTTCTCATTTTTTTTCTACTTATTTGTCTCATGTAGCACGTAGTAGTTATTTACTTTTCGATTTCTTTGTAGTAATAAAATCAGTTTTCCTACATATATTTATTTCTCTTATGAGGCACAACGTAGCTTACGTCATCCCTGCTTTCCTTGCTTTGAGTTTTCTTTTTGGTGATAGATTCTGTACCACTCTAATGGCACATTTTCTTATTCCCTCAAAGCTTCCAGTTTCCTCGCTTACCCTACCTTTCTGAACTTTAAATTATTTAGCTGTGCCGTAATATTTTGGACTTCCTATTCACAACAAAGCTTCACCTCTACCTAAAAAATATGGTATTGCACTTGACTATAACTGCTAAGTGATGACTCTCAGTATCGAACGTAGACAGGGATGAGTAGATTGAATTGGCATTAGACATCTTTTATTGAGTAGAATATAATGTATTTGGCATTTATCACTAAGAAGTTACGCTTTATAAATGTATTTGTTTCTGTTCGAAACTTAGAACCAAGTGCTCGGTAAGGTAATTTCGTCGTCCCCCGAACTGCTAACAGCTTATGTTTCCTAATAAAATTAGCCAGCACATTTTAAATTTTGTTGGCTGTCTACAAAGGCGGTAAAGCCTTTAATTGTCATGGTGCAGTCATCCGTCTCTACTAGTCAAAACTGTTATTCTCTTTAACATGCGCATCTTTCATTTCTTCATCTCTGCTCTTGTGTGTATCTACTGGAGAAAGCTTTAATTTCATCATTGGTAGTCAAACCATAGAATGGTAGGTACTGGGCGGTTATAATTAAAATGCAGCTCACAGGTGTCCAATGTGGGCAATAATTATCGCATGGCACCGAAACTTGGTAGATATGGTAATGCGTTAATGCGGAACCGATTTACGCTTGAAACAAAATTAGTTCCAATTTTGGTCACCAGATGCAAATCTGGCGCTGTACAGCATCTCATCGACGTCCCCTGTGCTCATATTGAACAAATTATGTAAGCCAAGGTTAATAATAAAATCAACAACATGTCTTTCTCACTTATTTGATTCTTTTCTGCCGACGTACCGTTCCTAACCCATTACATATTGATACATTTCTCTACGTCTTTGTTGCAGTCACAGCGCCAGATTTGTACGTGGTGACCAAAATTGGAACTAAGTTCTTTCCAGCTGAAATCGATTTCGGATTAACGTATTAGAATATCCATAAAGTTTCTCTGACGTGCAATAATTACAGCTGACACTGACATATGAGAGTAGCTACACTGTAATTCTAACCAACCAGTACTTAATCACATTGTTATCTTCCATTTGTCCCTAAGAACAACTGCTACACCACTTGTGTTTATTTTTCTTTCGCAACAAAAATAATTCAAAAGCTGTCTGATAGCTAACCTTCCACGCCTTTTTATCTATCAGGAGCCACCTAACATATCAGGTTAACCAATATTCATGTTTCTTTTTAACTCTTACAGTTTTTCAGCTTTTACTATCATTATTTTTAGAATCGTTACAACTGTTTGATTTTCGCGGATTTTGCGAACGGCAGCCTGAAAATTACACTTGCCTGAAAGGGAACTGCCTCAGATGCTAATAAAAAACTGGAACAGTATGAAGAATTTCCAGTGATTGCACGAAGATAAGTTAACGCCAAAAGCCTATTTGTGGCGAGAATCATTTAAAGTAAAAAAAAAAATTGTTCTCAAAATTTCAGCGAAAAAGACGTGTGCAGACTGGCTGACTGTTGCTGAATGGATTGCAGTTAACGAAACTATTAAATTGGAGGCAAACTGTGGAAAAGGCGTCAAATTTCCGTTTGAGGCTGTATAGGAAGGGAGGGGGTTGTGGGGTAGGGAGAAGTAGGCTGTGTGTGAAGTGAATGAAGTGGGGAGAGCGGCCACATTCAATCAGCCCCCCGGCCGCAGCCCCTGCTATATAATAATAATTTGAGCGCGTTAGCTCGCGAGCCATATGAGGCCGTAACGGTCTGTCGGAAGTTTTGTGCAAGCTCATCCCTCCTAATGGAGTGGCGCATCTGTTGCAGTGTATTATTTCAGCATTATTCACGACCAAAGTAGTTCACACTGAGCGGCGCCGCTACGCACACAAGCTGCCGCCGTTTAGAGCCGCTTCTGCCAACTCAGCACGCACGAATTAAGTATTCTCCCGCCGCGGCGTATAATTTATCGCGTTTTAAATTTTGATACGCCGGTCTTTCAGAGTTTTCATTCGATGCTCGTTCTGCTTTCAGAGTGTGAAATTTCCGTCGCACAAATCGGAGAATGGAGCGGTAACGTCAAAGAAAGGGGGGAAAATCTGTATCGCACACTCTCCAACGGACTACGACGTCGGCGTTTCTTTACGGCAACTGCCAAAAATACTCTTCAGAACCGCTACTCATATTTCTTTCTTGTCGCCCACTACTTGGAAATGAGCGAAACAAATATATTGCTTCGCGTTAACTTGATAGTATTTGCGTTTTGCGACATTGGAATTAATTTCATAACGTACAGGATCCCAAGACCATACACATACGCAGAATAAATAGGACAAAGAATTTAAAAAAGACAGCAGTAAATAATTTAGCTGCGGAAGGAGGGCAGAAGCTCTGCCTGCCTAAGTGAAAAGGAATAAGACTAGACCTTAACGTCACGAAAACGACGTAATCATTATAGATGAAGCGGAAACACACAAAGCTAGGGGAGAAAAACCATACAATTATTAAACTTAACCAGATTAGGAGAACCACGAAAGACCTAAATTATGTGGCCAGAAGGGTCTGTAAAACCTGTATTTCTCGAATATGTGCATATAGTCTTAACCGCTGCACCAATTCAATTGGTGTATGTCTAAAACATACCGTTTCTCGCGGAATCTAGAAACTCTCAAAATTCCATAACTAGCTAAAAACGTTAAAACAAAGTTTTCGACTAGTGTCAGTACGAAAAGGGGTATGTATATTGCCAAACCTCGAAGCTTATTACTTTGTACCTGTCGAGATACTGAAGGAAATAATATGTTATGCTTTATTTCGCTATCAGATTTCTTTTGAAGAGCACAGTGACAAAACATGCCAGTTAAATATAATACGACAATGAAATGTGCTACATACGAGACCACATTCGGTCGGCATATTGCCATTAGAGCTCCATTACAATGTATTAAGCTTGCAGTGGACTTGAAGCTGTCTCCTAGTGTTTACGTCATCTGTAGTGACCGTATCGATAATTCTAGGATATCATTTTGCAGGCAGTCATAAACCGTGTTATTCGTTAAAGTGTGACTGTTGCAATTACAAGCGTAATGAGCAAGTTTCCCGCCTGGAACAATGATTGTGTACATATCAATGGAGTTTTATTATTATTTTGTTAGTATGTGTTGTTCAATAACACAATTTGGTAGCGGAGTAGTTTTGTTTTTGGATTTTTTAAACAATAGTGCTGTGTGCATATCGTTCAAACGGATAAACCTGAAAGCAGTACCGTCATGAATTTTTTTTTGTTTTTGGATAATGCATCGTCATCGGAACTTCATCCATAGTATATGAAGGTTCATAATGACTTTGCTCCTTTATTTTCAAGAGTTGAACCATTGAATTCAAATGTGACTCTGTCTCTTTTGAAGACGATCTACGTGAAGGGAGCACACCAACTGCAACAACAGAAGAAAACATGTAGGAAGACCACTACGTACGATCGGCGGTTAAAGGTGTATAAAGTAGCTTAATTTCGCAAGAAAGAGTACAGTATGTTTTATATGAAAGATTATCTATGCGAAAACTTCGTCTAAACTGAATGCCGTATTTGTTCAATGATAACCAAACGCAGATGCAAAAGTCAATTTCGTAGCGACGTTTTGGCCATTTAAAAAAAGAAAAGAGTTTATCTCGGGATCCGATTTGTCATCACGGATGAGTTGTGGATCTAACACGTTAAGTTAGAACCAATAAAGCATTGTATATAGTGGGAGGAAGCTAGTAGAGTTTTACTAAAAATGTAAAGTATGTTCCACCTGCCTGAAAATTTAACGCCATTGTTTTTCTGGGACAGAGAATGGATTCCTCTAATTGACTAGCGCAGCGAGGTGGCGCAGAGGAAAGACACCGGGCTCGTATTCATGAAGAAGGTGATTCAAAATCCCCGTCCAAACATCCAGATTTAGATTATCAGTCATTATCCTAAATCACTTAAGGTGAATTCTGCGATGGTTCCATTGAAAGTACATGTCCAGTTTCCACTCTGTCCTTCCCCAGTCCAAGTTGGCGTTCCGTCTGTAACGACCTTGTCGTTCACGGGACCTCAAACCGTAATCTTCAATCATTAATTCTTATTGGTTGCCTTGTAAGATGTAAAGCAATAGCTAGGCAATACTGCACAAGTCTTCTAAGTCAGTTAGACGGAAAAAAATTGACGCCGAAGTTGACTGCGATGGCCGGCCGCTGTGGCCGAGCGGTTCTAGGCTCTTCAGTCTGGAACCGCGCGACCGCTACGATCGCAGGTTCGAATCCTGCCTCTGGCATGGATGTGTGTGATGTCCTTAGGTTAGTTAGGTTTAAGTAGTTCTAAGTCTAGGGGACTGATGACCTCAGATGTTAAGTCCCATAGTGCTCAGAGCCATTTGATCCATTTGATTGCGATGTCGGGTTTGAAGCGTCTTTTGCAAGTTTATGAACAGCGTTCAACAAGATACAGATAGCAATGTTGGTGACTGAAGACACCACGAGAAGACAGCCCTTTCATATGATCAAAGATGAGCACAGTACACGCCAAGACTATACAGAACAACGTGAATATCTATGCGAACTGTTGTTAAACGTCTTTGTTTTGCCATTGTAGCCTGAAGTTGAGGTTTCTAGTTTATACCTCAAAACAAGTTGCTTCATTAAATAATTTTAGTAATAAACAAATTTTGTGTCAGTTAACAGCCTCTGAAGCCCTTTTCATATTTTATTGTTTCTTATCATTGTCGATTTCGAACATGTTTTTGTTCACGTTTAGACGGCTGCATGGTACCTGCATCTTGAACGACGATGTATTTGTTAATAATATGTTGACAGTGCCTGATATTAACAGTGGCATAATACCCGAAAATGAAAAACAATTCCGAAGAGAGAGAGATGTTTCAAATATTAATGAAAACCTACGATAAACTCAAGTAAAAATCATTATGATAAATGTATAGTCCACGTACTTCCAATAAAAGTGTACCAGCTATTGCTGAAATCGTGAATTCCTGATGAAGCGTTAAGTATGTCACCGTTCACTTATGGCAGTTGCTCTTATCAGCACAGTGACAAATGTTTCAAGAGAATAGATCACTGTTAATACTTGGATACTAAACAACCTGACTTTTTACTACCATAACAAGTTTTAACTTGAACTGATAGCACAAAGAGACGCTACAAAGCAAAGACATACATTGTATACGGTAAGCATGAAACTTAAGTTGAAAGATAAGTAGTCGAAAGGAAGTAAAAATATAACACAATGAAGCAGAAACTAATTAAATATAATTGAGAGATATCACCAGTATATTCTGAACTAAACCATAAATATTACATTAATCTATTTGTGCTTCTAACCAGAGTCGCGCCGACATTTGCACTGCACACGCGTAATTGTAAAATGAGTTTCCTTAGCCCTTTTTTTGTTTTTTATGTGTCTCAAATATATATATATATATATTGCTAAAATTAGTAAATCTTTCAGATAATAAGTATGAAATATAACTTTGCACAAAACAGTTGTCTTGTACTCAATGTGTATGACATACATATAATTCAAAATGGTAGAGAGCAGCAATCAGTCGTCGTTTCGGTTCAAGCTTTATTAAATCATATCCCGATTTCGGCCAGTAACTAGCCATTATCAGTGCTAAAAAAGCAAGAAGTACGTAGTCAGAGCATAACATAAAAAAATTACAACTCGTGACATAACCTGTGTTGCTTGTACATTAAATTACATACCAGTATTTCAGAGTTGTTATACATGCCTTAGAACGTCTACAAACGCTGACGCAGTTCATTAAAGACGATTGGGTAATGATGGTGGGCTTTACAGAGAACACATCGCTTGGCTGTGTGGCGCGCTCTATATGAACTACGGAATACGTAGTCTCCGTAGTAAGGAAACCTTGGTCTCTAATAAAACTTAAAATTTGCATAGGAATAAAATAAATTAAAAAACAGTAACGTTTGCTTCGTAAAAAATTTTCATAAAATTTTACAAACCGCTAGGAGGTACATGATGTATACTGTGGCTATTAGAGTTGATTTGATTTGAATACTTTTCCCTTTTGTACTTTTTTAACCGTCTTGACGAGGTATGTGGCTTCTCTTACTTATTGAAAAGTTCATAGATGGTGCCAAATATGACCAGGATAGACCGTTGGTGTGTTTTGCCAATCCGTAAAGGGTGTAGATGGTATTGATCACTGTGCAACTTCAAACAGATTTTTAATTATAAGTACGATAAAAAGAAGATTCTGAATTAATGTTATTAGCAATGTACATCTAAACAAATATAACATGGAAAAAGTTACGTAGGTTCTATATTATAACCATCGTACTGCTAGAGTACTACGTCAGTAGCTGCTACATTTTGGCGAGAAAAAAATGGTTCAAATGGCTCTGAGCACTATGGGACTCAACTGCTGTGGTCATTAGTCCCCTAGAACTTAGAACTACTTAAACCTAACTAACCTAAGGACATCACACACACCCATGCCCGAGGCAAGATTCGAACCTGCGACCGTAGCAGCAGCGCGGCTCCGGACTGGAGCGTTTGGCGAGAAGTCGAGGCCTATTTTGTACCCCCTGGGTATTGGGATCACGTAAGAAATTTATTTCACCTTTCTTTGTTGTTCCTTATTTTACCAGTATTCCTTCATCTTATCTTTGTGTTATCTTTTACACTCTTCTGTTGATATTTTTCCTGCTTTCATATTTTCTCTGCATCGAAAGCGTTCTAATTTGAGTATTTTATCCCTAAAAATGTTTCTTTCTGCTATTTCCGATTCTTTGATGTTGTTTCTTTCTAGTTCTTTTCTTAATTCAGTAATCCATACTATTTTATACTTCTTTTTCTAGAAATACTTTAATATTCACTTTTTAACCTGTTCTCATTCATTCGGCAAAGGTGTCTCAAGAAGATTAGCCTCCACTTTGCCATTACTTCCCCCCTCCCCCCCCCCACCCCCGCCCTCTCACGCACACAGCCGCGCCGTCTGAGGCGCCTTGTCACGGTCCGTCAGGCTACCCCTGTCGGAGGTTCGAGTCCTCCCTCGGACATGAGTGTGTATGTTGTCCTTAGCGTAAGTTAGATTAACTAGTGCGTAAGCTTGGGGACCGATGACCTCAGCAGTTTGAACCTATAAGATCTTACCACAAATTTCCGAAAATTTTCTTCCATCTCTAGGCAGTGAATCAGTTACCTATGTGCAACTACAGGTACGTGAATTAGCAGATTTGGCTACGGAGTAAGTGTCTACTTATTTGCATGAGTTTCATAATGGATATTTCTTTGTAAAGTCATTTTTTTACGCTAGCACCTAAATGCGATTACAGTATACCGTTTCCAAGTTGTCACGTCGTAATCACACTCAAGTCGAAATCCGAAAGCTGGGTCGTCAATGAAATGTAACACTTTGTACTGAAAGCACATTTACTATGAACACCAACGCACAGCCAGAACGGAACTGATCTTCTTAATGGAGACTGCAGTTATTTATTCAAACATCTATTATTCCAGAAATCTAGTATTTATACAGCTATCAAATATTTCTGATGTACAAACATTACTACCGTAAAGTATATACAAACATTAATAACATTAGGTATTTGAAGAAACTTCCAGGAACGGTAAATAAAAAGTAACTATTAGTTGCTTCTGGTCATATTTGAGCTGGCGACTCCCCCAAAACATACGTTTTTCATATTAGGTCCATTGTGCTGTCACCTACTGCCAGGTAATCCATATCAGCGACCACAGTAGTCATTAGACATCGTGAGAGAGCGGAATGGGACGCTCCGCGGATCTCACAGGCTTCGAACGTGGTCAGGTGATTGGGTGTCTCTTGTGTCATACATCAATACGCGAGATTTCCACACTGCTAAACATCCCTAGGTCCACTGTTTCCGATGTGATAGTGAAGTGGAAACGTGAAGGGACACGTACAGCACAAAAGCGTACAGGCCGACCTCGTTGTTGGCTGACAGAGACCGCAGATAGCTGAAGAGGGTCGTAATGTGTAATAGGAAGACATCTATTCAGACCATCACACAGGAATTCCAAACTGCATCAGGATCCACTGCAAGTACTACGACAGTCAGGCGGCTGGTGAGAACATTTGGATTTTATGGTCGAGCGGCTGCTCATAAGCCACACATCACGCCGGTAAATGCCAAATGACGCCTCGCTTGGTGTAAGGAGAGCAAACATTGGACGATTGAACAGTGGAAAAACGTTGCGTGGATGACGAATCACGGAACACAATACGGCAATCTGATGGCAGGGTGTGGGTATGGCGAATGTCCGGTGAACGTCATCTGCCAGCGTGTGCAGTGCCAATTCGGAGGCTGTGGTGTTATGGTGTGATCGTGTTTTTCATGTAGGGGGCTTGTACCCCTTGTTGTTTTGCGTGGAACTATCACAGCACAGACCTACATTGATGTTTTAAGCACCTTCTTGCTTCCCACTGTCGAAGAGCAATTCGGGGATGGCGATTGCATCTTTCAACACGATCGAGCACCTGTTCATAGTGGACAGCCTGTGGCGCAGTGGTTACACGACATTAACATCCCTATAATGAACCGGCCTGCATAGAATCCTGAACTGAATCCTACAGGACACCTTTGGGATGTTTTGGAACGCCGACTTCCTGCCAGGCCCCACTGACCGACATCGATACCTCTCCTCAGTGCAGCACTCCGTGAAGAATGGGCTACTATTCCCCAAGAAATCTTCAAGAACCTGATTGAACGTATGCCTGCGAGTGTGGAATCTGTCATAAAGGCTAAGGGTGGGACGATACCATATTGAATTCCAGCATTACCGATGGAGGGCGTCACGAACTTGTAAGTCATTCTCAACCAGGTGTCCGGATACTTTTGATCACATAGTGTACAGAAAAGCAGTCAGTGATGCTAACCACTACCCCACACTGCATGCACTGAAGCCGCCAGCATTGCTTCCTATTCTGAAGAAATCCGCTGTTTCCGAAGTCCTTACTGCACCCGACTGCAGCACCCTCGATCTAGATGTTGTTACAGGTCCACTGCGTAGCGGCACTGGTGGATCCTCGTGTTCTGGTCGTGTTGTTACATCCTCTTCACTGTGATCAACATCGAAGGTTGCGCTTCCCGTCGAAGCTTCGCTGTCGTCGAGTGGGTCTTTAGTTTCCTTGTACCTCCCATCGCAGATCCGCGGGTCTGGACGGTAGTAGGGCTTCATCGGAGGACATAGAGGACGTCTCCGTACTTGTATATGTGACGTCCGACCGTTTGCAAGCGACGAAGGATATGGTACGCCCCAAAGTAGCGCTTTATTAACTTTTGCGGTAGTACCACTTGCGCACAAGCATAAAAACCGATACAAAGTGTCTTGGGCTGCATCCCAATTGCCGTTGCTTAACTTTGCAGCCCAGTAGCTGTTTATCCTGGTGGTGTCGACTGAAATAAGACTTGCACTGTTTATCCTGGTCATCGGGGGTCCGTATGCGAACCAACTGCCTTTCTTCTTCAGTCCTGGTGATGAGATGTTTCACATAGTAATTCTGTGTATAGACCAGTTGAAACGGAAAACTGTGCGGCTGGTTCCGGCGGAGGTTCGAGTCCTCCCTCGGGCATGGGTGTGTGTGTTTGTCCTTAGGATAATTTAGGTTAAGTAGTGTGTAAGCTTAGGGACTGATGACCTTAGCAGTTAAGTCCCATAAGATTTCACACACATTCTTTTTTTTGAGACGGTAACGGGACGTGAGGTCTTATGCGCCTTGTCACGTTTCGCGCGGCTCGCATCGTCGGAGGTTCGAGTCTTCCCTCGGAAAAGGTTATGTGTGGTGTCCTTAGCGTAAGTTAGTTTAAGTTAGATTGCAGTGTCTTGCTTGGCAGTGTTGTATGCGAATGTCATGATGGGCAGTATTGTATCTCAATCTCTCTGTTGGACGTCAATGGACATTGAGAGCACATCTATCAACGACTTATTAAAGCGTTCTCTGAGGCCATTCTTCTTTGGATGGTAGGTAGTTACCCTGTGGGTGATGTAGTCAGGTGAGGTAGTCGGTGCAGACTATTATCCATCGATGCCCGTCTGCTTAGCTGGGTGGTAACGTACTTGCCTCCCATGAAAGCGGGCCTGGGTTCGATTCCTATCCGGGTTGGAGATTTTCTCGGTTCGGGGACTCGGAGTTGTGTTGTCCTCATCACCGGCACGCAAGTCGCCCAATGTGGTGTCAACTGAAATAAGACTTGCACTTGGCGGCCGAACTTCCCTGGATAGGGCCTCCCGGCCAACGATGCCATATGTTCATTTCCATTTTTTATCCATCGATTCCTCTTTGCCGACTTCGGAAACCTCCCCAAGAGGTTGAATCCAGCTGAGTGGAATGGAGCTTCTTCAGAAGTGATTGGAATCAGATGCTTCGGAGATAGCTGCGGATGTGCTTACGTCGTTGGAATTCCTTACAGTGGCTCACAAAGTGTCTAATGGTTCGGTAGAGAATTGGCCGGTGATAGTTGTAGCTGATTCGGTCTAGAGTCTTCACGAACCCCAGACGACCAGATGTTGCAGTGTCATGGAAAAACCTCAGGAAAGCTGGCCGTAGATGAGTTGGGATGATGAGCAACCGTTTCTGCTCCATCGGATCACAGTCCTTCTTACACAATGTTCTCTTTGTTAATTGGAATCCTTCTTTGGTCGGTTACTCATTCTTCAAGTCTTCTACGGTTTTCGGTAATGATGGAATCTCTCTCTGTTTAGTAACGATGTCGTTTGACATAGCAATGACTGAGATTTCGTCCATGTTACTGTGTTCTGTCATAGGATTCTTGTGTCCGTTTTTCTACACCATTGTGATATACTCCTTAACTCCCGATGCCCATCCCACCAGTTGACCTAACGGATCCTTCAAGTTCATTAGCTACCGTAAAAAATGCTGATTTGTCACAACAGTGAATGGTTTGCGAAATAAATATGGCTGGAACTTGATGGACCAAATAACTGCAAGGCACTTTTTATAGGCTGTGGAATAGCTCTTATAATACTTGGAGAGTACACTTGAAGCGTAAGCTATTACGTTTCAGCACATTCCTAAATTTGTGCTAGAAACTGACTCTATCCAAAAACCGTTAGCATCAGTATGAGGTTCTCTCTCGACATTCTCGTTATACAGTGCTAGAACTCAGTCCAAGAAAATTTGGTATTTCCCTGCTGTAGTTCTTGAAAGAGATGCGCCTTGGTACAGAAGTCCTTTACCTGCATAAATCGCAGATAGTATGAGAATATTCTGAGAAAACTTCTCACAATATGAATGTGCTAAGGAGTCAGAAAATCTATGACTGCTTTTATATTCTCTGGATTGGAACGGACTCCATCCCCATCCACTAGGTGCCTTGAAGATTTTTATTTCTTGGACGAATAGGTCTCAGGCGGAGACCTGCAGTTGCCAGTGCACTTAGATGTTCTTCAAACGTCTTCGAAAAGTCAACAATGTCATCCAGATACCAAAGACACGTTATCCATATAAGGGTTCGAAACAGGTCGTCGATCATTTATTCGAAGGTGGGTGGAGCGTTTCATAGACCAAACGGCATAACTTTTAACTCATAGAGGCCACCAAGAGTTATGAAGGTCTTGTTTTCGCAGTCAGCCTCCTCAGCCTCGATTTGCCAGTGGATCTCCTTCACCAAGTAAAACGCTCGGCGCCATGAAGAATAGAATCAGCCAACTTGGACTTTCAGGCAGTCCAGGGTGTCATCAAGGCAATGAAAACACATGTTTCTTCATGATTTTCAAATTCTAATGGCTCTAAGCACTATGGGACTTAACATCTGAGGGCATCAGTCCCCTAGACTTAGAACTACTTAAACCTAAGTAACCTAAGGACATCACACACATCCATGCCCGAGACAGGATTCGAACCTGCGACCGTAGCAGCAGCGCAGTTCCGGACTGAAGCGCCTAGAACCGCTCGGCCACACGACCGGTTTCATGATTTTGTTTAGTAGTCTATAGTCGACACAGAAACGTCATGTGCCGTCCTTCTTCTTCACAAGGCCCTCTGGAGAGGACCAAGGACACTCTGAAGGTTCAGTGACGTCATCTTGCATCATCGTCTTACTTCCTTACAGATTATCTTTCGCTCAGCTGATGACCCTATATACGAGAGCTGGCTAGTTGTTGAATAATCGCCAGTGTTGATATGGTTTCTTATCATTGGCCTCTTGGTCTGTCTTTTCTCCACTTCGGTTTTGAGTGCATCCGAAAATTTGGGTACACTGGCTATCAAATGGTTCAAATGGCTCTGAGCACTATGGGACTTAACTTCTGAGGTGATCAGTCCCCTAGAACTTAGAACTACTTAAACCTAACTAACCTAAGGACAGCACACTGGCTATCGCTAGCCGACATTGTTCCTCAGTCAGACCAGATACTACTGGCAGTTCGATAGTAACTCTCTCTCCTGAGTTGTCTATAGTGGTAGTGGAGCACGATTCTTCGTTGATGGCTGTGGGCTGCCCTTTCTAACTGGCTCAGTTGTCCATGAGCACTTATCTGTCGGCATGAGTTACGGCTGCTCGTGACAGTTAGTGATCCAAAGTTTCCTTCATCACCCACAATGCTTAAAACTGTTACTGGCATGTAAATTTCTTTTACGGCCTGAGTAACTTTTCACAACTGACAAAAACTTCACAGTTTCACCGTGCCTACCGATTGACGACTGAAACTTTTCTCTTTTACGGCCGGGGAGGGTGGGGAGCGTGGGGAGGGGCGGGGGTAGCCGCATGGTCTAATGCTCCTTGTCACCGTCGGTGTGGCTCTTCCCCGTCGGAGGTTCGAGTCCTCCCTCGGACTTGGGTGTGTGTGTTGTCATTAGCGTAAGTTAGTTTAGGGTAGATTAAGTAGTGTGTAATCTTAGGGACCGATGACCTCAGCAGTTTGGTCCCATAAGACCTTATCACAAATTTGTTTCCCGTTGACGAAGGCGGGATAACAACGTCTCCAATGAAAAGATGGAAAGCAACAGCGAAGGGCACTCTTTGTTATATGTAGTTATTGGAATAGCTTCGTCGATCTTGAGCTTACAAAGTCTGTGGTTGCTAGTGATGCCTGAGAGAAGTCTCCTCCGAGAATAACCTCATGACTGCCGGCCGAAGTGGCCGAGCGGTTGTAGGCGCTACAGTCTGGAACCGCGCTACCGCTACGGTCGCAGGTTCGAATCCTGCCTCGGGCATGGATGTGTGTTTAAGTAGGGTTCTAGGGGACTGATGACCTCAGAAGTTAAGTCCCATAGTGCTCAGAGCCATTTGAACCTCATGACTACATGAGTACACAACTACGTGACTTCAACGAATTCGAAGAGCTGCGTTCTGTCATTGATGGTTATTCTCGCAATACGTGTTCCTGTCGGCTAAGCGTATTTCCCAGTTGTGACCTTTAGCACAGTCGCTTTCGTATCACGGAACATAGTCATCCTCAGTTCCCGTTGATAAGCCTTCGACATTACAGAAGAATAAGTTGGTCGAGTCTATTCTTCATGGCTTGTTCGGCTAGCGGCAGGACTGCTTTGCCGTCAATGATGACGTCTATGATATTTCCTGTCATCTTGGTAACTGTCGTCCATGGAGGATTTTCATCTGTGACGGCCTCGCCTCCATAGTTGGTCCCCTCACCTGATTTTCCTGAGTTAAGCCGCTAGGAGAGTGGCTGATACTTCTGTTGGGTGACAAGGAGCGACTACGGCATGTTGGGGAGCGACTTCTTCCTGGGTACGGCGACTACGGTGACTATAATTGTCTGGAGTTGACTGGTATGAATAGGACTGTTGTGACAGTTGACGCATTGCGGCATAATAGTCGTCGAACATTCGTTTTATTTTTCTGCAGTAGCGCACAATGTGTCCAGAGCATCCACGGTGAAAAAATATTGGCGTGTTATTCTCCATAGTCCAAATATCGGTTCGGTTTGGGGCGTTTTACTTAGTGAAGGAGTTAGTTGTATCTGCGTTGGTAGTATGGTTCAAATGGCTCTGAGCACTATGGGACTCAACATCTTAGGTCATAAGTCCCCTAGAACTTAGAACTACTTAAACCTAACTAACCTAAGGACATCACACACACCCATGCCCCGAGGCAGGATTCGAACCTGCGACCGTAGCAGTCTCGCGGTTCCGGACTGCAGCGCCAGAACCGCTAGACCACCGCGGCCGGCCGTTGGTAGTATGCTGGGTCGTCGTTTGACGACGGCGCCAAAAGTCCAAGTTGGCTGATTCTATTCTTCATGGTGCCGGCCGGAGTGGCCGAGCGGTTCTAGGCGCTAAAGTCTGGAATCGTGCGACCGCTACGGTCGCAGGTTCGAATCCTGCCTCGGGCATGTATGTGTGTGATGTCCTTAGGTTAGTTAGGTTTAAGTAGTTCTAGGGGACTGATGACCTTAGAAGTTAAGTTCCATAGTACTCAGAGCCATTTGAACCATTTTTTATTCTTCATGGCGCGTTCGGCTGGTGGTGGAGATTGATGTTAAATACCGCTACACATTTTCCCCAACATCCTCTATAACCTGTTGATGTATTGGATCGACATTGAAGGCCGCTATATCTTGTATACTGGATCCGGTATTTCTGGCTTCTATTACATTGCTTTATCTCTTCTATTGCTTCTGGCGTATGAGAGAGGCGAGCTCATGGCAATCTTCAACAGTTGCCATACGGACCAAATTCGGCAGTCAGGCGTACCTCATTCTTTTCTTCTGTTACATTTCCTCGATTCTCTGGGACCATTTAATGACTTCTCTGTTCTTGTTACATTCTTCACCGAAAGAAATTGGTACATATCTTCCGCGATTTCTTTTATCAAGTGTGAGATATTTTCAGGTTCTGTCATGTTAGGATTCACTATGTGGCATACGACCAGAACATTTTCTACGTTCAACTGTGTCGTTTCCCGATGACGACGTAGCCCTGTTTGCCAACTGTTCTTCCGGTAATTAGCCGAGCGGTCAAAGGCACTGCAGTCATGGACTGTGCGGCTGGTCCCGGCGTAGGTTCGAGTTCTCCCTCGGGCATGGGTGTATGTGTTTGTCCTTAGGGTAATTTAGGTTAAGTAGTGTGTAAGCTTAGGGACTGATGACCTTAGCAGTTAAGTCACATAAGATTTCACACACATTTGAACATTTTCTTCCGGTAAGCGGAATTGTTCCTGATTGTTGTCAAATGTTTTCTTCAGTTCGGACTGGAATTCATCCCAACTATTGAGCTCCTATTCCTGTTTCTCGAACTACTGCTGTGCTGTGCCGTCGAAGTACAAGTACACGTCTGCCAAACAAATCATATCATCCCACTTGTTTTATTTGGCGACTCGTTCAAACCTTGAAGCCATTCCGCCGGGTCTTGGTCATCATATCCGAACACTGATGGATGCCACATGTGGAGCTGACTTACCGCTGACTTGAAACCCAATCGTCTCCCAAATACACGGACCGTGGGAACGATGTACTGCGTGTATTCTGTGTCTGTGTAGGCGACTGCTTTTACGTTGCCTAGCTGGAGCGACGGTGATATAGATCTTCTGAAGCACCCAGCGTCTGTCACGCCGTAATCACTGTCAAGTCCAAATCAGAAAGCTTTGTCTTCAATGAAATGCAACACCTACCGCTGAACCGTGCGAACATGCCCTCACCGATCTGATTCATATTAACAGAGAGTGTAGAGCATGACTAGGACTTCTACATACGCAAACAGGAAGACGCCATCTCAACCGTTCTCGAGAAAATTGAGTGTGAAGATCTCAGGCGTACTTTCATGCTTTGTGTGATCAGTAATATTCAAAGACTCCGCAATCGTCCGAGTAAGCGCTCAGTTTTTCATAAGTGCAGGATCTCTGGATCGAATATCACTACCGTTACTTTTTTTTCATTCCCAAGTAATTCTAAGACTAGATTTATCATGACTGTGCATATTATCAACATCTAATGAATCACTATTTATTTTGATAATCTGTACCCTGAAAAATCGGATTGTTTGGAAGTAGTTTCCGACTATATCTGTACTCCTGCGGGTAAATCCATCTCTGCATTTGGACATCTTTGGCCGTTTTCCAGATGTCCACACGTGAGAGAAGAACTGTTTGTTTTGCTCCTCGAATCATGGTGAGGGCAAAAAAAACCGGGTTTCTACAAAGAAACTTTCAAGTATGAAGGGGATCTGTCAACGTACAGTATTAAAGTGATTCCTCCAGAATCTACTTCGCTGGTGCAGCGTCGCAACGTTTGTAATGGATCTTATAGAAAGACTACAAAATTGCATGTACATCATTGAACAGAATAGAGAGATAGCTTGTAGAAAAGATTGCATAAAAATTCATACGCCGTCAGTTGTGTGTAGCAACATTCGGTGATATGCTTTGATACGTATGGTAAGCCGCGAAAATGGGATGATGACCGAGAACCGTTTATGAATGTAAACCAAGTTCGTTTTGCAAGATACACACCGAAAATATCGTGCACAAGCAAAAAATCGGCGTTCATTATATGTGCTATACGTCGCAATAATTACTGTTCTCATGTGTCCTTGATCAGTATCGTCCTGATTTCTACAGTGCTCCATATGTTACACGTTATAAAATGGTTCAAATGGCTCTGAGCACTATGGGACTCAACTGCTGTGGTCATCAGTCCCCTAGAACTTAGAACTACTTAAACCTAACTAACCTAAGGACATCACACACTCCCATGCCCGAGGCAGGATTCGAACCTGCGACCGTAGCAGCAGCGCGGCTCCGGACTAGAGCGCCTAGAACCGCACGGCCACCGCGGCCGGCTACACGTTATACTTGCCACAGATGTGGATACCATAAAATAAAATGGCTAGACTGATTTGATTGAACATTTTCGCGTCTCCATTCTGTATTTCCAATTTCTTTAAGTAAAAATCACCTTTTTTCAGGATAAACATTATGAAAATAATAAATGAGTAATTAAACACCGATAATTTGCACAGTCACAATAAATCTGTTTTTAGAATTGCGTGGGAATGCAATAAAAAAATATTACCGTCAACTTGATTCGATACATATACATTGCGGTTATGAGACTAAGCGCTTAGTCGCTCGGTTGTGAACTCCTTGAATACTAGCGACAATACACAGTATAAAAGCACACCTAAAATTTTCAATCTCGATTTCCTCTCAACCAGTCGAGATTTGCGTCTTCCTGTTCATATATGTTGAAATCCTAGTCATGTCCTACACACACTGTCAATATGAATCAAATCGGTGGGAAGTTCGTACGGGCCTCTTGTGAGCACTGAAAGCAGGTTTATTAACACCAACGTACAGCCAGAACGGAATTGCTCTCCTGGACGGAGAGCGTAGTTATTTATACAAACATCAACTATTCCACAAAGCTAGTATCTACACAAACATCGAATACTCCAGGCTTACAAACATTACCGAAACAAGATATTTCAAGAACTTTCCAGAAATGATAAATATGAACTAACAAATAAGTGTGCTGGTAGGGTTACTACTAGCAACCTACAGCACGTCAGCCATTGTCTTTTAAACACTACACCACACTGACGGCAACAAAACTCGCAGCCATATTACCTGTGTAATTAATTTACTTCTCGAGAGGATGAGTCCGTCTATTTCATCTTCGCATAATGGAGATTCTCTCTGGACTACTGTGTGAATACTCACGATTTTACTCAGTTTTCTCCATAGAGGAAAGGGATCATTACTCTGATAACAAAGGAACAGTTGAAATTATGATTCATAGATGGATGAGACGATACTCAAACAATAAAGAAAACTGACAATTCCATTCGAACAAATGAGAAACGAATACTTCGGTATGCAGTTGCTCATTCCTCTTGTGCCGTGTTTTGATTCCGGACGCCAGCAGGCTGTCAGCGCCTGGCGACTGTATTGTGCGGCCGTTTCCATCCGCTGCTTAATATTAACGGACAATGTCGCGTTCAGTGGTCTGAAAACCCATCGCTCATGAAGTTTAATGTTCAATTTGCGAGCCGCCCGGCAGCCTTTGTCGCCGAGCCGCTGAAGGCGAAAGCCTCATTTGTGTAGAGCCCACGGCGGCCAAAAATGATTCCTTTCATACAAAAATTAAGTCACCTGCGACTGCTCCCACGGTTGCGGAACGGGTACAAAACCGTTCCCCGTGTTTACATAGCGTGAGCTCGCCCGCATGAATCACCCTCGCCTGTCGCCGCTTCACGCTCTTACACCTTCCTAATACGCAGCTCGTATCGATAAGCACCGCACGTGCTGGTGCCTGTTACACCTCAGAAGGCGGGACAAAGAAATATTGCGAATAAAATTTTATCCAGGACTGTTTCAACAATGAATTTGCTTCACCATAACCGTTACAGGCTGAAGCACATTTTTTGTCACGAAGAAGATTACGAACTGCAATATCTGCACTAAATACCGGGTGTAGAAGGTGACTAAAATAACCTGAACGAACGTAATGTTTCATTACCGCCTAAATGTGTAGAAGTAAGGCTTCTGACGAATTATACTTTTCTGTCTACTCACTATCATCGTCGTAGTTACTAATGCACGATAGTTAGATATTCGATCTCAGGACAGTTGGATCGTCACAGAGTTGGAATCTACACTCCATTCCGCCTCATTCCGCCTTGATAATGGTGACTGAGTCTAATATCAGCCAGAGGCCTCGCCCTGTGCATCTCACCAGCAAGAAGTGCCGTCAAGTCGGCCATATACCGTAGCTCTTAATGCTTTTGTTCATACACACACCTCTGGTGCATGATTCGATCTCACAGTAGCTCAAGAAATCAATAACATACACAAAAATATTTAATAAATGTGTCCTCCTGTGACGTCCCCTCTCCCCTTTTGTTGTCGCTGTTGATGTTGAGCCGCTACTGCTACAGCTCGCTCGGTGGAATGGAGACGCGACGCGCAGTTGTGGCTGTCCCCGTCGGATAACGTGAACAGGACCTGAAAATCTCTAAAGAAAATTGTTCCTCGCGTAATGTATGTAAGTCCATTTGCGAGTCCGCACAGTCTTCCCTGCGATGCGAACTGCTGATTTTATTGTTTTATGATGATTTGCTATGCCCGGTTAGTTAGTTATTGCAGTATTTAGTGAATCATTCATCACCGGCGTCGTTTCACACCACTGAAGCGAGAAAAAATTCATTTGCGGTTCAGTATCAGTAGTTGTTGTTACGTTGTTAGGCAGAATTGTCCACTACGGCACGACAGGGTGTGCGTCGTAATATTATTTCGGCAAAACACTCCTTTCAATGCTCAATGTTCATCAAGTCACTCTTTCAGTTAAAATGTTCACAGTTAATTAATTTTGATCATCAACTATTACACAGTTCAATTAATGATGGAGTCAACACGTGAGATTTACATTACTGACGAACGATTTTTATTGTTCCTTCTTAACAGTTAGTTTATAATCATCACACCACACGCACACCGATGGATCAGATCAATTCAGATTCTTTTCAGTTCGGTGATAGTGACAATTACGCCAACTTTTACAATCGGCGTATTTGTTTTATCTTCGTGTGGTCGTACTAATGTTTCCTACTCAAGGCTAATCAGGTACTGCAGTCTTCGATACTATGTCCATTCTTCGTTGTAACTGTTCACTTTGATGAAGGTTGAGTCCAACAATAATATCTCCAATAATTAAAGTTCATTAACTCGTCGTACACTATCAGAATATTAAAAAATAAAGGTTCAAATGGCTCTGAGCACTATGCGACTTAACTTCTGAGGTCATCAGCCGCCTAGAACTTGGAACTAATTAAACCTAACTAACCTAAGGACATCACACACATCCATGCCCGAGGCAGGATTCGAACCTGCGACCGCAGCGGTCGCTCGGTTCCAGACTGCAGCGCTTAGAACCGCACGGCCACTCCGGCCGGCATCAGAATATCACTTCAGTTCAAGTTCTCAAGTCAGAATAACTGAGAGCAAAGTCCGCGCATCTCTATCACGCAATAGTACCTTTTTTGAATAGAAAAAATCTCGTAGCGTTCCGTTTGTAGTACTATAACAAACGGTGCTCTCTCACGACTAGATAGCAAGCAAGCTAGCAAGCGAGTAACATTTCCATGACCGAGCATTGTAGACGCATTGAATTTCCTTTTCGCCGCGTTTACAACTCTCTTTCACATTGAATGTTATCTCTGACCGACATATTACTTTGGACTAAACTTTCGTCGTACTGATTAGCAGTTATTACTGAGATGTTTGATAGCTAATTAAAAATAACCTTTCTTTCTTTCTACCTTTATATAATGAAATACTCAGTAAGTACTGAAATTGGTGTTCATCAAAACTTAAGGTGTTATATTATTGTCAAAGTTGTCGTACCTGTCAGGATAACACTGTTCCCTACTTTAAATTATCATGACATTGATCTTTGGGTTTTCGGGTTTCTTGGGGTGTTACACTCCATGTCCGTATTTCACATTCTTAATTAGTTGAACATCTTCTTATATTTTTGGGCCACAGCGATGTACTCGTAGTTTTGTTCGAATGACGTTTCCACTGTTTGACCCCACAAACTTCTTTGTTTCATATACTATCATTATAGTAATATAAAATAAAGAAGACTGTAAAATCAATTGTCGGAAATATCATTCAAACATTCTTAATTAAACCAACGACACAATAACTGTTATCAAGCTGGAATGAGGCCGAATGGAGTGTGAACTCTAACTTAGTGTCACAGTATATTAGTGCTGGAAGAACTTTAATCTTTAAAATTTGGAAGACAAGGGAAAGAGAGCTGTCATCACAAAATACTGTGCCTTTATACGGATTACACTGTGTCGGGTGCTTCGCCATTCCCGTTACAGGGTTTTAGGGGCTGCAGGAGGGACCCTCTAGCGGCGAGATGTGGAAATACGTAACGCACCCAGGAACAATGTCGAACATGATTGTTTTGATGGTCCAAGTGTTGTGGTGTTGGGAGGCATAATGTTGCATGGGAGTATTGAATTCTGAATCTTTTAACACGGTACACTCACCGCTCAACGATATTGCGGCACTGCACTCCTTCCCCATGTGCGTCTTTCCAGAGGTGCATTCTGTCCTGACTTCATTTTTATGGATGACAATGCACGACCGCATCGAATACCGCAGGTGAAGGAGCTCTTGGAACGAGAAGCTTTTCGGCGAGTGCCGGCCGCGGGGCCGAGCGGTTCTAGGCGCTTCAGTTCGGAACCGCGCGACTGCTACGGTCGCAGGTCCGAATCCTGCCTCGGGCATGGATGTGTGTGACGTCCTTAGGTTAGTTAGGTTTAAGTAGTTCTAAGTTCTAGGGGGCTGATGACCTCAGATGTTAAGTCCCGCCGGCCAGAGTAACCGTGCGGTTCTAGGCGCTACAGTCTGGAACCGCGCGACCGATACGGTCGCAGGTTCGAATCCTGCCTTGGGCATGGATGTGTGTGATATCCTTAGGTTAGTTAAGTTTAAGTAGTTCTAAGTTCTAGGGGACTGATGACCTCAGAAGTTATGTCCCATAGTGCTCAGAGCCATTTGCTATAACCGTCCATAATCGTGAAAATGTTGCGCGGCAGGATTTTGTGTACGAACTAGAGTACGTCCCACATATGTTCGATGGGATTTATATCGGGCGATGTGGGTGTCCAAACCAGTCACTAGAACTGCCCGGAATGTTATTCAAACCAATCACAAACAACTGTGGCCAGTGACATGGCGCATTGTCATTCATAAAAACTGCATAGTTGTTTGGGAACATAGGGTTCATTTATGGCTGTAGATGGTCTCCAAGTAGCCGAACATCCAGAGGACCCAGTCCATTCTAAGTATACATAGCCCACACCATTATAGCGTTACTGTTGAGAACTTCGGTCCATGGCTTCGTGGGGTCTGCGCCACAATCGAACCCTACCACCAGCTCTTACAAACTGAAATCCGGACTCATCTGAGCAGGCTACGGTTTTCCGGCTGTCTAGGGTTCAACCGATATGAGTCACTACAATACGCAAACACGGCTGCCCTCGGTCATTAAATGAAGCCCAGAGGCCACTGCGTTGCACGTGGTGAGAGGTAATGCTCGAAATATGGTGTTCTCAGCACGCTCTTGACACCGAGAATCTCGGAATATTGAACTGCCTAACGATTTCCTGAATGGGATATCCAGTGCGTCTAGCTCCATGTAGCACTCCGCGTTCAAAGTCTGTTAATTTTCCTCGTGCGGCCATAATCATGTCGGAAACTTTTTAAAGTGAATCACCCGAGTAAAATGAAAGCTACGCCAATGCACTGCCCTTTTATACCTTGCGTGCTGCCATCTGTATATGTGCATATCGCTATCCCATGACTTCGACACCTCGGCGTATATGCTTGCGTTGCACATCGGGCGAAGTATCTACGGCTGTACGACTTGTCTGGCGTAGCAGTAATAAATTATGTACACAAACTTGGCACATGAATAAGTCTTCATATTAGTGAAAACCGTATCATAATCTCTACAGCAGTTCCTGATACTAGCTGTCACATATAGACAGAGAAACGTGAGGGTGACTTTAAGTTGTAGAGATGTAGCCTATAAGTAACATATTATGCAAAGAATCGAAACAGATCCTCCTGTGTTTCAAGCTCAGATGGTCACAAGAACTATACCCAGAGTCATGAAGGAATTTATTATGATATTCCTTCTAAAACCAGAGGAGGATAGTACTTCCTCAAGTAATCATCATAGTGCTGGTCTCAAATCTAGTTAGGAAAGATTTGAGCGGGTGATAAACTACCACTTTGTGCGGGTGTTAGAGAAGAAGAAACTCATTAATCCCTTCCACTGTGGGTTTATGAAATGTCGTTCTACCCTAGCCAACATAATCATAATGCAGGTGGCTCTATAGGACGCTTTCCTGTGCAGACAGGACCACATAGAGATAGTCTAAAATGGTTCAAATGGCTCTGAGCACTATGGGACTTAACATCTGAGGTCATCAGTCCCCTAGAACTAAGAACTACTTAAACCTAACTAACCTAAGGACATCACACACATCCACGCCAGAGGCAGGATTCGAACAAGCGACCGTAGCGGTCGCGCGGTTTCACACTGTAGCGCCTAGAACCGCTCGGCCACTCCAGCCGGCCAGAGATAGTCTGTTATTCTAAAAGAAAGTGTATAATATTGTATGGAGATATAACATACTAAACCACTTTCACATCTAGGGTTCCACTGAAGATCACCAATTTTATTGAAATTCTGCTTCTTGAGCTTCTATTCTGTTACCGAATAGGAGACACGCTCTCATGCAATTATTACAAGTAGAATTATTGACACAGGAAAGTGTCTAGTGAAGATTTCATTGCTCATAAGGGACTTTATGAGTTACTGGTCCTACTCCTGTCTTGGATTCACAACGTTGACGCCTAAGAGACTGCAGCATTGGGAACTTTTAAGTTTTTGATAGATAAACAGTGTGTGTGTTAAGTTTAATTGTACCCCTCACAGTTTTAATGAGCCATAAATGTGATAACCGGCATAGTTCTCCATTTTCATCATTCTCTCATGTTCCTGAGTCTCATATTTCACAAAGGCCCACATGGCTGCGACACTGGTTAACCTTGAAATATGAACAAGGAGAGCCTTGGAAATTTTCAAGTGTTTCATTGCAAAGGTTTGCGGTACAGAGAGATTCTTTCTACATGTTTATAAAGCGTTCGCCTGACCATGTCTAGACTGTGGATGTACCATTTATAGTTCAGCCCGAAATAGAGATGTTGGAGACAACACTCCATGTGGAGAGCAGACTGGCAACAGGGGCTTACAAAAGAAATTCTTTTGCTTGCTTTCGTGCTGCAGGTAGTGAGTATCTTCTGACTAACGGAGGAAGCTCCTGAGTTTAAATGAAGTGGCCCAGACAGTACTGCCAGCCATCCTCGTTGCTCGTCCTCGAGGAGACCGACTGTTCCCAAACCACTCCAGCACCTTCAAACTATTAGGGATACCGTCGAAAGAGATTAAAGTAGAGGAAAGTGAAGCAGATATTTCCATGAGTGATGGAGAAAACAGCCACATTACTGATAACGGGGCCTGGGGTAATATTTAAATTTCATGCTTACAACAAGCTAAATATGGCAAATTTCCTAAATCAGAACACATTTCTTCGTGTATTAAATGAGGACTGTAATGACACCTTTTACACGGACAGCACCAAACAATTTGACTATCCCATGGATTTCCCAGACAACGTCTTATGGGTTTCCCTATCAAAAGAATTCAGCGTCATCAATGTCGAATATTAAGAAATCCTGCGGCTCTGAAGCAGATGAGATGTGCCGATACCAAGGTTTTCTTCATCTGCACCGTCTCGCAAAGCTCCTTAAGAAGCATTGCAGCAGAGAATCTTGTCCATAACAGACAGGATATCCAGTTTTCTGCCAGAAGCAGGGTGAAGAGGTCCTTCTGTTGGGTACCAGTGCAACATTACTCGTATTCATTTTTCCAGGCGAACAAACACAATTGCGGCGTAAAGAAATGTGATAGCTGGCGTGGGAAACAGCGAAAGAACTTCTGCATGGGCCACTAAAGTCTGATATCTGTCACTAGTGTAGACAAGTTAGCGAAAAACAACAAAATATGTAAAAATAAATAACTTAAAGAATGTTGAAATACGTAAAGAAGATCACGTAGGATAATGATGTTGCTTAAGCCAGGCTGTTTAGTATTCATACAAAATGTTCGTTTCAAATAAGCACACACACACACACACACACACACACACACACACACACACAGACACAGCCGGCGGCGGTGGCCGTGCGGTTCTAGGCGCTCCAGTCCGGAGCCGCGCTGTTGCTGCGGTCGCAGGTTCGAATCCTGCCTCGGGCATGGGTGTGAGTGATGTCCTTAGGTTAGTTAGGTGTAAGTAGTTCTAAGTTCTAGGGGACTGATGACCACAGCAGTTGAGTCCCATAGTGCTCAGAGCCATTTGAACCACACACACACACACACACACACACACACACACACACACACACACTGAAGGGCCAAAAAAACTGGTACAACTGCCTAATATCGTGTAGGACCACCGCGAGCACGCAGACGTGCCACAACACGACGTGGCATGGACTCGACTAATGTCTGAAGTAGTGCTGGAGGGAACTGACACCATGAATCCTGCACGTCTGTCCATAAATCCGTAAGGGTGCGAGGGGGTGGAGATCTCTTCTGACCACTACGCTGCAAGGCACCCCAGATATCCTCAATAATGTTCATGTCTGTCGAGTTTGGTGGCCAGCGGTAGTGCTTAAACTAAGAAGAGTGTTCCTGGAGCCATTCTGTAGCAATTATGGACGTGTGGAGTGTCGCATTGTCCTGCTGGAATTGTCCAAGTTCGTCGAAATGCACAATGGACATGAATGGAGATAGGTGATAAGGCAGGATGCTTGAGTACGTGTCACCTGTCAGAGTCGTATCTAGGCGTATCAGGGGTCCCATCACTCCAACTGCACACGCTCCACACCCTTACAGAGCCTCCATCACCTTGAACAGTCCCCTGCTGACATGCAGGTCCATGGATTCATGAAGTTGTCTCCATACCCGTACCCGTCCATTCGCTCGATACAATTTTAAACGAGACTCGTCCGACCAGACAACATATTTCCAGTTATCAACGGTCCAATGTCGGTGTTGACGGGCCCAGGCGGGCGTAAAACTTTGTGTCGTGCACTCATCAAGGGTACACGTGTAAGTCTTCGGTTCCGAATGCCCATATCGATTATGTTTCGTTGAAAGGTTCGTACGCTGACACTTGTTGATGGCCAAGCATTGAAATCTGCAGCAATTTGCGGAAGGGTTGCACTTCTGTCACGCTGAACTATTCTCTTCAGTCGTCGTTGGTCCCGTTCTTGCAGGATCTTTTTCCGACCACAGCGATGTCGGAGATTTTATTTTTTACCAGATTCCTGATATTCACGGTACACTCGTGAAACGGTCGTACAGAAAAGTCCCCACTTCATCGCTACCTCGGAGATGCTGTGTCCCATTGCTCGTGCGCCTACTATAACACCGCGTTCAAACCTATTTAAATCTTTAAATGCAAACATTTTTAGGTTAGGCTTTACCGTGACTGTTACTGACATTAAATGAAACAACAAGTTTACTGTTACCAGTCACCGTTTTATTTTATTTTTTCCACGACGCGTTTCGAAGGTTTAAACCTCCATCATCGGGTGGATTTACATTAGTTAGTATTAAATATGTGTGTATGTTGTGTTACGATTTTGGAGGAACTTGTGTCACTGCCTAGTGGGGAAACAAGACACTATTTCAGAATATGGTTTTGGATAACTTTTGACAAAAATTAAACTGATATCTAATGGTAAACTTTAATAAGTAAACTAGAGTACCTCCAGTGGTCACAGGTTCCTTTTTCTGTCGTAACACTTCACATGTATACTGCCACATTTGTAAACAAATATGGCATCTGGAATCAGCTGGGTGCAAAGTTCGTACAGCAGAAGAGAAGACATAATCGCAAAGTGCAAAGAATATAGATCGTAACAACATTATTACAGAATAATCGTTTAAACCATTTGGGGGTTTAAACGAT
Organism: Schistocerca cancellata; assembly: GCF_023864275.1. Lineage (NCBI taxonomy): Eukaryota > Metazoa > Arthropoda > Insecta > Orthoptera > Acrididae > Schistocerca > Schistocerca cancellata. Next base: position 214,991,259 of record NC_064629.1, on the reverse strand, counting down.
TATTCTGTAATAATGTTGTTACGATCTATATTCTTTGCACTTTGCGATTATGTCTTCTCTTCTGCTGTACGAACCTTGCACCCAGCTGATTCCAGATGCCATATTTGTTTACAAATGTGGCAGTATACATGTGAAGTGTTACGACAGAAAAAGGAACCTTCCGCGCTCGGCAAGCAAGCCGCCTTATTTCAGTGTTCGGTATTTTTTCTCTGACCATTCGCTTCCTGCCTGAGCTCTGCAACTTGCGCTTGTCCAACTGGCTTACGATGCTGCTAGCCGGATGGCAGCAGCCAGCCGATCCGTCAAATTCTCATCGCTCCTCGCTCGTAATTTCACTCTAGGACACGCTGGAGCTCGCTACAACGAGATTGCAGACGCAGCAGCCAAGCAGTCGTGATGCGAGGCCCTTCTGCATTCAGTATGTCACTGATGAGGAAGATAGCCAGAGATATATGGAAAGAATGTAGCTGGAAACGAGTGAAAATTAACTTAGAACGGCTAAACCGACAATCCCATAGTGGTTTCCTTTCATCTAATCACTGAGACGAAAAGGGAGCATTTTAACGTGCCTTCGTATAGGGCAGGCATGAGCAATCTTTGGTGACCTGCGGGCCTGATTCACACACTTCAGTTCCTGGGCCACCTCGTCGCGTGACTCGGCAGCAACGCTGATTCTCATAAAGTCACAACTATAGCGTTCGTGACTATGTTTTTGGGCCGGCCGCGGTGGTCTCGCGGTTAAGGCGCTCAGTCCGGAACCGCGCGACTGCTACGGTCCCAGGTTCGAATCCTGCCTCGGGCATGGATGTGTGTGATGTCCTTAGGTTAGTTAGGTTTAAGTAGTTCTAAGTTCTAGGGGACTGCTGACCACAGATGTTAAGTCCCATAGTGCTCAGAGCCATTTGAACCATTTTTGACTATGTTTTTGGGGTAACGTGCCCACATGAATGGCATCCCTTTCCCGACATGCATTTTATATATACAGACAGTAGGGACGAAAGAATTTGCATTGAGGAGGGAGGCATTCTAGGGTAGCTCGTGCAGTTGTGCAAAGCAACTGTGACAGATTAGTAGTTGGTAGCGCATTAACCTCGAGGGTAGGAGACTTGCGTTCGAATCCCGTACTTGATACAAATTTACTTTCTTCACTTCAGTCTGCATATACACTGATGAGCCAAAGCTTAATAGCGTGTTTGTCCATCTTTACAACGAAAGACATCACTGATACTGCGTATCATCGATCCAACAATTTGCTGGTAGGTTTGTGGAGCTGTGTGGCATGGTCATGTAAAAATAACGGGCCACTGTTTGCGTGCGCGGGAATGCCGCCCCATAGCGACCCAGATCGGTTCCATAGTATTTAAAACAGGCAAATCTGGTCACCGAGACAACAACATGAGTTCAATATAATGCTCCTCTAACCATTGAAGCACGGTTCTGGTCGCGGACAATAATACTGCTGAAAGATGACGGGAAGACATCAAACATGAAGGGATGCAGGTATTTCGCAGTTGTCAGCAAGTCTTCGATTACTACCACAGGTCCCATGCAAACGTAGGAGAATGTCTCCCATAGCATAATACTTCTCCCACCAGCCTGCGTCCGTGGCGCGCTGCACGTTTCGAGCTGTCGTTCACCTCGATGACAGCGTTTGTGGAGACGACCCATGTCGCAAAAAATGTGATACACCCGAAGAGTCGACAAGTTTCCATTGATCGACGGACAATTCCCGATGGTCCTGTACCCACTACAATCGTAGTTGACGATGTTGATGGGTCATCATGTGAACACGTAGGAGTGGTCTGCTGGGGAGCTCCAACAATGTACGCTAAACAGTGTGCGCCGAAACTCTTGTGCGTGCACCAGCATTGTACTCTTTAGAGATGCCACAGGTCAGCCGGTTCTGGGCGCTTCAGTCCGGAACCGCGCGGCTGTTACGGTCGCAGGTTCGAATCCTGCCTCGGGCATGGATGTGCGTGATGTCCTTAGGTTAGTTAGGCTTAAGTAGTTCTAAGTCGAAGGGACTGATGACCACAGATGTTGAGTCCCATAGTGCTCAGAGCCATTTAAACCATTTTAGCCACAGGTCACCATCTATCCTACTTTACAGAGCAGACAAACCATCGAACCCCATGTTCTGTGAAGAGTGGTGGACGTTCAGCGATTTAACACCTAGTGGTAGTTTCACTGTCCTTCTACCTCTTTCCGTAGGTGCTCACGACCGTCGCACGTGAATATTCGCCCAGCTTCGCCGTTTTCAAGATACTTGTTCACACGCTCTGTGTAATAGTAATCAGCCCTTTGTCAGAGTCGCTTATCTCAATGGATTTCTCCATTTGCAGCCCATATCTTTGCTAGGATGACACCCCGTCCATGTCTGCTCCGCTTACATACTTTTGCTACCGTGCAACGCGCCCGCAACGACACCAGGCGGCGTCCAACGTCGCGATAGGCAGTGTCATAATGTTTTGGCTTATCAGTGTATATTTCATAGATGTTAGAGACTCGAAAAGCGTCTCCCATCTTCATATGTATACATTTTCTCGAACGTCGTTACAATTGTTTCTTTACTTAGAACGTTTCACCACAGCAGCCTTAAATACTTATATGCAAAATTCTGCAACGTCGGTAGTAAAGAAACCATGTTCCTTTTAGCAGCTATAATGCTTATCATTCTTCCGTTACCTGATTGCCAGGAAGTTTCATTCTTCCGTTATTTGAACTCCACATCTATAACACAAATAAAAATTGCTAACTGAGCTGTGCGTTACTATTCAGAATTCTCGTCCAAAGCGAACACAAATGCTTCGAATGTGCCAGCACTATCATAAAAACTGTTTTTAATCTCATGAGACATCATATCAATTCAGGAAACAACTGTTCGTCTCAGTAAACTTATTTATTCGGACTCATTTTCATAGTGCATATGCAATGTCCAAGAGGCACTGCCTTACGAATCCGCCTTCAGAAAAAGGCTTCAACGATTTGGAAATTTTTGTAATCGCTATAAAACTTGCTTTAACTGAATTGTCGTACTGTCCTCAGTTTGGCAAATATATTCTGTTCCTTGTCCAAATAGGAAATGAATAGTTTAATTTTGTCTTTCTGCAGTTGGCCTGTAAGCTGTAGTTCAGCGATGTGTTTCGTAGAAAAGTGTCATTTCATATTATATTCTCTTACAACAGACAGTGGTTTACTACACAGCAAGCAAGTAGGTTTATCTTTGTACATGGTAAAGAAGTAAAGCTTCTTCCATTTATCCTGAAATTGGCGACATTTTTCTTCTACTTTTCTCTTCTGAGTGCCAGTCGTTTTACGAATAAAGTCAGTAAAGACGCACGGAAACACGTGCACGAAATTAACAAGTAAATGGCACAGAACTTTACCCGTAAACCGACAGGAGGTAACTAGTTTGTTCACCAAGTTATAACCCTTGCTGTCGCTGTTCAAATCGGCACATTTCGCGACTAGTCGGTAATTTTTGTGCCATTGTCGGCTACTACCAACGTTTGCGATCTATCAGTGCGTAGGACAAATATACGTGGTAAGCTGTAAATAACGTGCGTGTGTTGTTATCATTGATCCAGAGACGAAAGTACTACTTCCCTCACCCGTTAAACGTAGTGAGCTGTTTCCCTCAACGTACGCACTTGGCTCTCAGATTGGAAAGTGTTTATCTTTGTTGTTCAGATCCGGCTACGGCGAAATGGCATTGCGCATGCGCAGATTGAGCTAATCTCTCAATGACTGGTCTGCCTCGCTTCCCACGCCCAGGTTCCCGGGTTCGATTCCCGGCGGGGTCGGGGATTTTCTCTGCCTCGTGATGACTGGGTGTTGTGTGCTGTCCTTAGGTTACTTAGATTTAAGTAGTTCTAAGTTCTAGGGGACTGATGACCATAGATGTTAAGTCCCATAGTGCTCAGAGCCATTTTTGACTGGTCTGCGTCATGAACTGCAGACCCAAGGCGAGTCGAGCATCAGCGGAAATATAAGAAAATGTGTCGCAGACGGAGTGCAATGCAAGTGCCTCGCTTTCTCTCCCACGAATCTCTCCCGCGGGCCGGATTGAAACTAATCACGAGCGGCATCCGGTCCACGGGCCGCCAGTTGCTCACACATGGTACTGTATAGAGCACAGGAGGCTTTAGGCTCACCGTTGTGACGTCACTATGACGTGTACGTGCCCAGTTTTGACCGTTGGGAATATCTATCGACTTTCATGGTCGTGCCGGGTTGTGAAAAGTGGAATAGGCTATACAGTATGAAAGTAATGTGGCCTCTAGCGTCTAGTATAATTGCTGCCGTTACTTAATGATTCTTAGAAATAATGTGACTGGTAGCTGTTTTCATACCTTTTAACAAGTGACTGCCTCCTCCATTATGAAGAGCCTACGGGACACGATACTTGGGGTATTAGTAGAAAAATTTCAAGTGAATGTTAAATGTATGCTGATAAGAGGGCGTTAAATGGCTTTAGTGGAGACACGCACTCTATTTCAAGCGGTCATTAGACAAATGTAGCACGAGTTTTAAGATTTTATGAGGGACCAGGACTCCTTAAGTTCATGGGGGCATATTTTAATATTGAAGGAGATGACAGAAAGTGATTGTAGGGTAGCGGTTTTACAGGCAGTGGGGGAAAAAGTACCACAGGCAGCGCCGTGGTAAAAAAAAAAAAAAAAAAAAAAAACCCTCTAAGACAATCTGGGAGGGTAGTAGGGTTAGTGGCGGATTTGTGCCAGTAGCGACGGATCATGTGCGGATGCCAGGAAAGATGTGTTATTCTTGAAGCTGGACTCCGACGGTATCTCCTAGGCTAGACGTATCGTCAGCGCCGCGCGGGACTAGCCGAGCGGTCTTAGGCGCTGCAGTCATGGGCTGTGCGGCTGATCCCGGTGGAGGTTCGAGTCCTTCTTCGGGCATGGGTCTGTGTGTTTGTCCTTAGGATAATTTAGGTTAAGTAGTGTGTAAGCTTAGGGACTGATGACCTTAGCAGTTAAGTCCCATAAGATTTCACACACATTTGAACATTTGTATCGTAAGCGGGCCTTTAACATGCCGAAGTATCGGCCGCTCGTTGTGTAGAGTCGTATGAAGTTTGTGTTTTGTGTGTTTGGTTTCCCCGTTTTTGTCGGTTATTAGGCTGTTTGGGCACAGCTGGCGGTGCCAATCAGGTTATCTGTAATACAAGGGTTCGCTGATATCGCGTTGTTTGTGCACTTAGTTTAAACCTACCATAGGTGGTTAATTTTTCTAAGAAAAAGTGCTTTTGGGCGGTTATGCTTGCACCTGCGGTTGTTATCGTAGTTCCCCAGATTCATGTTGGAAGGGTTGTTCGTACGTATATGTGTGAAATGTTTACGTTTTTATCCAATTTATCTTGATTTTAATATTTTACGTTAAGGTTATTACGTTTTTATCTAGCTCTGAGGACGTGTGCATTAACGTGCATGGTGACTTGCACACAGTCACACATATCACATTCTTTGTTTTAATGTAGAGGAGAGTGTTGTACCTGGAGGATAGTGTACCTAGGAACACTTCACGATTCCTGGTCGGTATTTCAATATAGTGACCGATTTTAGATTCACATGAAGGAACGGTCACTAGACACCGCATAAGCAGTTTCCAAAATTTTCTATTGTTTATGTTGTTGGGAGACATGAGCCTGTGTTTTGTGCAGCGTTTGTAAATGTTGCAAGTTCTACATATTTAAGTGCCGTATAATATATTAACGCTATTTGTAAGCTGTGTTAATTCTTCAGTTACAGAGTTTTACGATGGGTAAAATGTTATATATTTTTAAAACAAATTACACAACATGTGAGCAGTTAATCTATATTTCATAAGTCGTGTACTACTTTGCATCTTGAACGTAAGGTCTTCTGCCATGGAACACGTGTTATTCTGTAAGTGAAGTGAGTTTCCTTGTCTTAACAATTTTCTCTGTCATGAAAATAAAAATTTGTGTTAGTTGTCATCAGCATCTGTTTAACAATGGTTTCAATTTGTAACTGGTTTTTGATAATACTTCCTCTAAATTAGATTTCGCCTACTGATAATTGGTGTGTAGTTGAATAATAATGTAACACTTCACTTATTAAATACAGAATGACAGCATTGTCTCGACTGCAACACTTAAAAATTTGAATCGAATGATTTGTTCCTAGGCGCATAGCTGTGTTGTATTTGTACCTTGGAACAGTTTTCACATTTGGAAAAACCTTATTTTCCTAAAATAATTTTTGTAATTTCAGAAACAGACAGCAGCACACATAAAGTGACTGCTATCATTTCAAAATGGAATAAGAAAATATGTTAATCTTTTATTACGAGAGCCTAAAGTCTGAGAAATATTCCAAGTGACAACGCTCTCCCCTACTTACTATTTTAGATTACAAGGTACGTCGATTATTTAAAAGTGATATTTTAAACATTTTATGCTCATTCGTCCAATCCATCTTTTAACCAAACACAGTACTGAGACGGTCAGTGTCGACATTGGTGAGGAATGCCCTTCGTGCCACAGAAAACGTTGGCATTGTCAAAAATTCTCAAAAAGGTGTTAAAGTTGGTAATATATTTCCATATATTATCACCATCACAGAAACGCGCGCGCGCGCGTGTGTGTGTGTGTGCGTTAGATACAGAATGCCCCAGCTATGTGCTTCATAGCTATACTTGTATTTAGCGAGAGTGAAGATCTAATCTCTGGCCGCTCATCCTGATTTAGATTTCTCGAAGTATCCCTGAACCACTTGAGACGAAAGTAACAGTAGTTCCATCAAAGAGGCCAGTTCCTCCTCACACTTTTCCAACAGAGCTACCTCAACCTCTAATGCTCTCGATGTTGACTGCACTTTAAACTCTTAACTTATCTTGATACAGGGGGAGACATTGTACGTGAAAACTACAACCATTTGACCAGCACTGAGTCCCGTAGAAGGGAATAATCCTTCAAAATATACACAAAGATTATTTTCTAGGGACTTCGTTTTTTATGTAATATATTTAGCATTCTAGCAGCGTCGATTCCTAACTTAAACACGACTTTGAATGCAATATGCACATCTTCCTCGCCCTGAATGAAAAGGCTGTGTGTACCACCTTCCACGAAAGAAGCCATCCACAGTGATACAAGCAACCAATTTCACTGCGGACGAAGACGATGGACATTAAAAATGACACTTTCTATTTAAACTTATAGCTATAGTGAGCTCGATTTTTTATTATGCGAAAACTTATTGAAGATCGCAAGGATCGGTCTTCTCGATGATTGCTGTTAACACGGTTGTCACGGATCTTCCGAGGGAGCGTTGTGTTTCTGTTTCAGAAAGAAAAATCTGCTGTATTTCAGCATGGACACGATCTAGATTAAAGTACTGAATATATGCGTAAGAAGGAAAGTGATTTATGCTATTCGATGTTCGATCTGCGGGCATCCATAATCTTAAACGGCAACACCAACTACTGCAAGCGAACAATGGAAGAGCGGTGCTGAGCTTCTAACAGCTTTCTCTGCGCGGTTCTGGAGCGATAGCTGCGGAAGTGGCTTTTTAGGTGGTGGCATATAATGAGCTCAACAGGTAAAAAATGACTCATGGCTTTAGAGAGGACGGACGCCGCCGGTCGTTTTTACTCGCTTCCTTTTTTTTGCACAGTTTAGCACCGTTCTCGGTCACACGATCACGCCTTCGAATTAACGCAGCTTCCCCTGCGGCAGTAGTACAGCACGTCTCGAAAGGTACGTCGCAGGGGATACAAAGACGGTGGCTCTTAATTAAGGAACGTAAGGGGAAAAAAATTCATCGTAAAAGAAGAGCGGTGTTTTGTTCGAATGGATACAGTGAAAATCAAATTCAATTTTCCATCCAGAAAAAAGCAGAAGCGACCAAATATCAAGAAAAGACCGTTTGGAAAATACGTTACTTGATCTTGCCTTAGAACGCTATATACAATTCCATTTAATCATAAAGATACGGATCAAACATTACGTAAACTGTGTGTTGTACACCTCCGCCTATATTGTGCTACAATTTATTCCGTGAAACACAAAAGTACCTGCAAATCAGGCGATTGCAATTCGCATTTACACTGTGGAAAAAAGTGTGCATTTCACTTAGTGTTCTCACTGGCGGAAGGGTGTTGGATGGACTGGGGTTGCTAAATTTAATCGTATCTACTACTGTATTTCATGGAACGCAAAAGCGCAGCTCTGCAGTACTGTTTATTTCATGAAACGAGGTTTGATTGAGACTAGAAAGCGAATATTGTATAGTTTCGATCAGTGAGTTCCTTTGAAATCACTCTGCGAAGTTTTAAGCCTATATATGTCAAAGGATGTGTTTTAACAGTGATAAAAAGGCAGAGTAGTCGCATAGGTGGCCACCGTCCCATCTAGAATATTTTGCATTGCTAGAACATTCAGAGTAAATGCAGGAACTGCCAAAATAAAATTAAATTCCTCGGGTAAACACCTAAAGCACCGTCGACGACGGAAAATCTGCGTCCGAATGGTCGTACGGAGATTCTGAACACTATTCGTCCTAATTGAAATCAAGTACCTTGATCACTTCGCCACCTCAGTCGATTAGTACGTTCAAATTTTCTTGCGTTTCTTTGTTTAGCAGACGAGGCTTTCCCGTGAACATTGTGCGCTGTTATGACTCACAATACAATATGGCTAAAACTCGTAGTAGATTTGCCACTATTGTCACGGATGCTACAATTAAGCAAGCATCGTCAACATGGAATAGTGACTGACTAAGGTACGACATGATGGTAGGTCAACGGAATATCACAACGATCACGTACACTATAGCGGCTCTGAACCCTTCAACAGATATTTAGTCAGCTTTGCGAGCATGGAGCCGAAAATTTTTGAAATATTCAGTTCATCAGAAGAACTTCAACAATCATTTCGAGAATTTATGTAGTACAAGGGGAAAAGTGAAGACATCGTTAGCACATAACAAACAATTTAGCAAACAAGAAGTTGCAGGTCTGCCACGAATTGCTTGCTTCAGAACCCTTAAAAATTGCACAGCTTTGTACACCGTTATCGTTTGCAACAAAGATTATTCTGTCCTGCAGTACACAGCCGTAAAGCCTTTGATACTCTGTTTCTTGGAAGAATCTTAGATATCTAACATCTCCTCTACTAACGGTTGATGTTTTGGCACCAGTTTTTGATAGGTAGCACAGAAAATGGTTCAAATGGCTCTGAGCACTATGGGACTTAACTTCTGAGGTCATCAGTCCCCTAGAACTTAGAACTACTTAAACCTAACTAACCTAAGGACATCACACACATCCATGCCCGAGGCCACCCCGGCCGGCTAGGTAGCACAGAGGAGATTGTTGTGGTTGGCAGGAGAGCCAACACCGTGTTACTAGAGGAAGCCGAAAGGCTCGCGTTTTAGCTCACGCAGGCTGGCGTGAGGTCTGGAATAGGACAAGGAAATTAGAATTTAGAAAAAACGGACGTAGCTGGTGGAATACTTAACTTTAATCCATTAATGGTGAACGTCGCTCTAGACGATACATTATTCACAGTATCAATAGTAACTGGTAATGGCGCTTTGCTAGGTCGTAGCAAATGACGTAGCTGAAGGCTATGCTAACTATCGTCTCGGCAAATGAGAGCGTATTTTGTCAGTGAACCATCGCTAGCAAAGTCGGTTGTACAACTGGGGCGAGTGCTAGGAAGTCTCTCTAGACCTGCCGTGTGGCGGCGCTCGGTCTGCAATCACTGATAGTGGCGACACGCGGGTCCGACGTATACTAACGGACCGCGGCCGATTTAAAGGCTACCACCTAGCAAGTGTGGTGTCTGGCGGTGACACCACAGAGATCATAATGTGCAGGCTGATTATTGTATACAAGGAAATCTGTTTACGAGTTTATCAAATTACGAGTCACTAAAGATCATTAACAGAGACTTCAACTGCCCGGACCAACTAAATTGCATAAAAGCAGATCAGTTGCACAGTTGGCATTTGTCGGATGTTATGCAAAACGGACATGCCAGGTCCCTCAGACCTCGCCCTTGTTTGTCGTAAAGACCATTCGTTAGGCAGCTTGGGAGGGACAAGATTTTTGTTATATCTGACTGTTCAGCTGTGTCGGTTCTCAAAGTCTCACAAGCATGAAGGGACCACAAGGTTCGTCTTATGAACATAAAGCTCAAGGAAATCCGGCTACTACGGTATAGAACTTCGGTGCACTTTGCATGGCTATCAGCAAACCAAAATTCCAAAAAAATGAGTATGCAGGCCACCTAGTGACCTGTCCGAGAGATCAATATAGCCGACTACATTCTTGAAGTTAAATGGACGACATATAACACGTGGAAAGAAGAGCTGGAAGAATCTCGACGGCTGGAGGCCGCCGATATAATAATCGGTAACTTGCTCCTCTCAGAAGATCGTGGTTCACGGATTGAACATGTGCTACACCATACATAACGTAGTTCATAAGAATGCTTTTCAATCATGGAAACATCCCCAGTCCGAAACACAGGAGAATTTCAGACTGAGGAACTTGGGAGTGGGGAGACATTCAACAAATACATGTTCCTTGAGGTAAAAAATTCATGACAAAACACATCTGCTTTCAGGCTGGATTATTCTGTGTAGCTACAGGACTCTACATCGTGAATAATGAGGCAACAGGCTGTTGAAGAAAAAGTTGTGAACAAAGTGAAATGTACTTGGAAAATGTTCAGAGGTTTTTGTTTGTATATTGAAAACCTTTCTGATCCATCGACAGTGACAAATAATGATCATACCTTCTTCTAGCATTGTAGTCATGACCTTACAGTTCTTTTAAATTTGCTGGATTACTTATCTTCCACTAACGAAAATATTTTGTATAGTGAACGTGTTGGTGGCATGCCAAATTCTGTGGCCACTGCTTTAAAATCTCTCGACTGTGGTAGTACCCTACGTATTATTCTTACCCCTCACTTTTCCGAAATAAATACTTTCTTCTCTAATGATGTTCTATTCCAGAATAACACACGATTAGACGAATCTCATAAGACCACGAAACCTACCAATTCATGAAACACTGAACAATTTACAGTGCATTTGACTAAAATCTGGAGAACGAGTCTATAAAAACAGTGTCCAGCTAGTCCCAGAAAGCTGTGATCTAAGAGGAGAATGAAGAAATCAGTGGACATCCTTCCATGTTCGTGAGAAGGTACGTAAAACACATCCAACCATCCAATCCACTGGAGCGAACCAACTAAGAAATATAATTAGTGTTTCATGTTATATTATCTTTATCACTTTAACGTATTTACCTGTATAAACTATAATTCTCTAAGCCATACGCTAAATAAATAAAATTCCAGAAAACTATGTCATAACACACTAAGGGGAAATATAGAAAACATGTTAAGAGCAGGCCGCGGTGGCCGAGCGGTTCTAGGCGCTTCACTTCAGAATCACGCGGCTTTACGGTCGCAGGTTCAAATCCTGCCTCGGGCATGGATGTGTGTGATATCCTTAGTTTAGTTAGGTTTAAATAGTTCTAAGTCTAGGGAACTGATGACCTCAGATGTTAAGTCCCATAGTGCTTAGAGCCATTTGAACCCTTTGTTAAGATGTTGATTTTCTTTGTTTCTAAAATTAGCACTTGTAAAAAGAACAAAAATTTCTGAACTTGGTTGTTTAAGAACTTTAATAATCTGTTTCTGCAAACTCAGATTTAAATTTAAAAAATTGAAACATTCTGTTCTTTTCACTGAGAACTAATCATACTATAAATTTATTATTTTTTGTAGATTTGGGTAAAAAAACAGAATGAACTTTTCGCAAGAGGATATATTTCATATCCAGTTTGTATTCTTTATTTGTAGTTTCTTTCCACGTGTAATTACGAACAAATAATTCAATCTATTCAGGGAACACGTTCCCTTTAAATATTAAATAGTTATGATTAGTGATGTCTTATTTGTGAAAGGAACTGAACATACTGTTTCCGAAGTTAAGGGAGAATCTATTAGCAGAGAACCATATAATTATTATTTTAAAAACGTTATTGACAGTTTATTCCGTTCCTGCTTGTCTAATAGTGTTAATCAAAATACTTCTGTCATCTGCGTGATGTGTATTACGTGGTAGGACTCAAAGATGTTAGTGGACGAAAAACTGAACCCTCCCCCGTCAGTAATCTTTTTCTCTTCTGGAGCATTTGAATTACTCAACATTAATTTTTGAATTATTTTTCTTGAATGTGATTTAAGCAAGTTTTTAATACCATTAATTTGAAAAGTTAGTTACTGTAAGAAAATGTAATATTCTGTGCAACCAAAATACTGTAGACAAACCACGGAAAGTACGAACTGGCGATATTTTGTTATTTAAGGCTTTTAATGATTGGTGAATAAATATTACATACTCATTTTGAATAATCATTCTGTGATTAAGGGGAAAAGATTAAATATCAGGTCAGACAACATTAAATTTTAAACTGCTAAACGATTACAAATTGTAGTCAGGTTTTCTATATTCCACTGTGGATACAAAAATTCCTCTTTCATGATTATCACTATCACACAACGACCACTGCATCCGTAAGCTTCAGAGAAATTCGCACAAAAGGAACAATTCTCACTCCTAGGTTCATTTTCAACGAAAGCATTCACTTTTTCTTTCACGGTGTAAGCAATTAATCACATTCACGTGTCAATTCCCACTGAAATCGGTGCTCCCCATTTGAGCCAGCTTATGAGAGGAAGGACCGAGCTTTGCATAATTTGTTTCCGTGTTATTGGCACCTACCGCCAGTTTTATTCTGTGCAGTGTGTTTTACGTCATTTCCAAGACGTCTTGTCCAAATTTTCTTCACAGTAGTTCCTCCGTATTACTAAGTATATACGGCGAAGTATAAACGGCGAAGTTTTTCTGAGGAGGAAAGCTATCAGTAGAGCTGACTGGTATCGACGAGAGCTATTGAGCGGCGACGGAGCCAGAGTCAATATTGGTCTTAATGTGCCGCCGACCGCCTGTTCACGACACAATTGCGAGGAACATCGCGGTAACTCTTCTCTAAACATGCAGATTCGTCGGCAAATATTGACGAACTGTATGGAGCGGTACGAAATGGACACGCTTTCTGCCGCGCTGCTGCAAACAGGTGCGAGTGACATCCGCTCCTTAGTTAACAGACAAAGCTGTCATCTTCCTGTGTTTCCCTTCCCGCCTCCTCATTACGTTCAGGACACAGACGGAGTCCTTACAATTCCTATTGCGCCTCTGAGGTAATTGCAGACCGCTATACTGCCGAAACAACTGTTCTGAGATTTACTTGATGCGATTTAGTGAAAAACAGCAAATCATAATTGCGCCAGCGTTAACGTTCCACAGGAAATCAGTTTGTTAAAGGGACACGTTCGGGCGACTACAATGATGGTGGGCAATTAAATGGGTAATTTATTCACACCCTTCTATTTCAGTGATATGTAAAATCTTTCTCGTATCGTAATGGAATGTGGGCTCTTAGAATTTAGAGAGTAAAGCCGTCGGCACACGGGACGAAGCACCTAACGTTGACCTACGCGCAAACGACAGAGAGCACCGTCGGTATACGGCAATAGCTGGTTAACGTAGTATTGCTCTCTCAGCGCTTTCCAGCGGCAAGCTGTCTGATTTGGCTCGGAAAACATTCAGTTTGTTCGCGAAAACGGACGCGCGTGGAATTCCTACGTTAGCTTCAAAGAGTTCAAATGGCTCTCAGCACCATGGGACTTAACATCTGAGGTCATCAGTCCCCTAGAACTTAGAACTACTTAAACCTAACTAACCTAAGGACATCACACACACCCAAGCCCGAGGCAGGATTCGAACCTGCGACCGTAGCGGTCGCGCGGTTCCAGACTGACGCGCCTAGAACCGCTTGGCCACACCAGGCCGGCTAAGTTAGCTCCATTAAAACGCACATTTCCTCTCTTGTCCTCAGTCACATTGTTCTGTGCTACATATGAATAAACACATTTCCTTTCTTGACCTCGGTCTAAGGCGCTGCAGACATGGACTGTGCGGCTAGTCCCGGCGGGCGTTCGAGTCCTCCCTAGGGCATGGGTGGGTGTGTTTGTCCTTTGGATAATTTAGGTTAAGAAGTGTGTAAGCTTAGGGACTGATGACCTTAGCAGTTAAGTCCCATAAGATTTCACACACATTTGAGCTTTTTTTTTCTTGACCTCAGTCACATTGTTCTGTGCTACATATGAATAAAAACTTAAATATCTGTGAACGTGTAGTAAGACAAAAATGAAAGATATACATCCACTCAGTAAGGACATCAGCTTATAAACGTTCTCCAAAGCGAACAGACTCGCCCTAGATAGATAGTGTACATATATTTACGTAACATCAGATATTACAGTAATTATTTCTGTTAATTTCATCGGAAAGTCGCCCAAACTTTTAGAGGATGTAGTAAAAAAAAGAAAAAAAGTGTATATAGGAGATTACGAAACCTCAACCAATCCTACCCTCGGTTTCGTAGCGTCGCGCGTCGACGAACTACGCTACTCTTTTTTTTTTTTCTCGCCCCTGGACAGGAAAGGGAAACTACAAAAAAATCCTACTTGCCACCGCCAATTGTGTCCTAACAAAAAGTAGAAAGTGCACCTCTTCAGAGGTGGGCGCCTACCTACACCTATCCCAAAACAACGAACCTATTACTAGAATGTTGTAGGAAAGGAAGAAAGTAGGGGGGAAGAACATATACAGTAGCGATGAAAATGAAAGTAGTTGTGTACGGGCTTTTGTTTTTTTAGTTTACTTTATTTCATTTTTTGTTTTTTGTTATTATTTTTGCTTTTTGTTTTTTCTGTGTATATTTTTATTTCCTTTAATTAATTAATTTATTTTATTATTATTATTATTTTTAGTCTATGTACCAGAATTCCAGGAGTCGCTAGTGCCTTCCGATTGGCGGAGCATTCAAACGTGTCTTCTAGAAATTTTAATGGAGATTCCGTTTGTAGTGCGTTCAGAACATCATGTCGGCAAAAAATCATCAGCATCTCATGGCTTGGACGTTCCAGCTAGAAGACGAGTCATGTAAGGCGCTCCATAGAAAATTGGAAAAGAACTGCTTGTATCTGGGATTGCGAACAAGTGCACAGTGGTGATGATTAAGGTACGTTCAATAACCTTGTACTAATTTAACGTCGGGGCCAAAACGGTAGTGGACCGTATGACCGCACATCCAATTCACAGCGATAGTTTTTGTTGCGGGTAATGGATCACATCTGGGAATAAAAGCGTCAGGAAAGTGATCTGAGCAGATGTCTGTCGGGTAAGGAACGCGAAGATACCCTGCGAGAGCCTCCAGACGTCAGACGACGCACCACATGAGAATCGGTGAGCGTCCGTGTCCTTTACACCACAGTGAACACAGAGGGGTGTGTCAGCGAGGCGGATGCGGTGCTAACGAAACTGGTTGACCCGTTTGTCATTGACGGTGATATACCAGGTGGAATGGACGCTGCTGTCGAGATAACGTGCATGAATCGCTTTCCACTTGTGTTCGATGAGGTTGGGGGTTCGACACATTTGTAAACTGTCGTGTACAATCTTTGTCTCGAGTATACGTGGAAGGGGTAAGGAGTGGAGGATGTAACTTAATTCAAGGCGAAGTTCAAATTCAAATGGTTCAAATGGCTCTAAGCATTATGGGACTTAACATCTGAGGTCATCAGTCCCCTAGACTTAGAACTACTTAAACCTAACTAACCTAAAGACATCACACACATCCATGCCCGGGGCAGGATTCGAACCTGCGACCTTAGCAGCAGCGCGGTTCCGGACTGAAGCGCCTAGAAACGCTCGGCCACAGCAGCCGGCTCAAGTCGAAGTACTGAAAATGATAGTAGGGTGGAATGTATGATAGCACGACTGGGGCTGACATTGGCGCGTATTCATGCAAAAGCAGTCCGGTCAGGTTCCTCGGGTAGCGACGCCAGACTTTCAGTTGGGAGCTAACAAAAAGTGCCGTATCTCTGTCTGGCACATGGAATAAGCCCACTCCACCACACTCCCTTGGGAGGGCAAGGGAGGAATACTGAACTTTAAGTAACATCCCGGTACAGACAAAGGATCCCATCGCCAACATACGACGGGCGAGGGTAATCGGAACCGGGAACACTTGTGGCACATGGGGGATGCGTGATGCGTGATAAAAATTCACGAATTGCGCACGCTGTACAATGTCGAGGCATCTAAGCCGGTGGTTCACAAGGCCAGTCACTCGTTTGGAGGAGACATCTACTGTTGGTTGCCGCTGAACAACGGAGGTCATTCATAAAATCAATCCCCAACAGCGGACACTGGTGGCCACACTTAGAGGTGCGACATATCTATCAGGTAGACTCTCACCAATGAGCAGAACCGCAGAACCTTCGATTTGGAAATGTTAAGAGAACTGCCCGATACCTCCTCATATTTCGCCACCCAATTCAGAGCCGCGCGAATATCGTCTTCATTGCGGAGGTAAGGACTAGATTGTCAGCATAAATTGTACAATAGAAGCGGTGCCCATGCAATGTCAGGCCCACCAGGCGTTGGTGAGGCCCCTGGAGTAAGGGCTCTAATGCCAAAACATACAGTATTGTGGAAAGTGGGCAACCCTAACGGACAGAGCGCTTGATCACTAGAGGCGCGGTGACGCGACCATAACAGAGTATTCTTGAAGTCGTGCCGATCAAGAGCAGCATCACCACTGTTACTATAGGAGCCGAAAATCCCATGTGATGGAGGACCGATTTCAGAAAGGTATGGTCGACACGGTGTAATACCTGACTGAAGTCAAGCGATGCTAATGCGCCAGGTAAATGTTGCGAGCGCGATCATGTCCCTGTAACGGCAAAGGGACGCATGGATGTTGTTGTCACCGCCCAGCGAAGTCTGATCAAGGAAGGTGACGTGTCTTACAGCCTTCTTGAGTTGTGAGGTCAACAAACGGGTAAAAATTTTCATGTCACTGTTGAGTAGAGTGATGGGCCGGTAATCACAGATCAGTGATCACCCACGTGGCTTAGGGAACAGAATGATGACCCAATCAAGGAAGGTGGCTGGGATCGTCGTTATGGGTGACATCAGTTCACGACAGATGGACGTCCAGGTAGGTAACAAAAGATATCTGGAACAGTTGTAAAATTCGAGGGGAAGCCATCAGATCCAGGGGACTTGTTGGCAGCTCCCACCTTGAAAGCATCTTGGACTTTATTGGAGGTCACTTGTTCCTGAAGTTCTTGAGTCATATCCACTGGCATGGTGTTGACAGTCAGTGCTGCTACCTCCTCAATTAAGGCCGGGCGATGTGGGACGGCTGCGTACAGCCGGCGGAAATGAGAATAGAAATCGTGACCAATGGCGCATTGTATCGGAGCTCGACGACGACGTCGGCGTTCTGCGAGGATGTGGTACATCGATGGCGTTTCGTGAGGCATATGGTCAAGGGGGCAGGATCTCACAAGAGTCCCTTCCAAGCGTCGTCGGATGAGTGAAGTGATCTGCGCTTTAGCACGATGCACTATCGTCTGACCGACAGGAGAGAATGCCAAAGCACTGCATAATAGAAGTCCATGTTGCTCGCTTGCCAAGCTTTGAAGTCTTTGCCATATCCCATCAGTGCCCTACGTAGAGCTGTTTTCGCGCAGGGTAACCACCAGGATAAGGTGGATGTATATGCGGGGTGACGTCGACGACAGAGGGCCCACACATCCTCAACGATCCGTCGGCTATCAGGGACAGTCAGGTGGGAAACGTTTAAGTTCCACAATCCGCGACTGTCATACCTGCTGACGGGCGAGGACGACATCGCAGATGCAGGC
Source organism: Schistocerca cancellata (assembly GCF_023864275.1). NCBI lineage: Eukaryota > Metazoa > Arthropoda > Insecta > Orthoptera > Acrididae > Schistocerca > Schistocerca cancellata. The sequence continues at coordinate 214,973,408 of NC_064629.1, read as the reverse complement.
ATCGTGGTCAGAGAAAGCCAGAGGCCATACTTCGGTATGTCGAGTGTCAGCAGCAAGGGAACGTATGAGGTGTATATGGTCGAGGCGTCTGCTTTCGGAGGTGCTGTTCTGTATGAGAATGTGGACTTTCAATGTCCGAGGTCACGTCCGTCTGAAGAAAAGCAGAGGTAGGCACCGCATTCGCATCGATGTCCATCGCAGCGGGCGAGCTGGTCATCGAGCTCTGAACAGTTGATGGTCCCTTAGCTATCGGAGGAGATGGTGCGGTGAGAGCGCGGCCGCACCGTTATTTCCAGTGGGAACTGCCGGGGGGAGAACAGGCGCTTCCTGAAGTGACGCATCGGGGCTGCGTACGGCTGTGGGGTAGCTGTTTGGTAAAGAAGTGACCGCTTTGGGAGCTGAGGCACTGGTCGGGACCTGGAACAAACGTCGGCAGAGACAGTCTGACCGAACATGACTCTCTTTTTCGCAATAGGCACATGCCTGGCCATCTTACATAACAATGGCTCGCACGCCACCTATCAGCAGACAGGATGGTAGATGTTCGGAGAGTTTGATTGTGATTTGGTGGACACTATTCAACACGTGGTAAATCGTGAACGTCTGCTATTTTTCCGCGATGTGGCCCACAACATTGCCGTAGGGTTGGAAAGCTTAGACGACAAAGTTTTGTGGCACATCGAAAGGGAGCTCAACGACCCGAATTGTTCGAAGACCGAAACCAGCGTGATCTACTGTTACCTCTTCAATATGCCACTTGAGTCCATGTGCATGTTGACGAACTATCTCGGCATATGCTTCCGCCGTCGATCATATTAATATAGACGATACTGCCAGTGATGGAGAAGTGAATACTTATCACTTCCTGGGGGCCCAGACGTAGGTGGCCGAGCGGCTCTAGTCGCTTCAGTCTGGAACCGCGCGACCGCTACGGTCGCAGGTTCGAATCCTGCCTCGGGCATGGATGTATGTGATGTCCTTAGGTTAGCTAGGTTTAATTAGTTCTAAGTTCTAGGCGACTGATGACCTCAGGAGTTAAGTCGCATAGTGCTCAGAGCCATTTGAACCATTTTGAAGCCAATCTAGGCGCTTCAGTCCGGAACCGCGCGTCTTTTACGGTCGCAGGTTTGAATCCTGCCTCGGACATGGATGTGTGTGATGTCCTTAGGTTAGCTAGGTTCAAGTAGTTCTAAGTTCTAGGGAACTGATGACCGCAGATGTTAAGACCCATAGTGCTCAGAACCATTTGAACCATATTCCCTTTCGAGTTATCGGAGTGAGAAATAAAGTGTCTTCCTGCCTTTGAACGGTCACTAGTTAACGTGTGCGGCAGTGTGGATTATACTGAGTAGAAGCCCATTATCGGTGGGTTTTATATTATATAAAACCCACCGAATATGGGCTTCTACTAAACACGACAAATCCAGTACGGCGTCTTGCTTACTGAGCTGGAGGAGGAGGAGGAGGTTAGTTTTAACGTGCATTCGACAATTAGAGACTCTTGCTTTCTGCTTGTGATTGAGGGGAGCGTTCTTGCTTCCTATTTGTTCTACTTTACGTGGCACGTTGCCGAAATATCGCGGAACTTATTTTGTGTTTCACTTAACGAAACGGCTCCTCAACTTGACATATCACGAAGTGACATCACAAAACTCGTAGAGCACCACGTCGACGTTAGCTAATTCGGCCTGTGTGCCGACGGCTTAGGACTCTACGCGTCTCAGCGTCGTTGTTGCAGCGTCTACCGTTGGAGTTTTTTCAGTAATTCTGTGACGCTCTCGCACTGGCTGATCAGACCCATGAAGAATTACCCAGAACTTTTATTCCATTAATTCAACATTCTAGGATGCCCAGCCCTTGAAACATTACTCAATAAATGTTTGAACGAGAGTTTCATGAGGTATTACGATTCTTCCGATAAATCTGACTGAAATTTGCCTTCCCTACGACTAGATTTATGTGCTCCTTCCACTAAAAATCACTCCAGAAATTGGTTCCGCATGTTTTTCAGTTGTAACGAAAGATGTTCATCAGATCTCTTTCATAATATTTAACCTCTCTGTGTTGTCTTTCCTGCCCCGCGCTACTCAGTTACGACAGTAGCAGCGCTCAATAAATGAGGAGTGTGTTTTGTTCGCTCATTCCACTCACAAAGAAAGTGTCAGCACTGCTCCTACCCTCCTTATCCTGTATGTAAATACACTCCTGGAAATTGAAATAAGAACACCGTGAATTCATTGTCCCAGGAAAGGGAAACTTTATTGACACATTCCTGGGGTCAGATACATCACATGATCACACTGACAGAACCACAGGCACATAGACACAGGCAACAGAGCATGCACAATGTCGCCACTAGTACAGTGTATATCCACCTTTCGCAGCAATGCAGGCTGCTATTCTCCCATGGAGACGATCGTAGAGATGCTGGATGTAGTCCTGTGGAACGGCTTGCCATGCCATTTCCACCTGGCGCCTCAGTTGGACCAGCGTTCGTGCTGGACGTGCAGACCGCGCGAGACGACGCTTCACCCAGTCCCAAAAATGCTCAATGGGGGACAGATCCGGAGATCTTGCTGGCCAGGGTAGTTGACTTACACCTTCTAGAGCACGTTGGGTGGCACGGGATACATGCGGACGTGCATTGTCCTGTTGGAACAGCAAGTTCCCTTGCCGGTCTAGCAATGGTAGAACGATGGGTTCGATGACGGTTTGGATGTACCGTGCACTATTCAGTGTCCCCTCGACGATCACCAGTGGTGTACGGCCAGTGTAGGAGATCGCTCCCCACACCATGATGCCGGTTGTTGGCCCTGTGTGCCTCGGTCGTATGCAGTCCTGATTGTGGCGCTCACCTGCACGGCGCCAAACACGCATACGACCATCATTGGCACCAAGGCAGAAGCGACTCTCATCGCTGAAGACGACACGTCTCCATTCGTCCCTCCATTCACGCCTGTCGCGACACCACTGGAGGCGGGCTGCACGATGTTGGGGCGTGAGCGGAAGACGGCCTAACGGTGTGCGGGACCGTAGCGCAGCTTCATGGAGACGGTTGCGAATGGTCCTCGCCGATACCCCAGGAGCAACAGTGTCCCTAATTTGCTGGGAAGTGGCGGTGCGGTCCCCTACGGCACTGCGTAGGATCCTACGGTCTTGGCGTGCATCCGTGCGTCGCTGCGGTCCGGTCCCAGGTCGACGGGCACGTGCACCTTCCGCCGACCACTGGCGACAACATCGATGTACTGTGGAGACCTCACGCCCCACTTGTTAAGCAATTCGGCGGTACGTCCACCTGGCCTCCCGCATGCCCACTATACGCCCTCGTTCAAAGTCCGTCAACTGCACATACGGTTCACGTCCACGCTGTCGCGGCATGCTACCAGTGTTAAAGACTGCGATGGAGCTCCGTATGCCACGGCAAACTGGCTGACACTGACGGCGGCGGTGCACAAATGCTGCGCAGCTAGCGCCATTCGACGGCCAACACCGCGGTTCCTGGTGTGTCCGCTGTGCCGTGCGTGTGATCATTGCTTGTACAGCCCTCTCGCAGTGTCCGGAGCAAGTATGGTGGGTCTGACACACCGGTGTCAATGTGTTCTTTTTTCCATTTCCAGGAGTGTATGTTGTGTACATAGTTCCGCGTAGTCAGCGCGTACACGGCTTTCCCACTAGAGCGCGCCCCGTAAGGACTACAGCGCAGGCGCAGCGCTCGTCCGTCTCCGCACTACGAGATGGCGCTGTCTTAGAGACGGACCAAATTCTGCTTCCGCCGATCCGCGTATTAATATGTAACGCAGTCAATGAGATTGCTGCTAACGTAGAACCTTTTCTCCTTGCGGTTCACACTCGCGCAGTGATACCTGAACGCGCGAGGTATTATAACGAGTGTACAGACCTCCGATTAGGCAGTCTGCACTTGTCTGCACCAGTCTGCATTAGTCTGTAGTCAAGTTTCAGTCTGCGCTTAATAAGATTATCATATCCTGTACATAGCCATGAAGATAAATGTAGAGACACTTTCTCAAGTATCAGACATATGTGAGAATAAGATTAACGTACCAAGACCAAATAACTTCAGATTGTCAATTGTAAATAGCATCCAGAATCAAGTTAAGTAAGGTTTATGATGTTTATAATTTTAATAAATGTGTGTGAAAATTAATCAAGTTCTGTTTAAAGTTGGTTACCGTCTATCTACTTCTCTAAGCGTGCAAGTGGCATTTCTATCGTCTGACCTAACGGCAGAAGATAAACACGCCACGGTCATACCACGAGACATATTGCTGACACTCGCCTACTTCGTTAGAGCGACAAGTCAAATAATCTGATGGTGTGTGTACCGAAGGTCTTACAGTACGCACACCACAAAATATGAACGTATGATAGATTGAATGAAGGTATTTTCATTCTTGCTTTCCACTTCCTGTGTGTCTGTGGGGACGAGTGTATCTTACAATGTGTTTGAGCGTGTTTTCTTTGGGTGAAGGGCAGCATTTACAGCTACCGCAGGTTTTATAACCTTAGAACATTAGCGCGTGAACCTGTACTACTCGTTTGGTGCAGTAGTCAATGGATGATTCCACTAAGTCGGTCAGGGAGGGCCTAGGTTCTTTGAAGCAGTTTTCCCTCTCCATGGCCGGCCGCTGTGGCCGAGCGGTTCTAGGCGCTACAGTCCGGACCCGCGCGACCGCTACGGTCGCAGGTTCGAATCCTGCCTTGGGCATGGATGTGTGTGATGTCCATAGGTTAGTTAGGTTTAACTAGTTCTAAGTTCTAGGGGACTGATGACCTCAGAAGTTAAGTCCCACAGCGCTCAGAGCCATTTTTGAACCCTCTCCATGGCCGTGAGAGGCCAGCGAACGGCAGTCATTTGAAGCACCAGCACTTGCGACTTTGAGACTAGGTTGGACAATTGTGGATTCGATCCACTCTATATATCGTATCATGAAGATATTCGAATTTTTACTTCAGTGCTTTGTTATATTACCTAATCATCTTCCTTTCAGCGTTTAAATATTATTCGATGTTTCAGTGTTCAGATATATATAAATCATGCATTAGCCGAATCTTTGGTGTATTCACGAGATTACTTTGCATGTAGGCCGTGTAGAGTGATAATACAAAAGAAGTGGATACTTCTTTAATATTTCTTGCAATAAATGCATTCTGAGTTCTTAGAAATAATTAATGTGAGAGAATGTGTTTCATGCCAGTTCGCAGTTGATATTCCCTTTCGAGTTATCGGAGTTAGAAATTGTCTTCCTGTCTTTGAACGGTCGCTAGTTAACGTGTGCGGCAGTGTGGATTATACTGAGATAGGATAAACTATTGATAGAGAATTCGGTTATTCAAGTTATGCGTATGTCATGACCTACTGTGCATTTTGTGTCGGAGTTTGATTTGGTATTTTTTGTGATAGTGCATTGATGAGACAATCCACAGACATCCTTAGTATGATGAGACACAATTCTCTCTCGTGTTTACCAATCAATCTTGTGCAAATGTGACATACGACCAAACACGTGGTTTTCTGATATATAACTATACATCTGCAAATATCTGATTTTTCACGTGTTTCTCTCCCCAGTGTCACAACGATGCTCTCGTTAGTCGCCGTACTCATGTGTAGGAATAGTAGTATGATCCCTCCTCGTAGTTAAAATTGTGTTATTGTTCGTTAAAAGCGGGAGCCATCTTTATTCAATTTAATATGTATTTTAATTGTCGAATGAAATCTGTGCAGTTAATGATGAATAACCTTTAAATGGAGTTGAATGCTGTCTTACGATTCCCAAATTCAATCATTATCCCAGTTTAATAATTTTGAATCTGACTCCCAAGATTATTTAAATGTTTTCGATTAGTTCAATGAAGTCAACAAGTGTGTGCCAATGATATGCCAAGTACATTACCAGAGAACTATTTATGGAAGCTATGAGGAGTTAAAGACAAAGTCGCTTCTGATGCAGGTCGTTAGTCCTTGTCCTGAATAGCTTGTTCAACAAGCACTTCTTTTTGTGTTTAACAGTCAATCCAACCCCATCTTTGCTGAAAATAATTTAGATAAAATTAAAATCCAGATACAACCGTAGTTCGTCCCCCCTCTTTCTTATTCATGGCGATGTGTTCTGCCTGGCGAACTATTCTCTTACAAAACACTTATTTACTCATGTCTGACTCTACCATAGTTGCTTTACCCAGTAATACTCCACAGAAAAGATAGATTGTACATGGCAGTCCTGTCTTAGTGGATAGTTTATACATGGCGACTCTGTCACGATGAATTGACGAAATCTTCTGATCCTCAGTCAGATAGGTACGAAATATTTGTGTGTATAAGTAATATGTCTTCTTTTCAGGTGTTCAATAGCTGTTCTTTTCAGGTGTTTAGGCATTCAGTTGATTTACTGTATTGTAAACGGCGTTGTCTTAAAGTGTCCCGTATTTGTGTCTTGTTGTGTGTTATAAATTTTGGACGATATTTCTGCGTGCATTTCTTAAGATTGTGGGGACATGTTACATGTGACAACTTCTTTTGTAGCTTAAAGTGTATCAGGAAATCTTGGTTTATTGTGTGCTGTAAGACAAGTGCGTATTTTGGGTGTTTCAACTGCGTTAGGTAATCAGTAGGGACGTTAGGAATTTTTTACATGTTATTACTGATTTGTAACATTTTGTTGTGCGAAACAGAATAGAAATTACTTCCCGTTTGCGTTTGAAGAGCGCCACCATAAGAAACAAAGGGGTTGTTGAGGAAGAATCACGTAACAATATGATAATAAGCAATGAATTATCTGCAATGAGCAATGAATTATTTGCCAATGTGTATATCAGGTTTAATGATGAATGAGTGGAGGAAGATGGTATGGGTGCAAGCAGTGAACCAGAAAGAATAATTGGTAATTAGGATTCTATGTCTTTAGACAGTGGTGTTGCAGCTGAAATGTTAGGCAGGCAAGCTAATCCTCCGTGTGGAAAAAGTAGCGTGCATGATGTGGTCGGAATTCCAGTCATGGCCACTGACACTTCGAATTGACAGGGGAGTGGACACGATGCGGCATTTTGTGGCTCTGTTAGTCAGCAGCCACTCATGGAGTACTTAAAGAAGTTAATGATGGGAATGAAGTATTTAAAGAAAAATTCAGAATCGCTAGCAAAAGAGAGGAAAATTCAAAAGCGCAGGCCAAAGAATTAAGAGAGCAAGGTACATAGTTGGAGGCTAATGCCACTAAGATTAATGAGGTGCAGAACAAAGTAGAATAACCAAATCGCGAGTCTGGTACGCATTAAATGGAACAACTTGGGGCGGAACAGGTAGCATGAAATAAGAAATTAGTAAGCAGGATTCAAGCGATACAGAGAAAACTGGGCAACATGCACAAAGCGGGACAAAAAATGTTGAGTGAGTTGCAAATCCTAAGTAGCAAGCGAAATAAAGATAAGGATGAGACCTTAACGCAGATGAGCAATATAATTTCGGGAATGAATGAATGTATCAAGAGATACATTTTGGATCAAAATAAGATAATCGAAGAATTAGAAGCTAAATCTAGGACGTGGAGATTGGCAGTTAATGAAGAAAACTCAAGTCTGACAAACTAATTTGAAAAACTATCAGAAAATTTTAAGTAGAGATGCAGTGATGAGACCCTGCCAGTTCCGAATCCGGACACAGAAGAAATAAAGTCGTTATTTAAGTTCATAATACGGTAGTCCAAGATTAAAAAGTGGCAGCGAAACTAATCAAGTGTTGTGCGACTGGTTTGGCACTTGGAACACAGATTAAGTCGCGAAATGGATAGGGAAGGTAGCATTTGACGGTTCGGGTCTTGAAAGGGGTTATGATTAAGGTTCAGACCATCGTGGAATGGAATATCTTACAGTAAGGAAGTTCGAAGTGTTTCGAAACTCTTCGATCAGAACTAACCAAGGTGCCTGTACAATTTTACAGACATCAAAAAAAGTTTTGCATCACCTCGGTTCCGAGATTTCCAGAACCTGTACAGAAAATTGGAATAGCTATCAACATAAACGTCATTTCCGCCCTTTTTATTGCTCATGAAAACCACACATTGCATGTTGTGCCACAATACAGCGAGACCTTCAGAGGTGGTGGTCCAGGTTGCTGTACACACCGGTACGTCTAATACCTAGTAGCAAGTCCTCTTGCATTGATGCATGCCTGTATTCGTCGTGGGATGCTATCCACAAGTTCATCAAGGCACTGTTGGTCTAGATTGTCCCACTCCTCAACAGCGATTCGGCGTAGATCCCTCAGAGTGGTTGGTGGGTCACGTCATCCATAAACAGGCCTTTTCAATCTAGCCCAGGTATGTTCGATAGAGTTCATGTCTGGAGAACATGCTGGCCACTCTAGTCGAGCGATGTCGTTGTCATGAAGGAAGTCATTCGCAAGATGTGCACGATGGGGGCGTGCATTGTCATCCATGAAGACGAATGCCTCGCCAATATGCTGCCGATATGATTGCACTATCGGTCGGAGAATGACATTTACGTATCGTACAGCCGTTGCGGCGCCTTCCATGACCATCAGCGGCATACGTCGGCCCCACATAATGCCACCCAAAAACAGCAGGGAACCTCCACCTTGCTGCAGTCGCTGGACATTGTGTCTCAGTCGTTCAGCCTGGCCGGGTTGCCTCCAAACACGCCTCCGACGATTGTCTTGTTGAAGGCATATGCGACACTCATCGGTGAAGAGAACGTGATGCCAAACCTGAGCGATCCATTCGGCATGTTGTTGGGCCTATCTGTACTGCGCTGCATGGTGTCGTGGTAGCAAAGATGGACCTCGCCATGGTCGTCGAGAGTGAAGCTGCGCGTCCTGCAGCCTATTGCCCACAGTTTGAGTCGTAAAACGACGTTCTGTGGCTCCACGAAAAGCATTATACAACATGGTGGCGTTGTTGTCAGGTATCCTCGGAGCCATAATCCGTAGGTAGCGGTCGTCCACTGCAGTAGTAGCCCTTGGGCGGCCTGAGCGAGGCATGTCATCGACAGTTCCTGTCTCTCTGTATCTCCTCCATGTCCGAACAACATCGCTTTGGTTCACTCCGAGACGCCTGGACGCTTCCCTTATTGAGAGCCCTTCCTGGCACAAAATAACAAGGCGGACGCGATCGAACCGCGGTATTGACCGTCTAGGCATGGTTAAACTACAGACAACACGAGCCGTGTACCTCCTTCCTGGTGAAATGACTGGAACTGATCGGCTGCCGGACCCCCTCCGTCTACTAGGCGCTACTCATGCATGGTTGTTTACATCTTTGGGCGGGTTTAGTGACATCTCTGAACAGTCAAAGGGACTGTGTCAGTGATACAATATCCATAGTCAACGTCTATGTTCAGGAGTTCTGGGAACTGAGGTGATACAAAACTTTTATTGATGTATGTATTTTGAAACCAGTGGTATCCGTTTTTAAGGCAAGTGATTAATTTCGTTGCTGTAATTCGGTTATCTATATTATGTAAAGAATGACCTCTAATAAACGTTTGATGAAAATTTCTATAACAGAACATTCAATCTGACTAAATTTTTCTGCGTGTTTATCGCTCAGAACGGGCCATCCCGTTGTCTTTCAGTATCGGCCAGAAGTAATTATAATTGTTAAATTATATTTTCTTCTTCTTACTTCTTTTCAGAATGAAGTGGCAGAAAATGAGAAAAAGATAAGAGGCAAATGATTGGAACTGAAGAGAAGAGATTAAAAGCGGAAAAAATAAAATCTGAAAGAGAGCTGAAAAAAGTCGTACTTGTGTCGGGTGCTCCAAAATAAAATAAACGCGAAAACGTGGTCATGGGAAACCAATTACAAAGCGGCGAAGAAAACGTATTTTTTGGGAATAATAAGTCAACATAAGGGACTGAAAGGCCCAAAGGCGCATTATGTGTTTGGAATGGATGTGCAGATCAGGAGAATATTCTTAATTTTATTTGCACTCTCTGTACAAGAGTGACCTAAACATAGGTGAAATGAGGTGAAATAGTAGCAATAATTTCAGTAAACTACTACGCTTATGTGGTCTGTTGTAATTCAAGAAATATCAGTTCAGTGTATCACTAACAACCGATATTAACACAGAAAAGATAATGACACTTGCAAGACACTTTCTAGAAGCCCCGTATGTGTAATTTTTTTACTTCCGATGTAATTAAGTACTATAAATAAAAAATAAAAATCATTACACAGTGCTGTTCATAGAACATGCTTTGAGGTAAGAGAATAGTATATTAATATTCCGATTAACCACTAAAGATACTGCACGACTCTCCCCTAATTACTACATTAGCATTACAACATTAAAGCATCACAACAAAAAGATATCCACGTAGGTTTATTTAACTTCGATAACTGCCTGAAAATGGAGCTCCAAATGCTTCGAAATCGATTGCAAATTGGAAGCAAAGCAAACAACAAACATAACTAGGTCGTAAATTAACATTAAATTGCAGCTGAAGTTCCGATTACCCATCGTCATAGAGGCAACAAGATATATCAAAAAACACAAACTACACTCATGCTCATAAATTAAGGATAATTGCAGAATGTGGTGTCACACAACGTGGCGCTGCACAAAACTGGCGCTAATAGCATAGGCACATAGGGAACACACACGACACAGATCTGCAAGTCCACGGTACTGGTGAGAAGTTGAGAAAACTGTCCCGAAACACATGTGCTACGAAACGCCACTGTTTCCTGGGCATGTACCCCGACATCAATATGGGATATGATCACCATGCACACTTACACAGGCCGCACAACGGATTGGCATACTCTGGATCAGGTGGTCGACCAGCTGCTGGATTATAGCCACCCATTCTTGCACTAGTGCCTGTCGAGCTCCTGAAGTGTCCTACGAGTTTGAAGACGTGCAGCGATACGTTGACCGAGAGCGTCCCAGACGTGCTCGATGGGGTTCAGGTCTGGAGAACAGCAGCGATACGTTGACCGAGAGCATCCCAGACGTGCTCGATGGGGTTCAGGTCTGGAGAACTGGCAGGCCACTCCATTCGAGTGATATCTTCTGTTTCAAGATACTCGTCCGCGATGGCAGCTCGGTGGGACCGTGCGTTATCATCCATCAGGAGGAAGGTGGGACCCACTGCACCCCTGAAAAGGAGGACATACTGGTGCAAAATGACGTCCCGATACACCTGACCTCTTACAGTTCCTCTGTCAAAGACATGCAGGGGTGTACATGCACCAATCATAATCCCACCCCACACCATCAAACCACGACCTCCATACAGGTCACTTTCAAGGACATTAATGGGTTCACGCCATATGAAAAGCCGGCGGGAATCACTGTTCAGACTATACCTAGACTCGTCCGTGAACATTACCTAGGACCACTGTTCCAATGATCATGTACTGTGTTCTAGACACCAGGCTTTATGGGCTCTCCTGTGACCACGGGTCGGTGGAATGTACCTTGCAGGTCTCCCGGTGAATAAACTACGTCTGTTCAGTCGTCTGTAGACTGTGTGTCTGGAGATAACTGTTCCAGTGACTGCGGTAAGGTCCCGAGCAAGGCTACCTGCAGTACTCCGTGGCCGTCTGCGGGCACTGATGGTGAGCAATCGGTCTTCTTGTGTTGTTGTTCACTGTGGATGTCCCGTACTATAGCGTCTGGACGCGTTTCCTGTCTGCTGGAATCGATGCCATAATCTTGAGGTCACACTTTGTCGCACACGGAGGGCCCGTGCTACGACCTGCTCTGTTTGACCAGTCTCCCGTCGCCCTATAATTCTACCCCTCATACCGTCATCAATATGTGTTCTTTGAGCCATTTTTAACACACATTCACCTTTAACAAGTCTGAAAACGTCTGCACACTTACTCGCTGCACCGTACTCTGACATTCACCAACACACCTCTGCGTATGCGGGGCCAGCGTCACCATGCAACGGCCGCAGGTCAGATGCACCGCATGGTCATACCCCGAGGTGATTTAAACCCGCAAACCGCCCACCAAAGCGTTGTTTCACCATGTATCAGCGCCGGTCGCGGTGACCGAGCGGTTATAGGCGTTTCAATCCGGAACCGCGCGACTACTACGGTCGCAGGTTCGAATCCTACCTCGGGCTTGGATGTGTGTGATGCCCTTAGGTCAGTTAGGTTTAAGTAGTTCTAGGTCTAGGGGACTGATGACCTCAGATGTTAAGTCCCATAGTGCTCAGAGCCATTTGAACCATGTATCAGCATTATCCTTAATTTATGAGCATGAGCGTATAATCGACATGAGGGTGATGCAATACGTTCTTCCAGTATCGTCTTGGTGTCACGGTGCTGGAAATTGATAAGATTAGCTGTTAGTTATTTTTCGATGAACAACAAACCCACCTCTCGAGCCGAGGAGGCCATCGCATGATAACGCGATGACGCTCGACTCTGAGGTAAACAGCTTCGAATCATGGTGGTGGAAATCTTCAACTGCCAGAGTTTTGCCGACAAGGGGAGGAGGAGTGATGGCGTGAAGTCCCTGATTTGCGGCAATGTCATCGATTGAATTTCCATCCTCTCCACTGTGTCTCATGAAGAGGTTGACTAAGTTGCTGGTGATCCGTCCATCGGATGGGGACGTTAAACTTGGAGGTTTCCTTGGCGCCGTTCTAGGAGGGTAAACCACGTATCGGCGCAGGCTTTCGCCCTGTCTCTTTCTTTCATACATAACAACAGAAATCCAACACTACACTGTTCGAGCACTCATCAGAGCCATGTACAGTATGACAGTTATTGAACTACATAAAAAAAGTAAATTATTTATAAAGTACGGTGTGCACACACTTTATTCAACATCTAAACGTCACTACAGATATTCGGATTTAGATTATGACGTGTTCGATATGCAGGCCATCATTGGCAATGATGTGGCGCAGACGAATAACGAAATTCTGCAGGACTCGCCGAAGTGTCGGAACATCGATGCTGTCTATGATCTCCTGAATGCTGCTTTCAGCTCAGCAATGGTTTTGGCGTTATTGCTGTACACCTTGTCTTTAATATAGCCCCACAAAAACGAATCGCATGTGTTCAGACACGGAGAATGTAGCGGCCAATCGAGACCCATACCATTGGCCTCTGGGTACCCCAGAGCCTGAATGCGGTCCCCAAAGTGCTCCTACCGGACATCAAACACTCTCCTGCTTCGACAAGGTCGAGCTCCGTCTTGCATGAACCACATCTTGTCGAAATCTGGGTCACTTGGATAATGGGGATGAAATCATATTACAAAACCTTCACGTACGGTTCGGTAGTCACCACGCCATCAGGGATCATCGCACCGATTATTCCGTGACTGGACATTGCACACCACACAGTCACCCATTGAGGGTTAAGAGACTTGTCGATCGCGATATACGGATTCTCAGTTTCCCAAATGGGCCAATTTTGCCTATTGACGAATCCATCCAAATGAAAGTAGGCTTCATTGCTAAACCAAACCATACAAATTTCCATCATGCCCCGTGGCTAATCGTGCAGTTTCAACGTCCTAACGCAAACCGTTCAGAAGTTATGACGATTTTATTTAATATAGTTCAATAAGTGTCCCCCGTACACGATACAGATAGACACTTGTCACTAGTTTATAGTAAGTCGGAGGAAGGCGGTGGTAAACCACCGCCACAAGGATCTTGCCTAGAACGGCGATACAGGATTACTGCATCAGCCTCCCCACGCTTGTTCACTGGGTATGGGAGTACTTTGACTTTTGATGGAGAATAGAGGCAGTTCTTTTACGGTTGTGTGTCGATTTAGCTGCATTTGTTGTTTTTTGTTAATTTCGATTTCGAAGCTCTACGGCTTCACTTTCAGATACTTTAGCCACGTGATCGTGTCATATATCACTGCAGGTAATTTCAATTAATGTTATCCAGTACACTCTAGTAAGTTTATTACTACAATAAACTCAGCTGTGTGGAATCAAAATAGTGAGAGAAGAGTCTTATTTTATGTTATGTTATCTGAGCTGTTTATAAGGTACACAGGACTCTAATTTCGCTGCTCTCTCATTAAGAGCCTAGCACAATGCGTTTTTAGCTTGGAGGGCATGAATCCAATCGCATACTTTACTGGCATACCACAAAAAATTATTTTGTTCACCAGGAGCCTTTTCACAACTGTGTCGATGGCTTTCGGTGTTCAAATAGAGAGACGTCAACCTGGGTCTCCCGTTTCCTGTACCCTGGATTCCTATCAAATGGTAATTTGAAGTTAATGTGTTAAACATGTATTATATTCTTCTATTAAAAAGTCCCGAATGCTGTTACACATTATCATTAAAAACTGTTACTGGTTAACCATGTCGATATATAAGAAAATTACGACCTTTGATCTTGCAACAAATCTCTTTATTAACCATGTGTGCAAGGGCTGATGGGTTGGAGGGTGGAGGGGGGCGGAAGCGATCATTTACTATGTGCATAACCTCCTCCCACAAACATTTCAGTAGAAGCTGATGAAACATTCTCGGGTTATGAACCGAGTCAAGGCGTCGTTCTGTGTCAACGTTTCGACAAGTTTCCTACTCGTCATTATCACGCGAAGTGATCGGTTCTCTGGTCGCTAGTCGCTGACAGGCGGACCATATCCTTATTCTGAGGTGTAGGAGTCTAAGCATTTACGGGTGCTGTTCCTCCTCATTCCTAGCTTGCTGGTTTATGACGTCCTGTCGTAATAGAATTGGACTGTAGTTTATCTGAAAGAAATGAAAACAAATACTACTAGCAAGCTGGCGAGGTCCAGAAGCGTTAGGCCTCTTCTTCTTTTTTGGTGGTCCAAATTTTACTTCGATAAGTAGGAAGTAGTCCGCTGGCGGCGAGGGTTCTTCCATATACACGATGGCTTCATCTGTCATGTACCACCAGCCCTTGTTGGTGAAGATAGGGTGGGAGCTCCAAATCCGCCACCGGACAAACTCCTTTCCCTCGAAGTTCCAGTTCAGGGGTTCACACCTCCATTTGAAATCATATTGTACGTGTAGGAAAGGAGGGATATCTGACTGGATAAATAGTGACGGGGATAGCTGCCATCTCTGAGGGATTCGGCGATCTTGGTGAGTAACTCCCTCACGCTCTTCTTGTCAGGGAGGGGCAGGTACTCAAAAGGACACCTCGTCTTCTTTTTTGTTGGTCCTGTCTGTATCTATGGCCATCTCCTCAGCCTCCTACCTTTCAGCAAATGTCATTGAGTCGACCGTTCCCGCCCACTCCTCTTCCATGGCGATTTGAGCGCGGCAACCGCATCGTCGGTGACTTTCCGCAACGTTTCACGGAAACCACTGTCGTCTTCTTCGCGACGGCGCGGCCAGCTTCCATCTCTTGGGTAGGTCTGGGGAGGGGGCGGGCGGTTCGGCCTCTGTGTCGACTTGGACTGCCTCTTTGTGTTTGGTGGCCCCCTTCTGCTGCTTCCATTCGTTGATGTAACTCCAGCTGCGTGAATTTGCGGCTTGAGGACAGCTGCAGTTGACGTGCGTGGCAGCTGCACTTCGCGGCTTGTCACAGATGCGTGTATCATGAACATTTAAACGTTTCTAACACACGATTGTGCGCCTGCGTGCCTTGGCTACATGCCCCATCTCTTGGCATTTGTAGGATTGCTGCGCTGTCTTCTTCTTCGTCTTCTTTATGCCCCCACGATCAGTACCGCCGACTTTCATCAGCAACTCGAGCACGGCTGCAAGCTTGCCTCCCTTTCCGCGT
This sequence comes from Schistocerca cancellata, assembly GCF_023864275.1. Taxonomy (NCBI): domain Eukaryota; kingdom Metazoa; phylum Arthropoda; class Insecta; order Orthoptera; family Acrididae; genus Schistocerca; species Schistocerca cancellata. The sequence goes on along the minus strand of NC_064629.1, from coordinate 214,957,678 downwards.
CCGGACATTTTGCTGGCGATTTGTGAATGACAGAGGCGGGCGAACGATGACGTGACCCGCAGAGTGTCGAGCAGCAGAGTGTATAGTGTTCGGTTCGCTGTCCCTGTTCTCCATTGGCGAGCTTTCCTTGATCGGCGTGTTGAGCATTGTAAGCACAAAAATGCAGTTCCTGCTGCTCCTGTGGGGAAGAAAAGAAAAGTACCTTACCTGTACGAATTGTCCTTAGGTGATGTGGTGATGATATCCTTTGTCTGCTGCGAGAAAATTATTCTCGCAGCAGATCAGGCGTATGTACTGTTGGCCTGTGGTGTGGTTGGTGGCCCAGGCCACGGACCGGCTACTTGTTCGATAGCCCCGCCTTTTCATAGAAGGATCTCGCAATGATCCTGAATCTGTCCTTCAGTAGTAGGATGCCTGTGTCCTCATGCAGCAGACGAATGGAATATTCCCTTGGAAGACGTAGAGTGGTCTTTAGAGCTCTATTCTGGATCCCTTGCAGCGTTACTATGGGCGAATCTGTGGCCTTTCTCCACATCACAACTGCATATTCTAGCACTGGTCGGACCAGTGTTAGGTACAGCGTCATGCCGTGTAACGGCGGCAGTGTCGACTGCGGGTTCAGCAGTGAGTAAAGAGCGCGAAGGCGCCCTATGGTTCTGCTTCTGACGTCACGGATATGAGGCACTCAGGAGAGTCATTGGTCTAGTGTGACACCTAGGTACTTCGCCGTCCTGTTCCATGGGATAGGTGCTCCCAGTATTTCGATGGGCTGGAGATCTGGCGGCAGCATTTTTCGGATGAAGCTTACTGCCTGGTTCTTTGCTACGTTGAATCTCAACCGCCATTTCGTTGACCACTAACCCAGGGCACCGCACCCGAGTTGGTGACGGCGTTGCATTGCGCTGCAGATGTAGTACAGCCCTGTGTCATCAGCATAGAGAGCCAATTCGATGCGCAACACCCGCAATATGTTGGCAGTGTATAATGAGTACAGCAAGGGGCCGAGCACCGACCCCTGTGGCACCTCAGCACGTATCTGTCGGTCTGTGGACGTACCATCGTCTGCCCTATCGTGAAACGTTCGCTCCGGTAGGTAGGATTTGAGGAGGAGTGCGTGTGATATCGGCATCCCGAGTACAATATGCTTTTACACGAGACTGTGTGCTAGACGCAATCGAACGCTCTGGACATGTCGAGGAACACTGCCCCAGTTATTTTCTCTTGTTCCCAGTGCTCTCATCGCCGGCTCTAACAGTCTCAGAAGCTGGTGGGAGGTAGAATGACCGCAACGGAAACCAAACTGCTCATCTGGTATAACATCCTCCTGGATGACGTGTACATCAGCCTTTTCGTGTAAATCCTCTCGAAAACTTTCGTGAGGGGGGGGGGGGGGGGGGACTGGCTCATGGCCCGGTAGCTGGTGATCTGGCGTGGATCTTTGTCGGTATTCGGGATGGCCACAACTTCAGCGTGTTTCCACGTTGCGGTTCTAGGCGCTTCAGTCTGGAACCGTGCTGCTGCTGTGGTCGCAGGTTCGAATCCTGCCTCGGGCATGGATGTGTGTTGTGTCCTTGGGTTAGTTAGGTTTAACTAGTTCTACGTCTAGGGGACTTATGGCCCCAGATGTCAGGTCCCGTAGTTCTTACAGCCATTTGAACCATTTGTATCCACGTTGCCAGGCTGCTGCATGTGCGAAGTATCTCTTTGAACACATCAGTTAACGCTTGTGTACTCCTGGTGGAAGGTTCTTCAGCAGTTGGTTGTTTACTCCTTCTCTGCCTCCAGCATTCCTAGTGTTCAGGGAATGAAATTGTATCGCAATTTCTCCCTCTGTAATCGGCTTGATTACGTCTTCTTCATTACTAACTGCTAGGAAGATTGGGAGTTGCTCGCCGACCCGACGGCTGTGTACCTCGTCCACGACGCTGGCCACTGGCGTGAGGTTTGCGGCAAATGCGTTGGCCAGCGACGTGGCTTTTGCATCTGGCTCATTGAAGTTGCCGACTTGTTGCGGTGGTACGCGCTGTCGGCGCCGCAGGAGGTTCTTCACTATTCTCCAAGAGCTGCCATCGTCTGGGTTGAGCGTGGACACTGTCTGCCTACTTTCTGTTCCTATGTTCTTCACTGCTGCCTTTATCTCCCGTCACATGTGGTTGACGCGGCGTTTGGTGTCGCGTTCGCGTGTGAATTGCCGTTCACGGAACAGCCGATTCTTCTCAGTGATAGTTGGCAGAATGTGTGGCGGTAATTGCCGGGAGAAGTCTCGTGGTCGCTGGCTGGCTGAGTTTGCTGCTCCTAGTATGCTTCGCCTGTGCAAAACTGGGGCTGCGTCAGCCCCGACTACTTCGGAGTTAGCCGCGCCTTTTAGAGACTCTAGTATTTCCACTTATAAACGATCGCAGTCACAGTTTCTGTAACTTGGGCACTGATCTGGAAGAGAGGCGCCGATCATGTCCATCTCGTATATAATAGGACGTTCGGTGTTTCGGCATACGTGAATTGCCCTTCAGTAGTGCGAAGTCGATCACATCTGGTCGGGCTTGGGGGGGGGGGGGGGGGGGGAGGGAGTGCATGGGATCTAACGGCCCTAGGAAGACTAAGCCGTTTCGATGAACAACGCCGAACAGCCGGCACCCATGCGTAGGAGAAGCGACAGTTCCACTCAGGGCTTTTTCGCACAGAAATACTCCACAGTAAAAGGTCGTCCTTCAAGTGACAGTAGATGGTTGGTTGTTTTGGGGAAGGAGACCAGACAGCGTGGTCATCGGTCTCATCGGATTAGGGAAGGATGGGGAAGGAAGTCGGCCGTGCCCTTTCAGAGGAACCATCCCGGCATTTGCCTGGAGTGATTTAGGGAAATCACGGAAAACCTAAATCAGGATGGCCGGACGCGGGATTGAACCGTCGTCCTCCCGAATGCGAGTCCAGTGTCTAACCACTGCGCCACCTCGCTCGGTCAAGTGACAGTAGAGAACTGAAATCTGCTCGTGTATTGGTCTATCGGGCTGCCGATATACCGATACGAAGAGAATCTTTCCATCGGTGGTGTTGACGGCCACAACCGTGGCCTCCAGCATGGCGACGTTCTTCGTCGGTGGGGTGCTGACCGCTGTCTGCTGCGCGTGCCGTACACGAAGAGAGGTGTCGCGTTGCTCCTTCTGACATCCGCGCCGCCCTATTGCGGCCTGTGGCGCAGTTTGCGGCGCAAACGTGTTGTTCGCGAGTGTCGCGTTCCCCCTGGCGGCGTCTGAAAAGCTGCATCCCGGGTGGACACATCTGGTGACTGTCTTGAGGCGGAAGGCATTGCAGCTCCTGTAGCTTGCCACATGTGGCTCGCCACAGTTGCAGCAAGTCGGCGGGTCTCCCTTCTTCTTTCTGCACTCCCTGGCTGCTGCGGTCCGGCGCACTTAGGACAGCGGGCTGGAATGTGACACTAACATTCCACATGGTCCGTGCCTTGGCAGGACTAATACTGGTCTCTCCTATCTTTTGCATGAAGGGGATCGACTTTCCGCGACCTTTTTCACCGCGAAAATTTTTGAGTTTCGATGTTGTCGGCCAGAACAACCAGGAACCGTACCTTATGTGAAACCCAGCTCGCGCTATTCGTCCACGAGACTCACAGGGCCATAGACACGGGTTCACAGGTAGATGCCGTGTTTCTTGACTTCCGCAAGGCGTTCGATACAGTTCCCCACAGTCGTTTAATGAACAAAGTAAGAGCATATGGACTATCAGACCAATTGTGTGATTGGATTGAAGAGTTCCTAGATAACAGGACGCAGCATGTTATTCTCAATGGATAGAAGTCTTCCGAACTAAGAGTGAATTCAGGTGTGCCGCAGGGGAGTGTCATAGGACCGTTGCTATTCACAATATACATAAATGACCTGGTGGATGACATCGGAAGTTCACTGAGGCTTTTTGCAGATGATGCTGTGGTGTATCGAGAGGTTGTAACAATGGAAAATTGTACTGAAATGCAGGAGGATCTGCAGCGAATTGACGCATGGTGCAGGGAATGGCAATTGAATCTCAATGTAGACAAGTGTAATGTGCTGCGAATACACAGAAAGATAGATCCTTTATCATTTAGCTACAAAATAGCAGGTCAGCAACTGAAGCAGTTAATACCATAAATTATCTGGGAGTACGCATTAGGAGTGATTTAAAATGGAATGATCATATAAAGTTGATCGTCGGTAAAGCAGATGCCAGACTGAGATTCATTGGAAGAATCCTAAGGAAATGCAATCCGAAAACAAAGGAAGTAGGTTACAGTACGCTTGTTCGCCCACTGCTTGAATACTGCTCAGCAGTGTGGGATCCGTACCGGATAGGGTTGATACAAGACATAGAGAAGATCCAACGGAGAGCAGCGCGCTTCGTTACAGGATCATTTAGTAATCGCGAAAGCGTTACGGAGATGACAGATAAACTCCAGTGGAAGACTCTGCAGGAGAGACGCTCAGTAGGTCGGTACGGGCTTTTGTCAAAGTTTCGAGAACATACCTTCACCGAAGAGTCAAGCAGTATATTGCTCCCTCCTACGTATATCTCGCGAAGAGATCACGAGGATAAAATCAGAGAGATTAGAGCCCACACAGAGGCATACCGACAATCCTTCTTTCCACGAACAATACGAGACTGGAATAGAAGGGAGAACCGATAGAGGTACTGAAGGTACCCTCCGCCACACACCGTCAGGTGGCTTGCGGAGTATGGATGTAGATGTAGATGAACATAGGCATGTTTCTGCGTATCCTAGGGGACTTCATCAGGCCTTCGATTCATGTCCAGTTCGTATCTTTATAGACGCTGGACCGCAGGGTCCAGCACCTTCAGCGATTCTTACCCCACCAAGGTCCGTGACAATCCTTCAGGGAGCGCGCGATTGGCCCAGCCGTTGCAGACGAGACAGAGTAGCCTGTAGTCCAGCATCTAAAAAGAGACGAACTAGACTTGAACCCGATACTTCGCCTGAAGATGACGAGTAGGGAGCTTGTCGAAACGTTGCCTCTCAATAACGCCTTGACTCAGCTGGTAACCCGAGAAGACTTCACTAACGAAATTCTCCGAGAAAACCTTCATTCCCATTTTAGAAGAAGTGTTTATATTTTTACAATTTTCAATTTACTAATTTCACAGTTAACTGGCGGAGAATGTGGTAGCATGAAAATTAATAGTCACGAAAATGGCTAGGAATTCTGTTAATTATAAGCTATATTTAGCACGATACGATTCAGGTGTTTCTGGCAGAACCTGTCCAAACGGGCTTACGAGATGACTAGTACCGTTTTAGCCAGGTAAAGGCGCACATTTTCAGGCTAACCGTACCTCTCAACAATAAATCCGACGCCATTCATAAGTTCATGAGTGGAACCAGGAAACCACAGGAACTTGAGTAAGGGAATACAGAAAGTGAAAGACCCTCCACTGAGAGAAACAATAACAGAAAGACCGATTTCCCGAACTTAGGTGGGAACGTCAGGAAGAAACGGCGTTCTCTTCATTTACACACTGACAAAGCCATAATCTTCAGACCTGCGTTCATAGTCGTCGTGAAATACAGATAACTGTTAGGTGACAGTTCGTCTGGATACTGTGTAAATTATGAAGTTGCCAAAAGTGTGTTAGTTTATTACTGTTATAAAACTTAAATTAATTGCAAGGATACATGTTCTTCTCAAATTTTCAGACAAATACTTTTCAAATACTATATTTCTCTGAACTAAAAATTTCGTGGTTGTTATGTCCAACCGACGCACTACGTGCTGAAGGAAATTATTATTATGACAAAAATTAACTATTTTATTCTTACCATTTTAAAATCGAAATGTTGATGTCGGAGAGTAATATTTTCGGGGGAGAGTCTGAACCTTGGATCCACGCTTGCCCTTCATATGCCTGCCAACAGTTATAAAAATCTTATCACTCTATTTTTCAAGACTACGGAGACGTTTGTGGTTAAGTACTTACGTAGTTATTGGGTAGTGTGTTGATGTGCAAACTGGTCGAATCAAGGATTTTGCTGTTGCTTGAGTGCAGGATACTCATTGCTTCCTTGAATTCCGTTTCCTGTTTTGTCCCTTCTTTAAATGATTCCAGTACCTCGATCTGTGACACGAGTACAGTAAGAGAATGCTATATGAGTGGGAAGTGGAACGGCGCGTTGACGTGTGTGGTCGAGTATGCAGCGCTATCATGGCCGCCGCGCCTGTCCATTGTTTACACTCCGTAATAGCGCGCTCGCCTCGTGTTTTGTCCCTTCGTGAATCGTTTTCGTGATGCACACGTCACACCACAGCACAAATACAGGGTGAACCTCAAGTTGAGAGACAAAGTTTAGAAGGTTGTTTAGTGATATTACATGAGTAGTTTGGTATAAGGGACCTGTGGCCTTTCTGTGGCTCACTATAGAGTAATGATGTAATAATGGACATATCGCACACCGGCAAGAACAGTGACACAACTAAAAAATGCAATGCTTGAGAAAAATCAACTTGAAGAATTCTGCTGAAATAATATAAGCTTCCTTTAAATTTCAAGTAAGTATTTTTGCCAGCAAATTTCATTAAATTCTATACTACAGAATTATAGAAAAGTAGTATTGTTTTCACCGAATGTGAGGCGTAATCATGTAATTATTTATTAGTTCCTTGAGTTTTGTCACTTTTCTTGCTTTTCTAACAACATTTTGTTTATGTTATGAACGCTGATGTAATACTTCTGCCACTTCTCCACGCTAAATAATATATACTTTTTAAAATACTGTAATATAGTACGACATTCAAAATTCCATCAGGAAAAATTAGCACTTAAGTTGGAATAAAATATGAAAAAGGCGTTGAAGTTGTTTTATTAGAAAAATAGAAAATATGAAATCTATAATTTATGACAGTTAATAAAATTTGATAAGAAACATCAATTAGGTACAATGCAAGGAACACAATTTACGAAAACATAGAATAATAAATTGGCTTATATAATGTAGGAATACTTTTCACCGGGAAAAGGCATTCAATATGAACTACCTTCAGAGCATAAATTCCCATTTTTTTCTTGTAGGCTGCAACACACGAAATTTCGATATTTTCAACAGCTGTAATCGTCAAAGCTGTGTATTTTTCTTGAGAAATGCATGCATGTCTGAAGAACATTGTAATGTAAGATACAGACACTATAAACAAAGACATTGTGATAATCAGTGGTATTAAAAATTACATTCAACTTCCCTTATACATGAAGAGTGCCGCAACACAGAAGGTGCCGGTCTTCTTGAACGATCTATGCACATCTGCCAATAGCAACGCTGTTCTTGCGCTGGCCTGCAACAAAACTGATACAGTTGCCCCAAAATGGAAAAAAATGCGAGGGGTGCGACAAGATTATTTGGGTTGTTTACCCTAATTAATTTTGTTTCTGCGAAAATACATTCACAAGAGCGATAAAGCCTCTAACATGTAATCACCAAAACGCACACACAAAACACAGAACAGTACAACAGCCCTCAGGTGCAAAAATACTGCGATGTGGCTGCCTTCGCTTGCGGAACAGTTAAGCACAGACGTCAACGTCGCTCTTCCATTGCATTCGCTGAAAAACACGAGGCGCATATAGGCCCACTCTTCACTTCATCAGTAAACCTATCCATACCACCGTGTACCACTGTTAACGTCCAACTAAAACCGCCAGTAAAACAGATCCGAGACAGAACTGAGTAGTACTGAATAAAAGCTTGAGGGCGAAGATCAAAGTGGGCATTGTTGTCTGCAGGAAGTAACTCGTGTGAATAGAATAAGTTTGTTTCAAAACAAGACACTCAGAGTGTACCGTCATCATCTGTGCTGTCGTGCAGATATTTTAAGTCTACATCTACATCTGCATCTACATAGACACCCCGCAAGCCCCGCACGGTGCGTGGCGGAGGGTACACTGTACCACTACTTGTCATTTCATTTACTGTTCCAGTCGCAAATAGCGCGTGGGAAAAACGACTGTCTATATGCCTCCGTATGAGCCCTAATTTCTCGTATATTACCTCCGTGTGAATGTTGGCGGCAGTAGAATCGTTCGGCAGTCAGCATCAAATGCCGGTTCCCTAAACTTTCTCAATGGTGTTTCTCGAAAAGAACGTTGCCTTCCCTCCAGAGATTCCCATTTGAGTTACCGATGCATCTCCGTAACACGTATTGTTCGAACGTACAGGTAACAAATCTAGCAGCCCGCCTCTGAATTGCTTCGATGTCTTCCTACAATCTTACCTGGTACGGATCCCAAACACTCGAGAAATACTAAAGAATAGGTCAGACCAGCGTCTAGATGCGGTTTCCTTCACAGGTGAACTACTCTTTTCTAAAATTCTCCCAATAAACCGAAGTCGGCCATTCGAATTCCCAACCACAGTTCTCACGTGTTCGTTCCACCTCACATAGATTTCCAGCGTGGCGCCCAGATATTTAAACGACTTGACTGTGTCAAGCAGGACACTAATAATACTGTACCCGAACATTACAGGTTTGATCTTCCTACTCATCAGCATTAACTTACATTTTTTCCACTTTTAGAGATAGCTGCCTTTCATCACATCAGCTGGAAACTTTGTCTAAGTCGTTTTGTATCTTACTACATTCAGTCAACTTCGACACCTTACCGTACACCACGGCATTATCAACAATCAGATTGCTGCCCACTCTGTCTGCCAAATCATCCAGTATAGATATAAAGATAACCCAAACTACCCACAAAATATCGCTGAACAACAGCCAAAATTTTTGAGGCGGAGCTCGGCCTGAGCGTGTACAGCGTGTACTTTGTATGTGTTGCTTCCACTAAGCCATGTTCCACATACATAAGGTGCGTAATACTCTTGTGAGGGAAATTTTTGTTTTTCTTAGTATCTCCACTCTAAATGAGAATTACCTGTAAGGGATGAGCTGTTTCCTAAGAGTTTATGCTTTCAGAAAAGTATTTAGTACTAATAATTAGCAATTTAAGAGATAGTTAGTTTCATGCTTTTGATCATTTGTACGAATAATCGTAATGATATGGACTGAGTGATTTTACACCCACATAATACATTTGCCTGTAAATATTGCTACGTCCTTATCATCAACATTTATTTTCCTTGTGAGTTAATAATTCTTGATCATCATATTACAAAATTAGGAATTGTTCTGCGGAATAGAGGCATTTGTCAAGGATAAGCTTTTTCAGTTTGTTTTTAAATTCAATTTTATTGTCTGTCAGACATATTATATCGTTCAGTAAGTGATCAAAAATTTCGGTGGTAACATTACGCACCCCTTTTTATGCTATCGACACCCTAATATGGGGTTGTGTCTTTTTGAAATTGAGAGTGAGGGCATTCGTAGAATACTCTACTGATTGCTTTATGTTAGACGGAAGGTCGTTTACAGATATGCGAAACAATAGTGGCTGCAAAAATTGAGCCTTGTGTAACTCCATTAATGAATTTCCCTCCAGTCGGAATAATCTCCCCTGCTTACATTGACTGAATTATTAAGTATTACTTTCTGTATTCTTTTAACTATATGCGACATTATCCAGTGGTTTGCTATTCCATAAATTGTCCAGGATAATATTGTGATTCACGTAGTTAAATGCGTTAGTAGGTCACAGAAAATACCAGTTGGTACTATTTTGTTATTAGTGCTCGTAAAATCTGCTGAGTAAATGTGTAAATGACATTCTCAGTTGAGCAACTCTTCTCAAATACAAACTGTGATTTGCTGAGACTATCATTGTTGCTCAGGTGACGTACTGTTCTAGAAAACATGTACTTCTCAAAAAATTTGGAAAATGATATCAATAGTGAAACGGGTCAGTTGTTTCTCACATCTCAGTACTCACTTTTCTTACAGAGGGGTTTAACAATGGCATATTTCAATCTCTCTGGAAAAACGCCCTTAGTGTTGCAATACATATTTCAGAAAAGACAGTACTTATTACATGGGAACAAATATTTAGCACTCTGTTGCAAACCCCATCAAATCCCGATGAGCATTTATTTTTAGAGACTATGTATGGTTCTTAATTTCAATCCATATAATTGAATTTTACGTAAGGTGCTTGTTCAACAAACTCATACTCTTTTGATTTTTCTCTTGAACTGTTTGTCCTTATATTTTCTACGACATTTAAGATATGATTATTAAACATATGTGCTATCTGCGACTGATCATTTATAGCCCTTCTATTTAAATTAATAGTTGTTTTATTCTGTTCTGTGGCTTCTTGTCCTGTTTCTCGTTTTACTACATTCTATAGTTTGACGATACTCTTCTTGTCACGTGTTTTATAAATCCGCTTCTCTAGGGAAGGATGATCTAGAAGGCTGCTTTATAGGAAAAAAATATTTTTTTTAGTATGCTTGATTCGCATGCATAGTTTCATAGCAAAGGGACTTTTGCGTTAATAGAAGATGAAAAAACAGCTGTAGAAATTACCCTCCGTCGTGAGCAGCACATTGTACTTCGGAGTACGTTTCCGGGTATGAAGACCAGCACTTCGCGTTATAAGGGCCTTCGTGGCCCATAAGTAGTACTACGTGTAGAAGTGCCCAGATTATTAAACTCTAAAGCACGGACTGTTCGAAACATTTTTTCCATATTTGATGAATCTGTTGCTTGTTAGCATAACTAAAGTTCTATTGCACAATCAGCAGTTTCTTTATTAGTGCTCATCTCATCGGGTAAGATTATTTTGGAAACTCCGTAGGAAAAGCTATCAATTGTAGGTGAAAGGCTTTAATGAAATTTCATACAAACGTTTTTTATTATACTTTTTCCATTCTAAATTAACATTCCGTAGTTTTTATTTGAAACATACATAGAAGATTCCTTTGTCACTCAATTTAAAATCATTGCAAACGTTTTGCCAGAGATAATTCAAAGCCCGAATCTCATCCTCTAATAGTGGGCACATCTTATTCCTCCCATTCTACACTTCATTTTTTCAGGCGGTCATTTTCTGTTTTCGTGGCATACACGATTTACGATAAAAAGCTATCACGTAAAGTGAAACCGAACAATGCAAGTGTCTGCAGTGTTACAAAAGCGAAAAACTACTTCATTATTATATAACATCACCCTATTTTCAGCTCACATGTAATAAAAACATAATACTTTGCTACATCTAGCTCGGTAAACGAATAACACTGCTCTGCACTGACAGTTCTATCGTGTCAGCATCCGCGAAAAACAGACCTACCAAAGGAATTACTTTTTAATAGTAGAGTATGTGGATCCATATCAGGATGGCATGAGAAGAAATATTGATTGTGTGCAAAGAACATTAGCGGGACTTGTCACAGGCTTGTCTCACTGACGGAGAAGTTTAAGCAAAAAATAGAAGAACCGAACATTCAAACAGTTTAAGAAAGATGCTAATTTATTTAGCGAATATATATTTGCAAAATTCCAAGAAACGGTTTAAAGTGTGGAATCAAAGAATATTCTTAAGGCTCATACGTCTTGTTGACTTTGAGCCTGAGAACACAAAATTAGTTTAATAAAAGAATACGCAAAGAGGTCTATGTGAATAGCAGAATTTACGCAGTAATGTCTTATTGTAAGGAACACTTGCTCGTACTCATAACGCAACATCACAAATAGCAGCCAACTGTCTGGGTATGTCTTAGGTGCTGATAAATATCAGCAGGTATTTGGAGCCATTCTGGTTGCAGTGCTTCCCACGGTTGTGCGTGGTGGAAGGTTCACAAAGTGAGAGCTACCAAAGACGTGGTCCATCTATTCATGTTCGATCGTGTTAATATTTGGGATGTATGAACGTCGGGGAAACACTTCGAAGTTTTTGACCTTGCTCTTTCACTCTTTTTGGACAGGTATGTCAGATCAATAGTATGTTTCTGAAGAATTAAATAGTCCCTAAAAAGGATGCTATGTCCGAGGATGTATTCCTAACCATTTCGATACCACGTGATTTATTTAATTGTTGGCCCCAAAGAATGTTACGAAAATATTCAGTAGAACCTAACGCTGACCCATCATCTTGTGTTCTGTTAGCAATGGCTAGAGAGTGTTTGATTTTCTCATGGAATGCAAACATCTGTCGTTGTGAGGTTTATTACGAGTAGTAACCTTCCAGTACTGTAGTGTAGATTCAAGTCTTTGCCGATCTTGAACCGTAGTTCCCGTGTTTTCAAACACCATCGAAGTCTGTAAGCAGCAGAGTTCTCTAAGAATTTTGTGGCAGTCATGTCTGATTTATTTGTAGAAAGATCTGTCCCACTGCGACATGGTGATTCTCCGTTGTTCGTGCATCGTGTTGTTACCAGACCTGGTAAGGCGTATAAGGGGCGTCAAAGGCGTCAGATGCTAAGTGATCACTGTGAAGGACACTGAAGTGCCACCTATTTATGTGAAAGAGGGTTATCAGTATCGAACAAAGTTTGAAAGGTGCCTCATTGTGGATCTCCATTTGGCCGGCTGGTAGAATTTTACGGCATTCGGATATAACAGTGGCCTTATATTGGATTGCATGGGAACGTGAGGCCATTTATACTCGTCGTCCAGATTCCAATCGCTCACGTCTGACCACTAAACGAGAGGATCGCCGTAATGTGCACCAAGCTCATGTTCATCTCTTCTAATCTGCGCCTGCCATGCGAGAACAAGTAATGGTCTCTTTGATACATTCTGTGACATACCACTTCGTGGTCAGAGCCCAACATCATCGAGACTAGAGAATTGCCGTCGTATGATGCCGTTGACACCACAACACGTCGGCTGCATTGGGAGTGGTGCCATGAAAGGTAAACATGGACTGCTGCTGCTGATGATGTTCAGTGATGAATCGCGGTTCTGCACTACCCTCGATGACCACTGTAAGGGAGTATGGTGGCGACCTACGGAAAAGTCCCACTGTTGCAATGTTTTGGAGAGGCACGGTGGTATTACTCCTGGCATCATGGTGTGGCGAATCAACGGGTATTATTTCAGGTCACGTCTGGTATTGACTGAGGCAATTCTGACGGCACAACCATACATCGAGGACATCCTACACCCTCATGTTTTACCTCTCATGCGACAGTATCGTGGTGCCATTTTTCAATAGGACAATGCTCGTCCATACGTGACACAAATCGCTATGAACTGTCTGAGTGATGGTGAGGTACTCTTGGGGCCAGCATGGTCCCAGATCTGTCACTAACAGAACATATGTGGACCAGCTCGGACTTCAATTCCATCCCAGTAAGGATATTAAGGGTCAGGTACAACAGTTGTGGGGCAGCTTGCCTCAGAAGATGATACAACACCCCTCCCACCCAAGTCAGTGCATGAATCTAGGACAGACGGGGCGCAATATCGTACTGATAAGTCAGTGGGTCATACTGCCAAGTTCTTTGTAAGTGGACTCGATATTGCAATCACAGAAATAACTTCACATACTCTCTCAAACGGTGAAGCTTCACTTCGCTTCCTCCTCCCATTCTGGGAGCTTCACTTCTTTTTTATGCACCATATTTTCAAGAGAATATACCGGGTGATCAAAAAGTCAGTATAAATTTGAAAACTGAATAAATCACGGAATAATGTAGATAGAGAGGTACAAATTGACACACATGCTTGGACTGACATGGGGTTTTATTAGAACCAAAAAAATTCAAAAGTTCAAAAAATGTCCGACAGATGGCGCTTCATCTGATCAAAATAGCAATAATTAGCATAACAAAGTAAGACAAAGGAAAGATGATGTTCTTTACAGGAAATGCTCAATATGTCCACCATCATTCCTGAACAATAGCTGCAGTCGAGGAATAATGTTGTGAACACCACTGTAAAGTATGTCCGGAGTTATGGTGAGGCATTGACGTCGGATGTTGTCTTTCAGCATCCCTAGAGATGTCGGTCGATCACGATACACTTGCGACTGCAGGTAACCCCATAGCCAATAATCGCACGGACTGAGGTCTGGGGACCTCGGAGGCCAAGCATGATGAAACTGGCGGCTGAGCACACGATCATCACCAAACGACGCGCTCAAGAGATCTTTCACGCGCCTAGTAATACTTTTTTTTGGTTCTAATAAAACCCCATGTCATTCCAAGCATGTGTGTCAATTTTTACCTCTCTATCTACATTGTTCTGTGGTTTATTAAGTTTTAAAATTTATACTGACTTTTTGATCACCCGGTATTTTACGAATTTCACCGTTTCAGAAAAAAAAAAATTACTGTTTAGTTAGAAAGGTGATGGTCGTTTCTTTTTGAGACCAGAGTAAACTTCATCTGTGGTACTGCTGACAAAATTTAATTCCTCTTATGCAGCTGAATTTCGAACAATGGAGACCAACTGGGTGCAAAGTTCCCTGAGAGAATACCTGTTAAATAAATTATGCTGAAAAATGACCAGAAAATTATTCATTACTTGCTAGAGGCCACTTTATTGACAGCGTACAGCATCTTGAACGATAGATCACACAGGAGAACTAGTTACCGTGTTATCAGGTTCTCCACGGGACACTACGTATTGAGGCATGTACGCGCATACCGCCACAATGACTATCATTCTTGTTTAAATGCACCAGCTTGTATCCGAATGGCGTCACAGGCAGCGTGGATACTTTGTTACAGTGCCTGCTTGTCATGAATGGGCTTCCTATACACGAAATCTTCGTTGTGACCTGGCGGGTAGAAATACAAAGGGTTTGAATCAGGCGTTTGTGCCATTCACTTGGAACGCCGCTTCCTATTCGCCACCCATGGGGTACATTGTCGATGTGCCATATATCATTAAACTGGCTGGCATAACATCATTTAGTAGACATCGTCTTTCGATCAAGGATACTTTTTTGAGACCGGAAGGCAATGTATGCCAGAGGAAGGGCAGATACTGTGGTGTCACCGCCAGACACCACACTTGCTAGGTGGTAGCCTTCAAATCGGCCGCGGTCCGTTAGTATACGTCGGACCCGCGTGTCGCCACTATCAGTGATTGCAGACCGAACGCCGCCACACGGCAGGTCTAGAGAGACTTCCTAGCACTTGCCCCAGTTGTACAACCGACTTTGCTAGCGATGGTTCACTGACAAAATACGCTCTCATTTGCCGAGACGATAGTTAGCATAGCCTTCAGCTACGTCATTTGCTACGACCTAGCAAGGCGCCATTAACAGTTACTATTGAGATTATGAATAATGTACCGTCAAGAGCGACGTTCACCATTTATGGATTAAAGTTAAGTATTCCACCTGCTACGTCCGTTTTTCTAAAGTCTAAATTCCTTGTCCTGTTCCAGACCTCACGCCAGCCTGCG
This sequence comes from Schistocerca cancellata, assembly GCF_023864275.1. Classification (NCBI taxonomy): domain Eukaryota; kingdom Metazoa; phylum Arthropoda; class Insecta; order Orthoptera; family Acrididae; genus Schistocerca; species Schistocerca cancellata. The sequence goes on along the minus strand of NC_064629.1, from coordinate 214,942,379 downwards.
TGAGCTAAAACGCGTGC